>NC_063363.1:5254909-5269462 GCF_021869965.1 Rhincodon typus
TATCGCGATCTCAGTCAGTTGAGGGAGCAAGTGAGAAGGTTCTCTGCTGATAAGTTTTATTTAAGGCAAAGTTGCATTACTATTTAATTGATTTAAGCTGTAAATAAAGTATAACAAGTGATGTGTAAACCTCCTGCACTACATTTCCATTACTTAGTGTTTTTTTTTTCACATTGACCTCTTGATTATCCAGAATATTTGATCAACTGGCACTTTCCTGGTCCCATTAGCTGCCAGTTAATAAAAAATTTGCAGTAATAGAATGGGGTCTGCAGGGATATATTTTTATGAACATTGTAGGTCAATGGCAGCACTACCCAGTTCCCCAAAGGAAGATTCATGTCACCATAGTAACTGTATAGTGCTTAGTGCAGAGCTCAGTCATGAACTAGTGTAGGGAAGAGATCAGATTGACTCAATTCACATGAAAGTACAGGTTACAGGGGAACACAGTGCAGCATTGAGAGTCAGGCTGTATAAACTCCTTACCTCTAGAGTCCGCAGCTGTAACATTCTCCTGATCCGAGAGATCTTCACAAGCTGCTCGGCTTTCTGACAGATGTCTTGATACTTGACCCGGCTCTGGTTTACAGCAGAAGGAATTGGCGGCGTTAGTAACCTCCCCAGAATAACCAAACTCTAAGAGAAAAAGAATTTCAGCAAGAAAACAACGCGAGCATGTGAAAATCTTTTAGTGCCAACAAGTACCGAAGTCCATTCACCCCATCACCATAACGTTTACTGGCCTCAATCAAGGTCAACTCCATTGAAAAATTCTCAGTATCATTATCATTTTCAAATCCCTCCCTATCTCGCTCTCTCTAAATTCAAAGATATCTACCTTCATCTAATTCTGGCCTCCTGAGCATCCATGATTTCAATTAGTCTGCCAGTGGTGGTTGTACCTGAGCGTCAAACTCTACAATCCTGTTTGTAAGTCTCTTCATTCCCTTTCCTCTCGAACCGGGACACTCAGTTTAAAAATAAGGGAGTGCCCATTTAAGACAGAGATGAGGAAATGTTTTTCCCCTCAGAGGGTTGAGTGTCTTTGGAATTCCCTTCAAAAAGCAGAGGATGCAGAACCTTTAAATGTTTTTAAGGCAGAGGGAGACAGATTCTTGATGGCCAAGGGGATGAAAGATAATTGGGAGAATGCAGGAACGTGGAGCTGAGGGTAAAATCAGATCAGCCATCGTAGCTGAGCAGGCTCAAGGGGCCGAGTGGCCAAATCTTGTTCCTTGTTCATTTGATTTATTTGTTCATTCTGTAAGAAATTCCTTGAAGCATGAACTCATAGAATCCCTACAGTGTGGAAGCAGGCTGTTTGGCCCATTAAGTCCATGGTGACCCTCCAAACAGCATCCCTCCCAGGCGCATCAACCTACCCTCTCCCTGTAACCTTGCATTCCCCATGGCTCATCCACCTAGCCTGCACATCCCTGGATACTAGGGGCAATTTAGCACGGCCAGTCCACCCTAATCTGCACATCTTTGGATTGTGAGAGGAAACAGGAGCACCCAAAGGAAACCCATGCAGACACAGGGAGAATATGCAAACTCCACGCAGACAGTCGCCCAAGGACAGAATCAAACCCAGGTCCCTGGTGCTATGAGGCAGCACTGCTAACCACTGAGCCACCGAGCTACACGCAACTTTTTAAAATGAACGCCCTCTGTCTGATGCTGAACAACCAGTTCTCTCATTTCAGAAAGGGCCCATTGTTTGTGGGGATACATTCCCTGCAAAACTCATCAATGGCAATTTTCACAAATGGCAGATGTGGCAGATACATTGAGAAAGGCAAACACAATGCACACTTCCAACAGTACGGAGCAAGTTTACTTTAAAACCATTGGCAGGTGCAAGTAGTCCTGAAGTGGGCAAGAAGGTTCCCAGACAAATGCGAGGTGATGCATTTTGGAGGATCAAATTTAGGTGTGAATTATACTGCAAATAGCAGAACCCTTAGGAACATTAAAACACAGACAGGTCTGGGCGTGCAGGTCCACAGTTCCCTAAAAGTAGCAACACAGGTGGTCAAAGTGATTAGGAAGGCATATGTCATGTTTGCCTTCATCGGCTCGGGTAGGGAGTACAAGAGTTGGTGAACCATGTTGCAGCTGTATAAAACCCTTGTTAGGCCGCATTTGGAGTATTGTGTGTAGTTTTGGTCACCACAATATCAGAAGGACATGGAAGTTTTAGACAGAGTGCAGAGAAGGTTCACCCGGATGTTGACTGGTCTCAAGACCATTGGCTATGAGGAAAGGTTAAACAGACTAGGATTATTTTCACTGGAAAGACAGCGGCTGAGAGGAGACCTGATAGAGGTCTACAAAATTATAATGAGGTATAGATAGAGTGGATAGTCCAAAGGTTTTTTCCCAGGATTGAAGTTTCAATTACAAGGAGGCACAGGTTCAAGCTGAGCGGGTGAAAGTTTAAGGGAGTTATGTAAGGGAAGTGTTTTACGCAGAGAGTGGTGGGGGCCTGGAACGCACTGCCAGAACAGATGGTGGAAGCAGGCACGTTGGCAAAATTTAAGAGGCATCTGGATGGTTAGACGAATAGGGAAGGAACAGAGGGATGCGAACTGAATAAAGGCAGAAGGCTTTTTTTTTTAGTTTAGTCAGGGCGTGATGATTGGCACAGGCTTGGAGGGCCAAAGGGCCTGTTCTTGTGCTGTACTTCTCTTCTGCTATTTTGTGTTTTAAGTTCTTCTGCATTTGCAAAGGGTGGACTTGACTTTACCTCATTCTTTTAAAACACAAAGAAAAATCAACTAGCAATTCAGAGATTAAGATAAAGACCGCAACCTACCTGCAGGAGGTTGGTTCAGGTTATTTAAGTCTGGATTCAGCCGCAGGTTTGACTGAAGGGAAATGGTTTCTCTTGGGATCTGTGCATCTTCACATTTAACATTTGTGGATTCACTGTGTTGAGAAAAAAGACACAGCTATTTTACGGAAGAAGCGAATTTGTTCAGTATTGTTATTCGAATTGCTTGACAACAAGGGAAAGTATCTGGAGGAGGACTGAGATAAAACATTTCGATCAGCACAAGGGTCAGTTCAGCAGACCCTGTGAGTAGACAGCAGTGTACTGCCATCTCAGTCTTTCACTCTATCCTTAACACCCATGTTTTGTTGTTCTGTCTGTCTGTGTGCAGAGGGGCAGTGTATAAGGGACTCAGGGTTTTAACTAGTAGAGTTATATGTCAGTGGTTTATAATCATTTTTCTATAGCCATCATCTATTTATTTGTAATAAATAGTAACTTTTTGCTCAGTACAGAAAATTGCTCTATGCTTTCCATCAACCTGGGTCCAAATGACCGATAAACTGGGGAAGTTTGCAAACTTTTATAAAATCTCTAACTTTTGTGAAGAGTCTGAGAACAGCAGGGCTTCAATTCCAGTGTGCTCCCTTGTTGAGTTGTGACAATTATGTAAGGTTCAAACCAGCGCAGGCACATAAAGATATGAAGCACGAACTAAAAGCTAATATTCGAGAGGATTATTTACCTGTGAACAGCTGAGTCAGCAACAGACTTTAGATCTGGAATAGAATGGGGTGGGGAAGACAAAAAGGAATCAATTATTGTCCTGTGCACTGAAATTCCAGGTTCAATCATTTCCAAAGCATCAGCTGTAACTCAGCTGGTAACACTCAAAACTCTGAGTTGGAGGAAGTTGAGCTAAAAATCCAGGCAGCTACTCAATGCAGTACTGAGGGTGTGCTGCACTGTCTGATAATGTTCTAAACCAAAACTTCACCTGCTCTCTCAGTTGAACAGAAAACATATTATTTCAAAGAAGAAACAGGACTTTCTGCCCAGCATCTTCGCTAATACTCTCTGAGCCAACAAAAGCTCAAGAGGTTCAACACCGTCTTGGACAAAGCAACTCACTCGAACGGCACTGGCCACCAGGGCAAACATTTACTCCATCCAACATGGAAACAGTGGTCCGTGCTATCAGATACATCACAGTTACTTTCAAGTGACAAGGACAAGGGCAGTTAATACACAAACACACCAACCTGTACTTCCCCTCCAAGCCATAAGCCATCTGGACTTGGAAGGATGTAAACACATTGGAGGCAGTTCAGGGAGGGTTTTATTACATTGACATCAAGATGAGCGGGTTGTCTTATGAGGTAGGTTTGGACAGACTGGGCTTGTTTCCACTGGAGTTCAGAAGAGTAAAGGGTGACTTCATTAAAGTGTATAAGATTTTGAATGGGTTTGACAAGGTGGATGTGAAAAGGGTGCTCCCTCCTGTGGGTCAGTCCAGAACTAAGGTTCACTTTTTAAAGGTAAGGGCCGCCCTTTTTTGGACAGAGATGGTGAGAAATCTTTTTCCCCCCTCAGAGAGTTGTGTGGCTTTGGTACTCTCTGACTCCTCAGGCAGCCAAGGTCGGGGAGGGGGAGGTCATTTAATATTTTTAACACAGATGAATAGATTCTTGTTTGCTGGGATAATTACGGATAAGGGAATCAAGGGGAGATGGGAATGTGGAATTTGAAACACAAACAGATCAACCATGATCTCTCTGAATGGTGGAAAAGGCTCAAGAGGCTGAATGGTCCCCTTACCCGCTGTTTTGCACGTTCGTGTCTGAGTATCATGCTGTTCCTTCAGTCGTTGGGTGAAAGTCCTGGGGACTCCCTCCCTAACATCACGGTGAGTGCCCTGACACCCTGACCATCCCACCTTGCACCAACTCCCAAGACTGTCCCCACAACATCATGGACTACAATGGTTTCAGTGGTTCCCGATTAGAGATGGGCAAGGAATGGTGACCTAACCAGCGATACCTGCATGGAATCATAAACTGGCAGCCTAACACACACCAAAGGCTTTCAGAAGGATTCCGTGAACATTTAAATGGCTCTCTTATCTTGGAGAGCAGTCAGCATGCGTCATGAACTAATAAAAAATATCAACAAGATCATCACTAGATCACTATTTTTATGACTATACTTTGTGCAAATTGGTTACAAAAGGTTTGACGTTACAACAGCAATTTGATCAGACTTGAGGAAGGATGTGAAGATTTTGGAGCGGAGACAATAGAGATTTGCCAGGATGGTTTCGGGGACAAGGGATTGTCATTACACTGAAAGACAAGAGAAGCTGGGGCCATTCTCCCTAAGCTGGGAGGGCTAAGAGGAGATTTGATAACAGGATCGACATGGAAAAGTGTTTAGATAATGGACAAAAAAAATGTTTCTAATGGCTATTAAGTAAGTAACCAGGGGAAGAAATTTAAGGTGATTGGTTAAAATAAGATGCAACATTATTAAAAGTTTTTTAAACGACATGTGTTAGGAAATTGGATAAACGCTTGAAGACAAAAATTGAAGGGAGTTGGAAGAGAGCATGGGGGTGGGGGCAGCTGAGTTGAAACAGTTGATATTGATGGTCCAAATGGCCTTTTTCCATGGTGTCCTGTTCTGTGACTCTATGAGCACACAGACACTCTATCAGATTCTGGTCTCCAGGCAAATCTTGTCTGTGTATGACAGGAACCTTGCCACAGCAAAGCAATAGAACATTCAACAAGGTGCCTTGAGAAGGTCTTTGCTTTTTCACATCGCTCACAGGATGTGGGTGTTGCTGGTCGGGTCAGCATTTATTGCCCATCCCTAGTTACCCTGGAGAAGGTGATAGCTAGCTGCCTTTTTGATCTACTGCAGTCCATATAGTGTAAGGACACCCGCAGTGCCATTAAGGAGCGAGTTCCAGCATTTTGCCCCAGCGACAGTGAGGCAATGGTGATATATTTCCAAGTCAGGATGACAACTGGCTTCGAGGGGAACGTGCAGGGAGTGGTGATCCCATGTATTTGCTGCCTTTGTCCTTCTAGATGGTAGAGGTCATGGATTTGGAAAGTTCTTTCTAAAAAAGCTCGGTGAATCGCTGCAGTGTGTCTTGCAGCTGGTACACACTGTTGCTACTGTGCGTCGGTGGTGGAGGGAGTTGATGTTGGATGTGGTGCCAATCAAGTGGACTGCTTTATCCTGGATGGTGCCCAGCTTCTGGAGTGATGTTGGAGCTGCACGGATCCAGGCAAGTGGGGATTATTCCATCACACTCCTGACTTGTGCTTTGTAGATTGTGGACAGGCTTTGGAGAGTCAGGAGATGAGTTATTCACCACATTATTCCTAGCCTCTGACCTCCTCTAGCAGCCATTGTATTTACATGGCTGGTTCAGTTAAATTTCTGTCAGTCACGTTATCAGCTACGCTTAAGGAGAAGGCACTCAACAGCTACCCATAAATCTGCAAGTGGCGTTGTTGACTTGACATTTGATCCACCTATGTCTCTATGACAAGAGGTCATTGACCAACACACAGGACTGTCCCGAGTCTCTCACCTGCTCGTCCCTTCCTCCTCCGATATACAGCACACAGAACAACAACATTGATGAGCAGGATACTGAGGAGCCCGACAACTCCTCCAAGAAGAATAACTAAAACAGGCACTTCGACACGTGAATGGAAGAAACCTGGGAGAACAAAGCAGAGAGGATCAACAGGCCAACTGTTTGTACTAATCCCACCCAAACTGGAAAGGGAGACCTGCATTCACATAGCGCCTTTCACACTTTCATAGCTGCCTATCTTCACACAGCCAGGTGATAAAGACCAGATTGTTTATGCATTTCTGATGCGAGGATAAATATTTATCAGGGAGAACTTAGCTCCTTTTCTTTAGCAGCGTGCTGTAGGACTTTTGTTAATGCCCGCAGCTGAGGTGGAGCCCTCAGTTAAAATTAAATCTGAAAGATAGCATCTCTGACAGTGCTGCACTCCCTCAGTACTGTGCTGGAAACATCTACCTCTACTGTACAGTCACACTTCTGGATGAGGGTTTAAATGGGTAAATGACAACTCTCATACAGTCATCTGGGGGATGACGGTATAGTGGTACAGTCACTGCACTAATAACCCCAAGGCCCACCAAACAGCCTGGGGGCACGCATTCAAATCCAACCTTGGCAGAGGGTGGAAGTTAAACTCAATTTATTAACACCGGATACTGTAAAGCTGGTCTCAGTTATACCGACCATGAAATGATCATCGATTGTCAGAAAATCTCATCTCGTTCACGAATCTCCTTCAGGGAAAATAAAATGTGCCATCCTTACCTGGTTTGGCCTACATGTGACTCCAGACCCACAGCAATGTGGTTGACTCTCAAATACCCTCGAGTGCATTCATTGTTGTCCATTCAAGGGCAATTAGGGACAAATAGCAGCCTTACCAGGGATACCCACATCCCTAATAATGAAAGAAACCTTCAAACCAGCTCCCCCACTTAACTAGGTCATGGCTGATAACCAGTAACTCATCTCCCTGCTTCGGCTCCAAATCCCTCTAATACCATCACTGACAGAGTCAATTCATTTTGGAAAATGAATACTTCCAAACGGGTTTTTATAACCAACATCAGTTTCGTCATGCAGATTACCTGGTAAAGAAAAGGAAGATTTGGTCGCACCAAACTCATTACCAGCTGTGAAGGTGTAGTTTTTAGCCAGGCTGGATACCTGCACGTGGACTGTGTGATTGGTTAACCATGGGTATGTCTTGGTGTCCAAGATCATGAAGTGGGAGGTGTTCACGACGACATGCCCACTCTCGTCCACCCAGGTAATGGAGGCTGGAGGGTTTGCCTGAACCAGGACGAAAAGGGCAAGGAACAGACCCGAGTCATTGCGTTCCCTGTACTCAGTATCCATCTGCACAATTTCAGGTTTAACTGGGGCACAAACACAGAAAGGACCAAGAAATCCCATTTAGTGGCATAACAACAGCAGCAATTCATATTTGCATTGATATGGCACCCTTAACGTAGGGAAACTTCCCAAGCAGCATTAACAGACAAAACTGAGACCGTGTCAAAGAGGAGACATTAAAATGCAGCTCCAAGAGGTGAAACAAGGAGGCAGGGTTATAGAGAGGAGAGAAAGAGATAGAAAGAGAAAAGTGAAGAAGACAGGGGTAAAGAGAGAAAACGGAGGGGGTAGAGAGAGAAAATAAAGAGGAGGAGTGGTTTAGGGAAGGAATCTAGAGCTAAGCTAAAAGAAAAGAGAGAGCAAGTAAAGACAGAAAACAAGAGAGAGAGAGATGGTGCGGGGGGAGGGGTGGAGAGAGAGAAAAAAAAAGAGAGATGGAGAGGTTTAGGGAAGAAATCTACAGCTAAGCGTTCAAACAGCTGACAGCATGCTCACCAATAGCGGATCGTGAAATGTTTGGAAGCAAACACAGGAACGGCTGAGAGAGACAGTGAGAGAACTAATGTTTAAGGTCAATGACCCCTCATTAGAACCTTGGCTTTTGGGAAACATTCCCTCTGTTGCTAACTATAGAGATGCTACTTGACCTGCTGAGTATTTACAGCATTTTCTGTTTTAATTTCAGATTTTGAACATTTGCTGCCTGTAAATAGGCAAATTGTTTTTGGAGCAGATTTAAATTCTCTCTCACTCTGGCGATAGTTCAGCTCACTCACACAACTCTCACACCCTCTGCTCAACTCACACCCCTGCTCAACATTAGCTTCACCATCGGCCAGATCTCTTCACCTATTTTCTAGCCAAAGGGAGACTGAAGCATTGAAATGGGGTCACATCTCATATAACTCCCCCATACGACCCAGTGAGTTAGTCAGTCTTTTGGTCAATGACAGAATCCCGGTGGCAGGAGCTGGAAAATAACAGGCTCTCCTCCAGCAGCACATTCAGTTATACAAAACAACCAAGTTAAATGCAGCTCCAAAGTCTCCATTTCACACATGCAAGCTTCTACTATTTTTTAAACCTGTGTCAGATGTGTTATGACACACCTATGACACAGGTGAGTTTTTTGGCTCAGAGGAAGGGACACTACCATTGCACTACAAGATCCTATGTTTAATTTGTTGAACAAAGTATTGCAATGGCATTTCAACATACCTTGTTCCCTGGCCAACATCTGTCTCAGGTTTGCTGCAGTGCTCCAGCGAAGGTCAGTGCAAGCTGGAAGAACAGCACCTCATTTCTGCTTGAGGACTCTACAGCCTTCTTGACTCAATATCAAGATGAACAATTCTAGGGCCTAAGGCAGTTTCTCCCATGTCCTTATCTGACCCCCTACACACCAGGCCTTTTTATCACATGGTCTGCTATAACACACACCCTCACAGTTCCCATTAATAGCTATTCATTCTCCCAGGCTCATTATCCATTCCTTTGTCTGTCTAACTGCTCTTCTCTCTCTTCGGGCTCTATCTCAACCTATCATTTACTCCTTACCCCCTTCCCCACTCTATGTTCTGCATATAAACCAACTTCTTCGCAGCTACCCTCAGTTCTGAGGAAGGCTCACTAGACCCAAAGCATTAATTGTGATTTCTCTCCACGGATGCTGCTAGACCTACTGAGCCTGTCTAGCAATTTCTGCTTTCCAGCATCCGCAGTTCTTTCAGTTTTTATTTTGTAATCAGACCATATGGTTTTGAGGTGGGACAGTGACCTTTCACACAACTTCACTCACGATAGATTAGAGATGTTTCTAAATGATGAAGCGCCATGTGGAGCGATGTGGAAGAGGAAAGAAAATTAATGTTTTACAGAGAGAAAGGACCAAATACCAATCCATCTAGTTCACACACGTCCTTCTAGCTTCTCCCCATTTAGTACCACTAGGGCTTACGCCAGTTAAGAAGCCTCAGTGATGAGCACGGAGGGGTTGGGGATGAATTCCTGGTGCTTACACTGCACGTTGAGGATGACACTGGCATTCTGGGTTCTCCCAGTGATCGGGTCAGTCGCTGAGCAGTTGAGTTCCTTGTCCTTCCTATGGCTGGTGATCACGAAGGAGCTGAAACTCTGATTAATGGTCTTGCTGGAGCTGGGGATCAGCAGTGTCTGGTTACTCATCTGCTTTTTACCGTTCAGGTACCAGGTGACAACAGGCACAGACTTCCAACCATCCATCCTGCAGGTAAACTCCTTCGTAACGTTCTCCTCCAGGGAGACCACGGGCCGAGGGCGCCCATTGAGAAGAGGAAACGGCTCCACATTTTCTGGAAGCAAAATGCAAGCAGCTGTTTTAAAAAAGTAGTCACACCCTCAGAACCCTTTAACATTTATTGGGGAATTCCATGGCTTCAGATACCCCTCAGGAAGCTTACCATTTTCCAAGCCTGAAGTCAGAGCGTGCCATCAAGCTAGTCGACACACAGAGCACCGCGGCACAGACAAATCCCACCGTCACATCCCCACTCAACCACCGGCACAAAAACTGACCCGCTGCTCATTACCATATTGCTGCTTGTGGGGGATCTTGCTGTGCACACATGGGCTGCTATGTGTCCCACATTACAACAGCAACTGCACTTCAACATCAATTCATTGGCTGAGCAAATCACACCCCCCGCCCCACCCAAACCTTCCTTGTCCCACCCCAGAATGCTATCCAATCAGGAGGGGCTGGTGGATGGAGTCTTGCGGTCAGAGGCAAAGTGCAGTGCCCCCTGCTGGATCTTGTTAACTCAGCACAGGCTGACAGATTGAATCGTCCATGTGGAACATCCAGCTCAGGAACAGGCCATTCAACCACGATGATCTGTGCTGGTCTTACAGCCCTACGTAATCCTACTTCCAACCCTCCTCCATCTCACACCTTCAGTGTACCCTCTATCCTTTCCACCCTTGTGAATATCCAGTTTTATCTGAAATGTTGTTCACTCAGGTTTCCAGATACTCTCCACAAGCCCTTCTCCTAAATCTCCTGTCGGATTTCTTCCGGTCTGTCTCATATCAATGGCACAAAGATTTAGGCTCTCCCACCACAAGTGAGAATATCGTCCCCATCTTCCTAGGGCCTTGTAGCATTATCGACGGACTGTTAATCCAGAAACTGAGATAATGTTCTGGGGACCCGGGTTCAAATCCTGCCATGGCAGATGGTGGAATTTGAATTCAATAAATATCTGGAATTAACGGTCTAATGATGACTGTGAATCCATTGTCAATTGTCAGAAAAACCCACCTGGTTCACTAATGTCCTTTAGGAAAGGAAACTGCAATCCTTACCTGGTCTGGCCTACATGTGACTCCAGACTCACAGCAATGTGGTTGACTCTTAACTGCTTTCTGGGCAATTAGGAATGGGCAATAAATGCTGGCCTAGCCAGTGACACCCTCATCCCGTGAATGAATAAAGAAAACACTTTCTGAACTCTAAAGGCACCCAGTGAGACTGCCCAATCTTCTCTGTTCTAGAGTCCCAGCCTTTCATTACCCATGACATTGGTCTGGGGGTACTTACTACTAGGCCATTGATGCCAACATGTATTGGAAATTATAACTCATTTTACCTCAGGGGCTGTCCACAATGTCTGAGTAATTGGAGGTCAAGAAAGCAAAATCTCTGAAACTACAAGGAATGAGAATTGGTCCGTTACCCGTGGAGTACCTGAGCGGATGTAGGTCTCGAGCTGCAGAAGTAGGAAGGCTCCTACAACATTGTCACATCCAGCCACTCTCATGTTGGAGGCTGCTCATCTGCGGGTCATCACATCTTCCCTGGAACTGGATCAATAATACTGTCATCATTTGGTTCCCAGAGTAAGAGACAGAATTTGCATTTGTATGACAGCTTGCAACACCACAGGTTTTCAAAAAGTCCTTTACACTTAATTCAATGATTTTGAAGTGCAGCTGCTGTTGTAGTGTATGACACATGGCAGCCAGTGTGTGCACAGCAAGATCCCACAAACAGCTGTTTCCATGACATTTGTTGAATCATGAATATTGGCCATGACATTGGGGGGAAAACTCCACTGACCTTCCAAATAATACCGCAGGATTCCTTTGCAGTGCATCCTCAATTTAATGTCTCCTTAAAGAGATAGCACCTCAAAGTGCAGTACTCCCTCAGCATGACACTGGGAGTGTCAGCCTTGAGTTAAGATGAACAATAAATTTAAGATCATGGCCATGCAGGAGGGACAGCAATCTTTTAAGATTTAAATGAAAGATATTTTTGTTTCTATTGCTTTGTTTCAAACTTGTGCAAATCAGTGGCTCAGTTGGTGAGTGCACTGTGGAGAATGTCCACAATAGCTCAGGCTGACAGTGCAATGCAGAATGGAGAGAGGGCAGCACTGTCAGGGCAACTGTCATACAAGATCTGAAGGTACTAATTTGAAGAACAGCAAGGGAGTTTTCACTGTTATCCTGGAAGATAGTTATCCCTCAATCAGGGCAATAAAAACAGATTATCAGGCCATTATTTGTGGTAGCTTGCTGTGTGCTATTTGATTTTTTTGTGATTCCCACATTGCAACAGCAACTACACTTCAAAAGTTTTCCACTGGCCCTTTTGTAACATCAGGAAGAAAACCAGGAAGTACAAATGCTGCAGCCCTTTTGTAAAGGATGTGCTAACAGGGCACAGGATTGTACAAAGCCCTCATCCCATGAATGCATAAAAGAAGAAAACACTTTCTGAACTCTAAAGGCACCCAGTGAGACTGCCCTATCTTCTCTGTTCTAGGGTCCCAGCCTTTCATGGATTTATGGAAGGGACACTGTTTTTGACAAACACACTGCAGCTTTTTGGAGGATGTAACCAGTAGAATAGATGAGGGAGAACCAGTGGACGTGGTGTACTTGAATTTTCAGAAACCTGTTGATCTAGCCCCGCTTAAGATCTTAGTGTGCAAAATCAAAGCTCTTGGGATTGGTGGTAATATAATGGCATGGACTGAGAGCTGGTTGGAAGACAGAAAATGGAGTAGGAACTATTGAGTCATTTTCAGAGTGGAAAGCAGTTTGAAGAGGGTAACATAGGGAGTAGTGCATTGGCTTCAGCTATTCACAATATATAGCAACAATCTGAGTGAAGGAGTCAAATGGAATATTTCCAGGTTTGCTGATGAAATAAAACTGGGTGGGAGTGATGGTGGCGAGGAAGATGTGAAGAGGCTTCGGGATGATTCAGTCAAATTGAGTGAGTGAGCAAATATATGGCAGCTCCAGTATTAATTTTCCACTTCAGCAGGAAGAACAGAATGGCAGAGTATCATTTAAATGGTGATAGATTGGGAAATTGTCAAAGAGGCCCAGTGTCTAGGACAATGGGTCACCATCTTAGGATACGGGTAGGTCATTTCAGACTGAGATAAGAAATGTCTTCATTCAAAGTGGTGAACCTCTGGTGTTCTCTAACATCGAAAGCTATGGTCAGAAATCACAGAATTATTTAAGACAGAAACAGACACATTTCTAGAGGCTAAAGGTGTCGGGGGTATGAGAAGCAAGCAGGAATATGGTGTTGAGATACAGGATCAGCCATAACCACGTTAAATGTTAGAATTGATTGGCTGAATGGCCTATTCCACTGCCAATTTTCTGTATGAATGCAGTCATTTCATTTTGATCTAGCACGTTTAAAACTAAAATGTTTCTCTGGAGAGTGGCCAACCAATACCTAATAACAGGACATGTGACCTAAGATTTGGAAGGGGGTGGTGTTTTTCTTAAATTTAACCTAGTTTTCTAACCAACCTGTTCACAAATGTTAGTACACACCTCTGGAGCAGGTGGGACTTGAACCCAGGCCTTCTGGATCAGGGGTATGGACACTACCTCTATGCCACAAAAGGGCCATGGAAGAGGTTTGAAGAGGAGGAGACAGGTAGAGGGGGATTAAGAAACAAAGTCCAGACACATGCAATTCCCACCAGGGAACCATCAGGAACGGTAACCACGGCTACCTTTCTCTCTCTTTAACAAACATTCAGACTCATTGCAACCCTTCTGGTGGCTGTATATCCTGAGATCAGCACACATGAACTCTGAAGCCTGGATGATTTGACTGGGAAATACTTTGATAAGGATATGGACAAATTGACAGGTCTCCAAAACTTGCTCATGTTAGATCTGATGTCCAATACATTTAATATCACACCAATTTTCACAAAACTGCATAGATTTTGGCTCCAAGTAGTCTATGTCAGTGTTTACACTCCAACGTCTCTCCTCTGACTCTATCAGCATATCCTTCTATTTCTTTCTCCCTTTTCGTTTCCCCTTAAAGCAGTTTTGCGATTCACTGATACTCCATTTGAGGGATTCCGAAGTCCCTCATTCTAACCATTCCCTCAATAACGAGTTACTCCTGCATTCCAGGATGCAATTCATTAGGGATTATTGTGCATTAACAGCCAAGTGCTTTACTAGTCAAATAATCTTCTCAATTCCCTTCATAAGCGTCCAGGCTTCTATCAACATCACCATTCAATCCTCTCTTTTCTCTGAAGAACCTCAGCCCGTTCAGTTTTCCTCTGTCCATTTTTAAAATTCTCTTCTGCAGCTTCTACATCTCCAATCTCCCCACTTCCACATACAGCCTGCTGCAGGAACTTTCGTGAACATGTTCAACCTGAATTATGATCCAATCCAAACACAACCACCCTCAAATTTCTAAGAAATAGTAGGAACTGCCGATGCTGAGAATCGGAGATAACAAGGTGTAGAGCTGGATGAACAC
>NC_063363.1:5269962-5319985 GCF_021869965.1 Rhincodon typus
AAATTCCCACGTTTGGTTACTCTCAATGGTTCCGCATGGAGTCATCAATCCCCTTGGACTGTTCTCATTTTGGACATGGAGGTTAGTAGCTAGTCACACGTGGAATCCAGAGAATGAATGCATGTTACCAGTTGGTTATTTGGAATTTGCAGCCTGAACCAACTGATGCCCTAACATTTGCGTAGATTGATGATGTCATTAATTCTCTGCAACTCCACTGTTTTTATGTTTGGGGTGCAGCTGATCAAGGGAGAGCTGCAACTTTGGAGTTGACTGTACGTCTAATATGACTAAAGTTTCAGTTGGATATCTACAAACACTTATACTTTGGTCTTAAGGAAAGCATATCTTTCCTCCACCAAACAATACATTAAATATACTACAAGTCATTGGATAGTTTTTTTTGAAAAGCGGGACCAGGCACAATGGACTGAATGGCCTCCTATGTTGCGTTATTCTGTAGGCCATGTCCCGTTGAGAAATCTAGCTGATTGATTTGGCTTTATTTTGACAGAAATTGACATGGCGGAGAGTCACAATACAAATATGTCTGAAATACCAGACCGCCATCCACCTTCCCTCACACCTGGGCCTATACCTCCTAGATTACAGTCAGGCAGCAGGACTCAGGCATCCAGTTTCTCTCCAACACGACGATCCCCAAGTACTGGATCAAGACCCCTTCCATCACCAGGTAATTGAATTTACAAAGTATTGACTTTGAGTAGTATCGATTTTAATCAATACCATAAGTTTAAATCAAACTATAAAGGACGACACTAAAGTGATAAATATTTAAGATCACAAGTATTTTTACAACCATGAAATTATGCTGACAGATAATAGTGGCTCAAATGTAACACGGTTGTCTGAAATCTCTTTATCCCTATCTTAACAAATGAATTATCCTATTTACTATAAATTTACTATAACATTTCTGATAGAGGAGCAATTTCATACAAGTGTGTTGAGCATTTGTTGATACCTCTCATTTTATCATTATAAACTATTTTTTATTTTACTGTTATCCGTACAAAAGATGCACAAAGGTCAGATCATGAACTCATTTGAAGGGAACTATGTGCATTTCAAACCTTTTATATGAAGTCTATTTTGGGCACTTGAATTATTGTAATTAACATTTTAATTTCTCTCTATTCTGAATTACTTTATGTATTCTACAGGAATTTTCATGTTTGTTAGAGGTAAATCAGAATCTTTATTTTCAATGCAAATGAAGGTTTTGGATGATACTGTGATTTACCATCTGGCTTGGGTTTAAAACAAGTCAATTTGATAGCACAATTTTTTTTTCTGGTATCTATAGAAGAATTATTTGAAAGTAACATTAGGAATTTTAGCTTGTTTCAGATGATTATAAACCTGTGACATCTGGTGTGAAAGTGGAATGTTACTCAAAGCCACATTTTTTATGTTTATGGGATGTGGGCATTGTTGGCTAGGCCAACATGTATTGCTGATCCCTAAATGCCAGTTAAGAGTAACTACATTATTGTGGGTCTGGAGTTGTCTGTAGGCTGGACCAAATAAGGATGGCAGAATCTTCTCTCTAAGAAGGGTTTTTATGCCATTTGGCAGTGGTTACATGGTTGGCTAGGTTTTAATTCCAGATTTTTATTCCACCATCTGTCATGGATGTAGAATCCCTACAGTGTGGAAGCAGGCCATTCAGCCCATAGAGTCCACACTGACCGTCGGAATAGCATCCACTCTTCATCCCTGTAACCCTGTATTTCCCATGGCTAATCCACCTAACTGACATGTCCCTGGACACTATGGGCAATTTAACATGGCCAGTCCACCTAACCTGCACATCTTTGGACTGGATGTCGCTGGATCATTAGCCCTTGGATTGTGGATTACTAGTCCAGTGACATTGCCACTATGTCATTGCTTCTCCAGTGCGCTGCTGCTGATGGAAATTACGATCTCAGTGCTGTGATAGGGTTTTTTGTTTGAGATTGGAGATTAAGGCACATTAAGTAGACCCTGTTTGGAATGAGTTTACTGATAACTCTGCATGTGATGCATCCTATATCTGACTAAATGATTTAGGGTTTAAAAGCTTAAATTCTGAGTAAAAGGTGCATTACTTGGGGTTTTTATTCTCTTAAGGTTAGAAGATTGAACTATAATAAACAATAAAAGGGATTAATAGTGCAGATTGATGGTGGTGAAAATCCAGAACAAAAAGCACTGTCTTTAAATTTGTGCTAGTCTATTCAGCAATGGAATTAAAAAACACTTCTACGTTAAAAGGGTGGTAAAACTTCGGGTACTCTTGTCACATAAAAGAGCTGAAATCTGAATCAATTGAAAGTTAAACTGAGATTGATACTTATTTATCAGATAAGGGTATCAGGAGATATGAAATTGTGGTACAGATTGACCATGTATTATTAAATGGAGGAGCAGGGTTGAATGGTCTGTTTCTGTACTAGTGATATAGAGTCTTCACATTGAAAGGTGGAACAATCCTTGATTTTACAAAGTTTGCATCCTGAAGAGAAAATGTGACAACAAAACCAGGAATAGTCATAATTAATATTCTCTGTTTTCTTGTTAAGGGAGCCCCACCCCGATGATTCATGAGATTGTCACATTTGCTGATGCCCTACTGTCATCAGGGAGGAGAAGTACCATTTCTAGACGACATAGTACATCTTCTGTATCACCACAACATTCCAGGCACAGAATGGCGGCTTCTTCCCAAATGGGCATGACATGCCTAAGATCGAGTGGGAACATTAATACATCACCATTGTCGTCGCTCAATATGTTATCAGACACTGAGACTGGGAGTCACCTTGGTGAAATTGTTCATAAAGCATTTCATTCAGGCAAACTAAGCACTTCACACCAAGGATTTTCTGGTCCTTCTAGCCGTCAAAGATTCAGTAGTATTGATTCTGCCACGATACATCTTTCAGGAGTTTCTCAAGCGGTAGGTTCCCAACCTAACAGGTCATTGCTGACATCCACAGGGCATTACAGCTCAAAAGAACATTCTCTGTTTTCATCTGGTAGCCAGTCTCAAAACAGTGCCTTGAAAGGTGAAAATATTACAGCTGTAAATGCATTGGATGGTTCAGTGACAACATCAGCATTAGCACAAACATCTAACTCAGTTACAACAGTAACTGTATCACGTTCTTCACCGAAAGAAGCATTTAATAACAGCGGGTTGCATACAAACTCTAATTCGGTAACATCTATCTCCAAAGAAACTAAAGGCTGCACATTACCTTTCCATCCAAAGGATTCAAGAAGGTTGGTTGAGCAAAGTAAAGACACTGTTCAAACAGGAAAGATAAGCGGATTTCATGCTCTAGGTCAAGACGCAGAAAGGACAAGGCTACAGTCTGCTGGAGTCAGCCATGTCACAGTCACGGCAACCGAGCATCCTCGGTCAAACTGCATAGAAAAGAGATGTGGCACGAAAGCATCCTCCACTGATCTTTCCAGAAACAGCAAAGTGCAGGCAGTAAAGCATTTTGAGGGCTGTCCAACTGCAGATTCTGCTGTAGATGTAATGGTTAACACAAAAGGAGCCAGCAATTTGTTGGCTGAAATAGATAAGAAAGCTCAATCTACTGAAGAATCTAAACAGAGGTTTGGGGACAGATCTGCTGGTATTGAGCATCCTCTGGTCACGATCATTGGAGATGGAGTCCAATCTGCCTTAGAAAAAGTCCAGTCTGACACTGGCAAAAAAGAAATGCTTGCTTCCCAAAAGCAAGGAATTCTTGGATGTTTAGAACCCGAGTACCTTGTTGAAGAAGATCATGACAAAGGTTTGACCGCATCCATGTCGGGCAGCTCTCAGGGAGGTGATGAGGCTGTATCCTCTTCAGTTGTGCCTTCTGTAATGTCAGAAAGTCCAGAAAACGAACGGGAAGTCCTCCGGTGTCCAAAATGCAACAAAATCTACAAGCAAAGGGTGAAAAATCTTTTTCAGAAACATGTCCTGCAGTGTGGAAATCAAACTTCACAGGATGATGGAGATGGGAACAAAACACAGGATAATGATTCAAACAAAAGGCGGTATCCCCGCCGGAGTGCCCGAGCACGCTCAACTACATTTTTTGGGTTGACTCCCTTTTATGGTGTAAAGTCATATGGTGAGGAGGACTTTCCATTCTACCGGGATCCTTCGGGAAAGAAAAGAGCAGAACAATCAACTCAAGGACAGGTAGATGGAGCTGACGATCCAAACACGTCCTCTGATGAGGATATGGAATATTACTACAATTTCACAAGAACAGTAATCACCTCTGATCGAGAGGGAAGGCTTGAGCCGTGTAATTTCTTCGATGGAGAGGAGGATTGCCACCTACCCAGGATCAGCCAGCTTGATGGTGTTGATGATGGCACAGAGAGTGATGCTAGTGTAGCCACGACGGTAGGCAAAGCAACACAGGTGAACAAGATAAAAGCCAAAGAAAATGGAACAGAAAACCTAGATCTTGATGGAACCGTCAACAGTGGGGTCGATGATGTAGAAAAGGAGGAGCATGGTGTCAAAACAGTTTCTGACCTGAAAGGCAATGATTCAAAATTAGATAACTGTCTTCCAGTAAACAGAGTGAAGTCTCAGGGCCAAGACTCCATAGGGGAGGTTTCTCTCACTTCATTAGACACTGCCAGAAGAGTCCACTCCAGCACACCTTCAGACAAGAATTTGTTGGATAGTTTTAACACTGACTTGTTGAAATCTGCCAATGACTCCGATAATAACAATAGCGATGACTGTGGTAATATTCTTCCATCTGACATCATGGACTTTGTTCTTAAGAATACTCAGTCTATGCAGGCGTTAGGGGAAAGCCCAGAGTCATCGTCTTCTGAACTCATAACGCTGGGTGAGGGTCTAGGTCTTGTTAGTAACAGAGGAAAGGACATGGGCAGTCTCTTTGAAGTGTTTTCCCAACCTCTCCCCAGCACAGAAACTGTAGAAAGTGATGTCTCAGCATCCATTCCTGCAGAGGAGCCATTTGAGTTGCCTCTGGAGTTGCCATCCGACCTCTCTGTTTTAACAACGTGCAGTCCAACTGTCTCCAATCAAAGCCACAGCAGCCTCACTGTCATTTCAACATCACAGCTGACCTCTTCAGAAGACCAGTCGGTACTGAATATACCTGCTGCTGAATCGGTAGAGAAGGGGGTGACAGTGACAGGAGAGAAGTCAGTGACAGCAAATGATGCTGAAGTTTCTTTGATAGGGCATCAAGTTGTGGAGTCATCCGGTGAAAGCCACATGGCTTCTGATCAGTTCATGCAAAGCCACATGGATACCGACCAGTTAACTACACCAACCTGTAGTCAGGTAGAGCAGGGGCCTAACAGCCAGGACATGACTGGGGTTGGCACCAGCTCGTCAGTTGTCATTCCAGCATCTGTTAACTCCTCTGTGCCACCTCAAGGTCAGAAATACATTGCAAGTCCTGCAGACAGTCCTGGCCCTGCTCCCATTGGCAACGCTGCAGTGCAAACAGCAACCCCACTTCTTAAACCAGGAACAGATAATGTAATTGTTGTCAATCAGCATGGACATCCACTCTATGTTCTCCAGACATATCCCAGTGGCGTTACACAAAAGATAAATCTTGCACCTTCAGTGGGTCCTGCACAAGCAGTTGTAGAGACAAACAATGCAGTCCTTGCGCAAAATGTTTCCATGGGAGGTAACCTAGCGTTAGCCACAGGTTTAAATGTAAGTTTGCCAGCTTCCCAATCGATATGCACTTCTGCCACAATGGCAAACAGTAAAGGTTTGTTGACTTTGTCACAACACCCTCAGTTACATTCCTTTGCGGGACCAACTGCGTCAGCATTTCAGTCCAACAGCACTAGCTCTCCCTCTGGCCTTCTCATCGGGGTCCAGTCACCATCTGATCCGCAACTTTTAAACTCAGAATCTAATCAGAGGCCAGAGCTTGTCACTACCACAACCTCTAGTCCAGGATCGTCCCAGGCTAAAAAAAGACCGATAAACAGGCTACCTTCCAAAAAAGGCAAGAAGCTTGCACCTTCATACCAACAGACTTCTGGTTCTGCTTCAGAAATTGTGCCTAATATAACTTTAAATAATTTCTCACCGTCACAAGTCCCTGGAGGAATAACAAACCAGACCAGTTTGGTGGATTTAGGAACACTTGCTAGCACTGGAGCCCAACGAACAATTCCTAATATAATTAAAAGGCCCAAATCTGCAGTAATGTGTTTTGAACAGTCCCCTTTGCCTGTGCCCCAAATTCAGCAAAACCTGGGCGCAGTTGGTTCTACCAACATGATTGGTCCAGAAAATGCTCATTTGGCAGCTGGAAATGTCTCAGCATTGGGTCCAACCCAGTCAGTTTTGAACGTTGTATCTATGCAAGCAGCAACAGCAGCAACTAGTGGGGGTACAGTAACGGGACACATTCTGGGTCAAAGTTCAGTCACCTTAACTACCCCTATGTTACTAGGGACAACAGACATCACTGGTTCAATAAGCAATCTGTTAATCAAAGCTAGCCAACAGAGTTTAGGACTATCAGATCAGGCAGTTCCATTATCTGGAACAGGAATGTTCCAGCATCTAGCACCGCCGCATAGCCCCAGCAGTGGACCCCTGTCACCATCTCAGAGTATCTGTCTGCTGCCTTCCAGCCCTGCAGTTAGTGTACCAGTTGCACCAAGCTCATCTGACCAGGACGGGGCCTATCAGCTAAACCAACAGATATCTCAGCTTCTGTCTAGTAAAGGTGTTGTATCGTCCTCCCAGTTGGATACTGCCTGTAATTCAGGAAGTCAAATGTCGACAACCATGCTAACAGTCTCAACTAGTGTCGTGAGCAGCACAGTTGTTTTTTCAACCACCAGCATGTCTTCACCAGTTTCAGTGAGCTCTGTGTTTTCCTCCACCATGGACCAGTCTCCTGTCGATACAATGACTATGGTGTCTTCTGACTCCCCAAAGGCCAAGCCCAGGGTAAAACGGGCATCACCTGCTTTGGACAAACAAAGCATCAAAAAGCACAAATCGGCCCATGTTATGACTGAATCCTTTGGAGATCATCAAGCTACTTTGGAGTCTGATTCAACCAATGTTCCCCTGTCCTCTAGTGCAGAGTAAGTACTGTGTGTTCTGAGCAAAATACAAGAAGTTTTAAGATGTTCATTTTAAAGTGACGTAGCTCTTAATACATCTGATCTTAAGTAATTCTGATATACTTGAAAATATTTTTGTGATCTGATATATGTAATAACCTGAGTAATAAGTGTATACTATATATAAATACGTAATGATTTGTCAGTCTCCTCTAGGAATAAAGTAAGATTTTTAATTTCTTTGCATGAAACATTAAGCCAGGCCCTGTCTGTTATGTCAGACTGATTTAAATATTTCATGGCACTATTTCAAAGAAAATTAGAGGAGTTATCCCCATTGTCTTAGTCACAATTTATCTAGCCGTCAACATTGCATAAAAATGTCATCTGGCCACTGTTGCATAGCTGTTGGTGGGAGCTCGCCCTGTATAAATTTGCTGCTATCTTTCCTGAATTATGAAAAATATTTCAACTTCTTAGATAACTAATTTATTAAAATAAATAATTTTGAATTATCAAGGCAAGTCTGTCGCCAGAACCTTTTGCGTTAAGTAGAGTAAAATATCAGGACACCTGTTGGATAAGTCCGATAATTCACAAGCGCTATATTTTATATACACACCTCTATGTTGCCTGTAGGATTTCAATGAAGTGTAATGGGTAAGTGAAGCTTGTACAAAATATTAACTGGAAAATGCGCAATCATACTGTGATTTTACTATCGCAAACCAAAGCTGTATCGAATGCATTTTAAATGATATTTGAGCAATGCTGAAATCCCTGCCATAGTGGGAGCAATTTCACATGATGATTCAAGAGCCTTGACAGGATTTATAATGCACCATATGATAGCCATGATGTGGAGGTGCCGGTGTTAGACTGGGGTGGACAAGGTCAAAAATCACATGACACCAGATTATAGTCCAACAGGTTTATTTGAAGACACAAGCTTTCAGAGTCTCACTCCTCCTTCAGGATTCAGTGAGAGAAGTGGCATCGAACACAGAATTTATAAGCAAAGGGTTAAAGGAGCTCTGCATCAGTTCAATGACCCTTTGATCTTCTGCATACAAATTCTAACGGTCATAGAACTGGTGCGGTGTTCCTTTGATCTTTTTCTTATAAATTCTGTGTCTGATGCCACCCCCCACTGACCCTTCAAGGAGGAGTGAGACTCTGAAAGCTTGTGTCATTAAATAAACCTGTTGGACAAAACCTGGTGTCATGTGATTTTTGACCTTGACCATTTGATAGCAAATTGAGGCAAATTTGATACTGCCATTTAACAAATTACTAATGCACTAAACATACCTAGTAACAACACTTTACCTCAATCTAAATGTTTGTAATTTATAACATAATTTTAGATCTATTCGAGTACGGATAAAGACGGTGCAAAACGCAGCAGAACTCGATGAGCACCAGCAAGAAGTTGGTAACCGGGATTCCGAATCTCCAAGGTGAGCCGAGTTTATGGTTATTCTTTGCAGTGAAATGCATTGCCATTTTCACACCTAAGCTCAAAGAACTACATTCAGTCTTCTGTTTTTCCTGCATGAAACTTGAATGCAGCTGAAGTTATAGAGCAGGTGATAATTGGAAGCTTAGAAAATCTAGAAAAAATTGTTTCCATGTCTGAGTGAACAAATTGTTTTGGTCTCTCAATCAATGCTAAAACTCGGCCAGCTTAGTGAAATCAGAGCAGTTTGGCATCTGGTAGAAACTTGCAAGTTATCTCTCATACATTTTGAAAGTGCATTCGTATAAATTTGAAAATTAATTTTAAGACTTGTACTGAGCTTATCAAAATAGTTAATTGCCAGCAAATCTGTCTTAATACATCATCAACTAAAGCAATGATGTGGAGGTGATGGTGTTGGACGGGGTTCGACAAAGTTGGAAATCACATGACATCAGGTTATAGTCCAACAGGTTTATTTGAAAACACAAGCTTTCGTAACCTTACTCCTTCTTAAGTTATTAGTGAGAGAGGAAGTATCAGACGCAGAATTTATAAGTAAAAGATCAAAGGTTCACACCATTAATGAGGATGTACTGAACAAACATAAGACGCTGTTAACTCTTTAATCAGTTAGAAAGTTTTAATTGATTAATGTGTATATGTAAATCCCTGAATTCCTTTCAGGTCACGGTCCTGAGAGAACTAAAGGTTTAACAGTGTAAAGAAGAGGTGACCTTTTAGGTCAGATAGTGCATGTTAGGTGTGAGACCTTGTTTAAAATCTGTTTGTGTTTTAGGTTGGAGTCAGACTGGTTTTATTTCTGAAGTAGGAATTTATAAAACAGTATTGACTGTCTATAAATTGTATGCTTTTAGAACAAACTAAAATGCTTCTGCAAATACAGATCCACCCCATAGATTTAGGTTTGTGTGTATGAGAGGCGGGGGGCAAGAGCGTGTGTATGAGGTGGGGGGAGGGCCAGAGTGTGTGTATGTGAGAGTGGGGGCGGGTGGGCAGAGTGTATGTACGTGAGTGTGTGGGGGGGGAGCAGTATGTGTGTACGTGAGAGTGTATAGTGTGTTGGGGTCACCCGTCGTGCAACATGTACCCAAGATATCCCGTTTGAGGCCATCCTCATGGGTACCAGACTTGCCTAACAGCCTCTGTTTGGTGACTCTGTTTTGTTGTGTACCCTGAAGTCTGCCTTGGAAGACACTTACTAAAGCAAGTCCTTTCTTTGTCCTTAGTCAAATGGAACATATGCCAACACTGCAACCTTTTGAATCCATGAATACTGGAACACCAAACACAGAAGGACAGGATGACTTTGTCACTGGTAAGTAGCAAGCATTGTTTCACCTTTGCTGAAATATGGGACTGCTGTGACTTGGTCTTTATATGTGAGCACTAACGTTCTTTGATTTGGAGTGGTGGGGCCAAATGCTACATTTTCAGATTTCTACCTCAAATTGCCCATTTTTAACAGTTTGTCTTGTCTACTCCCTAAAAATAATGCTGAGATAGGACTGAGTGTGAGGACTCCAGTCATCTTCCCCACGTGGGGAATTATGCAGCCTGTGGTGTCATTGTGAACGTAAGATGAGAAATAGCAAGATTAATGCACTTAGTCCCTTGAGCTTGCATTTCTAATCAGCAAGGTCATGGCTGCTCTGACTGTGGCTTTTAGCCTGCTTTCCTGACTGTCCCCCATAGCCCTTGACTTCATGGTAGGTAATAGATTATGAAGGGAAGAAAGATAGGAAGGAAACCACAAATGTTATGGGCCCATTTTTTTTTTATTGCTTCATAGGTTCACATAGCATTATCTTGGCTTGTTTCTGTGCCATGTATATTCTCTTGTCCCTGCCTGTGCTAGTATATATGCTCCATTACAGTAGTTTCCCATTTTTCTTATTTCAACTAACAATCCCTTCTTCCTGAACAACTTGTCCTATTTCGACTTAAATGCATCTACACTAGTTGCTTCAGAATTCTCTGTGGTGTAACCTGTGTTCAATACAAGTTTAAAGTAAATTCCATACTTTTTAATGCTGTACTTCTGGAAATAAAGCCCAATTTAAAATAAACCAGCTGATAGTGAGTCCATTTAGAGTCCTCTCAATAGTTGTACTGTAGGCAAGAATGACTAGAAATAAGTAGAAGCAGATTGAGCCCTTTTTTTTATTATTTAACTCTACTGATGTCAGAAGTATAATAATTAGTGCTTGTTAATGGAAATGACCTAGTGTACTTCAACTGGATACAAATAGTGAGGAGGTCAGATTTCTGGTTCTGGAAGAAAGATTGTCTTTAAGATGATAATGAGGGTGTACAGTATAGTGAGGGGTGTTGAGTACAAATGATATCATAGTCATTTTGGGCCAAATGGACTGTTTAAGTCTCCTAGGCTCTGCGTAATTGAGTGTAAAGTTCAGCCTAATCTCTGAATTTGCTAATCTAAGCCAAGCAACAATTTGAATGTTCCATTGGGTCTCACTCCCACTGCAAGGTTTTTGCAGACATCAGGTGAAGACTGAGCTAACCTCTCATCTACAGGAAGGATTACAAGGCAGTAGACATACCTAAAGCTACTTTTGGGAATAAAGTGGTGCTCAGGAGGGGCGAATGAAAATAGAAGAAAGAAAAATTAGATTTATAGCGCCGTTGTGTGTCTGGTTGGGGCACTGTAGGCGACAGGAGCATAAATAAGCTCAGCAGAGCCACCAACAGCCACAAGAGCAGTATTAAGTATTGTCATTTCCAAATGAAGGGATCCTTTGGATCATGTAATTTATGACCCAAAGTAAGCAAATGATTTGAATCTTCGCTTCATGAATTTTGCTGCCTTCAGTGAATAAATTATTTTTTGATCACAGTATTATGCATATTGGCAGCAGAAATGCCCAAATTCTCAAGAATTAAGTGCACCAACTAATCACTTATGTTTGATCTTCTGACTTTGCATTCCATACTTGGCAAAGGTCTTAGTTTTATCCTTCTGCACCCACACCTTAATCATAGAATCCCTGTAGTGTGGAAGCAGGCCATTCAACCCATTGAGTGCAGACCAACCCTCCAAAGAGTATCCCACCTTCCCCTACCCTATCCCACTAACCCTGCATTTCCCATGGCTACTCCACCTAGCCTGCACATCCCTGGACACTGGGCAATTTAGCACGGTCAGTCCACCTAACCACATCTTCAGGCTGTGAGAGGAAACCAGAGCACATAGCGGAAACCCACACAGACTCAGGCAGAAGAATATGCAAACTCCACACGGACAGTCACCCACTCATACCAACTTCTCCTTTAACTCCTCTCACTTTCTTCGGATCAAACGTGTAGCAATGGGTACCTGCACGGGCCCCAGTTATACCTGTCTTTTTGTGAGGTACATGGAACATTCCTTGTTCCAATTATACTTGAGACCCTCCCCACAACTTTTTCTCTAGTATGTTGATGACATCAGTGGTGCTGCTTCCCCCTCTCATTCTAAACTGAGGAGAGGGAATGGCCTAGTGATATTATCACTGTACTTTTAATCCAGAGACCCAGGTAATGTTTTGGGGATCAGGTGCGAATCCCGCCACAGCAGAGTGTGGAATTTGAATTTAATAAATATCTGGAATTCAGTCTCGTGATGACCATGAATCCATTGTTGATTGTTGGAAAACCCAATTCATTCACTAATATCCTTTAGGGAAGGAAATCTGTCCTCCTTACCTGATCTGGCCTACATGTGACTCCAGACGCACAGCAATGTGGTTGACTCTGAACTGCCCTCTGGGCCATAGGACTGAGCAATAAATGCTGGCCTGGCCAGATAAATCCACATCCTATGAATGAATGAATTTAAAAAAAAACTTAAAATTTATCAATTTCACTTCCAATTTCCACCCTGATTTCACCTTCACCGGGCCCATCTCTGATTCCTCCCTTCCCTTCCTCGTCATCTCTGTCTCCATTTCCAGAGATAGACTGACCACTAATATACACTAGTAACCCACTGACTCCCACAGTTACCTTGACTACGTATCCTCACACCATCCTTCCTGTAAGGACTCCATCCCGTTCTGCTAGTATCTTGGTCTCCATCACATCAGTTTTGATGATTCCAGCTTCTGCCGGGCATCCTCAGAAATGGCCAGCTTTTTCCTCAACTGAGGATTCTCCACAATCATTGTTGATAGGGTCCTTACCTGTGTTCAACCGATATCCCGCACTTCTGTCCTAAACCCTTCCCTTCAGCAATAATAGGGTCCTCCTGGTCCCCACCTACCACACCACCAGCCTCCACATCCAGAGGATTGTAAGCTGCCATTTCTGTTACCTTCAACAGAATGCCACAACCAGACATGCATTCCCCTTTCCTCCCTTGTCAACTTTCCGCAGGGATCCTCCCGAATAGTGTAGTCCACTGCTCTACCATTCCCAACATCTTCTCATACCCCAATGACACTTTCCCATGAAACTGCAGAAGATGTAACAACAACCTGTTTACCTCCTCTCTTCTCACTGTCCAAGGCCCCAGACATATCTAGTGGATGAAGCAGCAATTTACCTGCACTTCACTCAATCTAGTCGAGTATATTCACTGCTCACAATTTGGTTTCCTGTACAATGGGGAGACAAAACGCAAACTGGGTGACTACTTTTCAGAACACCTCTGTCCTGTCCACAAAATGATCCCGAGCTTCCAGTTGCCTGCCACTTCAACACATTACCCTGGTTACAGGCCTGCAGTAGTGCTCCAGCTAGCCTCAGCCTAAGGTTGAAGAATAACATCTCATTTTCCGCTTGGGCACCTTGCAACCTCCAGAACTCAGCAACCAGTTCAATAACTTTAGAACCTGATTTCATTCTTCCATGTTTTTTTTAACCCACCCCATAACTGGTCCAGTTTTGGCATGGGTTGCTTTTAGCACAGTCACCCATTTTCACATGTTCCTAGGCCCATTATCATATATGGGATGTTTCAGTGCAGCTAACCCATTGTTTCCTTCTCTTAGCTTTTGTTAGCACCTACTCAGCTTTTCTTCTGCCCTGGCCTGCTATCCTCAATCTCCTTGTTTACTTACACCTTTCATCCTTCTTGGTCTCGCTCTCGCTCGCTCTCCCTCTCTCTCTGGGCTCCTTCTCCATCTATCTATTCACCACACCCTTTCCTCATCCCTCCCCCAACGTTGATTTCAGATAAATATCAAGTTTTCCTAGCTGCTAACAGTTCTGGTGAAGAGACTCTGGACTCTAAATGTTAACTCTGCTTACTTCCCACAGAAATTGCTGCCAGACCTGCTGAATTTCTGCAGCAATTTCTGTGGGTCTTTTTCCATTTAAATTTACAGGCTCTGTATTGTACAAACATGCAAAAATGTAGCAGAAGGCAACTATTTGGTTTCTCAAGCCTGCTTCACTATCGAATGAAATTGCGATTGTGTGTTTGTGCTTTGAATTCTATATTCCCATCTACCCCTGATAACCCTTCGTTCTCCTTACAAAAATCGTCCATCAATGTCTTAAAAACATTTAATGACCCTGTGTCCACAACCTTTGAGGAACAGTATTCCAAAGTTGCTCAGCCCTCTAAGAGAGAGAAACTTTTTCTCACCACCTATGATCAAGATTATTAGTCTCTCCATACACTTCTAGCAATGTTGCTGTAGTGCTGCTTCACTCAAAATCAGCCTGCACAGGCAAAACACATCAGAAACAAAACTAGAAATTGCTGGAAAAAGTCAACAGTTCTGGCAGAATCTGTGGAGAGAAAGTAAAGTTAGTGTTTTGGATCCAGCGAGCCTTCATCGGAACAGGATCCAAAAAGTTAACTCTGCTTTCTCTGCACAGATGCTGCCAGACCTGCTGAGTTTCTCCCGCAATTTGTTTGTTTTAGATTTGCAGTTCTTTGTTATATTTTATTGAACATCAGAAATTCCTGTTAGCTCATTTCTTGTATGTACTTATGCTTTTCTGAAAGTACAAATAAAGCTCATCCTTAAAGGGTTAGTGATCATGTATGTTCTGTTTTCCTGCTAGAATCCAAAAGCTCAGATGATGATGACTCCTTCAGTTCTCCCCTTCTTGCTTTGCTTGAGCAAGAAGAAAAGAGGAAAGAAATCAGGAATGAGAAGAAAACAAAGAAAGGTCTGCTGTTTCAGATCACAAGTGACGATGGGTTTCAGATTCAATGTGATAATATCGAAGGTAGGGATGGTTTACTGTTTTTTGTCTGTAAGAGAAAGAGAAGGGAAGTGTTGTCTGTGTGGAATAAGGGGACTGCGTTCCACATGCTGGATGAAAAGAAGGTTTGATTGTCTGCTTAGAAGTCAAACTTTTAAGAACATGTTGATTGGGTAGAATCCATGATTCATACTTTTAGATTGTTCTGATAGTCTGTTACGAACAGGAATTGCTGAGCAAAACCTCTTGACTTCACAGTTGGAGATAAATCGTTAACTCCAGATTATTCTCGTGTCTCCCCCAATGATTGGTCCAGTCTGGTATCAGCAGTAGTCTAGGTGGAATGGATGCCACTTATTCTGGATTGCAGTTGTTGCAAAAATACTTCGAACTAATAATTCAATAGTTTTGAAAACTGGTAATTAAATACTGAAGACCAAGTAATTTACAAACTATAAGAATGGACAGCAACCGCCATTGATTATATATTCAATTGTTAGTTGAAAGATAGAAAACAGCACACTGAAGTAGAGGTTTGAATTGGCTAGAAAAAGCCTAATTTGTCTGTCCGATAGAGAAAGGAGAGCTAGCAGGTACCTGCCAAGTTCTTCATCCTTGACCACCTCTCTGCATCCTCATTAACTTGAAATCAAAACTCATTATTCACTCTATCCCAATTGTTTTTTGTATCTAATCCCTGTGTCCTTATTTATTTTACTTTCTCCTGTGTCAACCGTGGTTTAGCAGGTCAGATGTTTGTGTTTTCAGGTTGCACACCAGAGATTTGACCTGAAAATCTAGGTTGCCAAGTCTTTTGGCTGAGACTTGAAACTGAGGTCCTGTCTGCTGACTTTGAAGAAATGCAGGGAAACATTCCCTACTATCCTGACCAGCATTTGTAACTTATTCAACGTTGCAATCACAATCACTTTTCTGGGGCCGTGCTGTCTGTACATTGACTTAGACCTTGCTTTGCATTCAGGGTTCTAATGCTACAAAGCTTCAGAAGGAAAGCACAATGCAACATTCTGAGGTTGGGGAAAGCCTTTAGTTTAAAAGCCCTTTTCTCTTTCATTCTTTAACGTTGATAGTGTCTTGCCATATGGGCCTTGAACCCTTTTAAATGAGAAAAGTTCCAAATCTGTGTGTGTGGTTTTATGATGTCTACATTTAGAATCGAAGCATGTATCTGCCTAAATTAAGAGAACTGTGAATTTGTCTGCAAAAATAAATTTAATTACTATAAATTTCTTTTTCTAGAGGGTTGGAGGGTGCTGACTGACAAAGTACAGGAAGCTCGGTCCAATGCCCGCCTGAAGCACATATCGTTTTCTGGTGAGTGTTGTTTGCTGTGAAGGGAATCTCACCCGTGAGATGGCTGTTAGGAAATACAGGTTTTACACTTGATAAGGATAATTCTTCAAGGGCGAGAGCAGCTAAAGTAGCAATTGCAGCTCTAAAACTTTCAGTAATAACTGAGTCCAGCTCGCTGAAACATAGAAAATAGGGACAAAGTAGGCCATTCGGACCTTCGAGGCAACTCCACTATTCAATATGATCATGCTGATCATCCAACTCGGTACCCTGATCTTGCTTTCTCCCCATACCAATGATCATTTTAGCCTTAAGAACTATATCTAACTCCTTGAATGTCTTAATGAAGTGGTTGAGGCCAAAACCTGTGGCAGAGAATTCCGCTGACTTATTGCTATGGGTGAAGCAATTTCTCATCTCAGTCCTAAATAGCCTACCCCATATCCTTAAGATTATTGACCTGCCATAATTACCCCAATGACAGTGTTGTGTTCAGTTCTTAATGTGCTTGTTATTGAAAGTGAGAGCTTTTTCCTGAGTGGGGAAGGGAGAACAATCTGCCTGTATCAGTGTGATTAGCATTAACCAAGCCCTAGGAGCCAGGATATGACTGGAAAACCATCCTCCCACAGTTTGGAAAAAAAATTTACCTAGCAAAATGTGTGAATGTAAAATGTACTGTACTGTTAATGTGAATCTGTATTTGTGATGTTTGGTTCTAAATTGTAAAACCTTTCATTTTACTTTATATTGAATTATAACGTTTTCACATTATGCATCAAGTTTATTTGCTGTTCCTATTTAAATTTTGATTGTCTGCTTTAGCATTTTGAGTTAATTGTCAAACAACAGGATTTTTCTCCATTCATTCATGGGATGTGAGCATTATTGGGTAGGCCAGTGTTTTTGCCCCATCTGTAATTGCCTTTGAGAAGGTGGTGATGAGCTGCCTTGTGGAACTGCTGCTGTCCGTGGGTGTAGGGACACCCACAGTGCTATTAGGGAGGGACTGCCAGGATCTTGACCCAACAATGTTGAAGGAGCAGCTGAGTGGCTTGGAGGGGGAATGTGCAAGTTCCCATGTATCTGTTGCCCGTTCCCTTTTTAGGTGGTAGAGGTCATGGGCTTGGAAAGTGTCATCTCAGGAGCATAGGTGAGTTGTGGCAGTGCATTCGTACTGTTGATGGTGGAGGGAGTGAATGTTGCAGGTGTTAGGTAGGGTACCAGTCAAGCAGGCTGCTTTGTCATGAAAGGCTTCAAGCTTAGAGCGTTGTTGGAGCTGCACTCATCCAGACAAATGGAACGTGATAGATCACACACCTGACTTATGCATTGTCGACGTAAACACGCATTGAGGACAGGTGCTAAGTTAATCATTGCAGAATTCCAAGCCTCTGACCTGTCCATTTAAGTGGCTAGTCGAGGTCAGTTTATGATCAGTGATAACTCCTAAGGTGTTGATGGTGAGTATTTGTCCTTACATTTATTGTTTAACTGTGAATACATAGCCGCCTGTTATCTGTTTGTCTCAGGCTGCTCTGCCTGAAGGTAGGAATAGGAGGAGGCTGTTTGGTCCATTGAGCTGATCCACCAACCACTCACATCATGGCCAATCCGAATCTAAACTACTTACTTGCTATGGTTCCATCTCTCATTACCTGCACTTTAACAGAATACTTTCAATGTCAATTTTGAAATTTTCTCAACCGGTTTTTGGAAGGGAGAGTTTCGGATTTCCACTATCCTTCATGTGGGGTGCTTCCATTTGAAGGAACATAAATACAGTTTATGCATCATGTCATTTAACTGGAACTACTAATATTTTCTGTCCTTAAAGTAGAATTGATAAAATGCCGTGAAAAAATTGAAGTGTTGGTCACACTGAAGGGTATTAATTGATGTTCTTTGGTTATTCAAGTGCTTAGTATTTTCAGAATCTTATATGCAAATGCTAGTTTTTATTTTTTTTCCCATTTGCAGCGATAAATGGACTGAAGATGCTGGGTATTTCTCATGATGCAGTGGTGTTCCTAATCGAACAGCTTTACGGAGCCAAGCGCTGCAAAAATTACAGCTTCAAGTTTCACAAACATCAGGAAGTGGATGAGCTTCCTATCAACCCACACGGATCAGCAAGAGCCGAAATACACCAAAGGTAAAACACAAAGGTAGAAATTTGCATTCAAGCTGTTCACTGTTTTACTGGGCTGATTTCAGTTAGCAAAACGACTTTGTGTTGCAGTGGAGTGATCGGGGGTTAGATCAGCTACACATAAGGTTGTCGACAGGATATCATTAGGCGGAAAATTTTGATGAATGGTGAGATGGAATTTGCTTCCCAACAAGAGCTTCACATTTTTCTGTATCATTGAGAGAGAGAATATGATTTACTTCCACACATATGACACCCTAGAAGTCTGAATTGGATATTTTTTCTTTCAACAAGAGTCATAGATGAAGGACTGCACTTGTCGAGCAGAATTACTGCAAAGCAGACAACTGGAGATCCTCCAGGGATTGTGCCACTTCTGCATTTGTGTGCTTTGGAAGAGAAAGAGACTGTTGAGAATCCCGGAGAATTAAAGTTTTTGAAGTCCTGGAATACAGTTGGGGGCAGCATGGTTATTGTTGACTTTAATGTAGTGAGGATGGAAGTTTCATGGTCTAAGACACTACTATGGTTTAAAAACTTAAGAAAAATAACAATGTGATCTTTAGTCTTTCAAAACATGAGCTGTACATTGAATGAAGAAAGATAAATGTGCATTTAATATTGTACTTATTACTTGATAGTATTTCCCAGAAGATCCACAATTTATTGCTTTATCTTTATTTATGCAGGAAGTCAGCATTTGACATGTTCAACTTTTTGGCTTCAAAACATCGGCAGCCACCAGATTATTGTCCCAATGAAGAGGAGGAAGAGGAGGTGCAGCTTAAATCAGCACGGTGGGCTCCAGTTAATCATAAGCTCACATCCAATTTGTTATATGTCAATACTTAAAAGTTACTGTGAATCAAAATCAATGACTGTAATGTATCATTCAAAAATCTAGGTGTTTATCCAGTGGTGTATAAATTTGTAAACATGTATGTAATTAACCAGCTTTGTTAGGTAAAGGCATCAAGGAATACATGCTACATATTGAGATACAGCTTACCTACCAAAGTGATGGGTGAATGGCTTCCTTTTCCTGCCAGTGGATCAGTATCTTAAAAATAACAGCATTCACATGATTTTAGATGTTAAACTTTTGCTATGGTTTTCATTAAAAAAAAACAAGGTTCTTGTTAAGAACCCATGGAAGTGCAGCTTATATCTCATGGGCAGGTTTAGTGAATCTAGGACACAATTTGTTGCAGCACGTGGTTTTCTTTCTTGCACTGCCTTGGACATTTTATATCCAAAATGCTGATACTGGAGCAGCTATCATATACAGTGAAATTGTGTTCATTTACACAATGTGCCATGCCAAGTTACTTGCCCTGCTGATAATACGAGAAGCTAACTTTTTATGGTAGCCATTATTTTTTCACAAGATGGGATATGTTTTGAAATTCAGCTAGGCTCCAGTTATGTTAATGTGGATATGAAAAGGTTGTTTCTTAAACATTTTGTACTGAGGATGCCATTCATAAAATGTATCCCGTAATTTGTTTTTATACTGGCGTTCAGTGTTAAATGTAAGGTTATTTCATTTTGTTTCAGAAGATAACTTGGACATAAAGATATATATTTGAAGTAAGAATCAAATTGAGATGAATACTATTTTATCACTGAGTTTCACTGTCAAAGAAGTGAAGAAATATATTTGAGGAGAGGTTTATGTTTATAGTATAAATATCCTGGAGAAGTTCATAGTGAAGTGATGGCATTGCAGTAACTTATTATTGTCTTTAACCTTGTAGGCGGGCGACTAGCATGGACCTCCCAATGGCCATGCGGTTCAGGCACTTGAAAAAGACTTCAAAAGAAGCAGTTGGTGTCTACCGGTAAGAGAAAATAAGTTCTACACAGTGTGCACGGTATGTAGAGCTGCTTTTAAGCTGCTAGTGGAAAAGTGAATGGATTTGCTCCATTACGTTGTGTTAGTGTCAACTTTTCACAAATGTATAATTTGTGCTGTTGGAGTTACTTTAACCTCTAATATATTACATCCGACAAAAAGGAAGATCAAATTAAGACTGGAGGATTTTTAAAAATCAAGCTTTTTATAAGACTGTCAAACTTAGCTGAACTGATCATTCGGGAGATTCACAAATATGTGATTTTGTATGGCATGAGAACTTAACTTAATGCTACAGTATTTAACTGCATGTTACTTAAATGCAATAAGTAAGAACTGCAGTAACTAAAGAAAAAGGAAGAGCTGGTTCATGTGGACAGATTGTCATCTTTTGTGTACACTGCAGGATTGTTCAACACAGTGTACTGTGTAAGCGTTTTTGGGTCTACACGATCTGGTACATATCATTGTGAACAGCATTATCTGCTTAGGATCTTTTTATGTATATGCTGTCAGGTATTCTGATATCTTTCTAATGCTTTTCTTGGTGATTATCCATTTAATTGCTTATTGGAGAGCCTTCTGAGTAAAATCAAGCTCATGTTGATTCTGGCTATTTTGATTTCTGTTGAGACTTGCCAGACTGGAAGCTACCAAAATACACTTAATTTTGGATTCTTCACCCTCCCCCTGCCTATATCCTGAGGGATACTGTTGTCCAGCCATAGAAACCATGGCTACAAAAGCGGCTCAGAATTCTGAGGAGAATGACTCTTCCTCCTGTTACAACAAGGTGCAGGGCTGGATGAACACAGCAGGCCAAGCAGCATCATAGGAGCAGAGAGGCTGACGTTTCGGGCCTAGACCCTGCAGGAACAGCAACTCATATTCCGCTTGGGAACCCTGCAGCCCAATGGTATCAATGTGGATTTCACAAGTTTCAAAATCTCCCCTCCCCCCACCGCATCCCAAAACCAGTCCAACTCGTCCCTGCCTCCCTAACCTGTTCTTCCTCCCACCTATCCCCTCCTCCCACCTCAAGCCGCACCTCCATCTCCTACCGACCAACCTCATCCCGCCCCCTTGACCTGTCCGTCCTCCCTGGACTGACCTATCCCCTTCCTAACTCCCCACCTACACTCACCTTTCCTGGCCCCATCCCCGCCTCTTCGACCTGTTTGTTTCCTCTCCACCTATCCTCTCCTATCCCTCTTCTATCCGCCTCCCACTCCCTCCCTATTTATTTCAAAACCCCCTTCCCCTCCCCCTTTTCTGATGAAGGGTCTAGGCCCGAAACGTCAGCCTCTCTGCTCCTATGATGCTGCTTGGCCTGCTGTGTTCATCCAGCCCTGCACCTTGTTGTCTCGGATTCTCCAGCATCTGCAGTTCCTACTATCTCTTCCTCCTGTTAGCCCAGTGTTAGCCTATTATCTACAGAAAACACAACTCAAGACGCTGATGAAAACCATCTCCACTTGGCTGGATGAGTGCAGCTCTAAAAACACACGAACTCGACACCAGCCAGGACAAAGCATACCACTTGTTTGGTTCCCCATCCACGACGTTGAAAATTCAACCTATGATACAGGGCATCGCTGGGTACTATCTACAAGGTACACTGTGATAACTCACTAAGGATCCAAAGACAGCACCTTCAAAACCCATGTCTTTTGCCACTTTGGAGGGCAAGAGCAGCAGATTCGCTTGCACACTTGCAAGTTCCTGTCCAAGCTATATACCATCCTGACTTGGTTATAAAATACATAAGATCCTAACATAGAGGAATAAAAGGAACATAATACTGTGATACTGAGAAAAGACCATGAAATCCATCATACCTACTCTGTCAGAACTCTTAATTGTCTTTCTAGTTACTCTTCCATTTCACTTCTAGGAACATTAATTTCCTGAATGCAAGAATCCAGTTTCTCTGATCGTTTAGTAACCAAATCTACCTCAACTAACACATCATTCGAAATGAGTGTAGTCTGAAATAGATTAACACATTACCAATAATGAAATGCTGGAGAAAGGACTGCCGTTAAAATTAAACTGGATTTGCTAGCAATATCAATAATCCCAGAATTTAATGGAAATAAACTGCAGGGAGAAGGCTGAATGGTTTATGATAAAGAAAGAACTTTTAAATTGTTTTCTTAAATTATGGTTAGAGGAGCTGGCTACCCAGAATCCTGAAATGACATCATTTGTGGAAGTAAAATAAGACTGTAACTGCCTATTTTAACACTTTAAAAGTAAGATGGCAGTCTGCAATGACACAAAATCGTAAAAGATGCAACCAGGCTTGAAACAGATGGGTGAGCAAGAGCCAGTTGATTCTGAATGATTGATTACTTCCAAGCAGCTCACTGTCCCTACCTGTCAATAACTTGTCTAGAATTAATGACTGATACCCATGAGCTGGAAGCCACAGACAGGCTAAACGTGCTTAAGCCAAATAAAGCCTCTACGGGGTAAATAGTATTAATGGACCATTAATCTTCAGTCCCATTTAAAATCATGGGATTGATTTACCCTCAACTTTATTCCTGGTATTGATACAATAGCGGCATATTAAACAGCAGTTAACTTGGATTTAGAAAGGAAATATCCTGATTAACTAACCCTAGTTGGCCTTTTTTTATTTGAAAAGTTATCATCCTGTGTTGAAGCTGTTTGGCATACCCACTACTTCACAAAGCATTTTGTGAAAATATTGCTGTTAACTACTTCAGGGGTAAGTCAGGATATCCCTTAGGAATAGATGATGCACTGTCTGAGGAGTAGAAAATAGCAGGAATTCTCAGGAGTTGTATCAGAGCTATTGTCCATGGTGCATCTCCTGAGACTGGCTTGCATTGACTTGCACACAGAAATTCCATGTAAATTTGTTAGATTTGAAAATGTTGCCAAACGAGGAGAGGTTGATATTGAAGAATCGCCTACGAAAATATGAAGTTATTTGAACAAAATAAATAAGTGTGCAGAGCTTGGGGGAATCAGTGATGGTAACACCATTAAATTTAAAGAGGCAGTGGTTAAATTGTCTCCAGTTAGAGATGTTCATTTGTGTGGTACGAATATTACTTGCCACTTGTCAGCCCAAGCCTGGATATTGTCCAAATCTTCTTGTTTTTTTTCATGGACTGCTTCAGTATCCTGAGGGAGTCACAAATAGTGCTGAACATTTGTACAATCATTGGCAAACATTGTGTCTGCTGTACAAGAAATTTAGTTGACAGGACTCTCGACATGCCATCAGACCAGCAATCAACAATGCTAATAAGATTCTGCAATAATTAATCAAATGTCTGGAATTGAGGGTCTAATGATGACCATGAATCCATTGTCGATTGTCCTAAAAACACATCTGGTTTACTAATCTCCTTTAGGGAAAGGAACTCTTATCCTTACTTGTTCTGGCTTATCTGTGACTCCAGACCCACAGCAATGTGGTTGACTCTTAACTGTCCCCCCGGTGATTACAGATTGGCAATAAATGCTGGCCTTGCCAGTGATACCCTCATCCTGTGAATGAATTTTTTAAAAAGTCAAAGGAGGTCTTACTCGAACTGTATTATGCATGCATCAGACTGTGCCATGAGTTTTGTGTACAGTTTTTTGTCAAGCTATCACAAAGAAGACAATCAACACCGGAGGCAGTCAGAGGAGAGCAACAAGGTTGATGCCTATAGTGTCAGAGGTATGAAAAAAGATTGGTGATATATTAGGCTTTTTGAGTTTTGACAGGATTAAACTAAGGTGATCTTAGATGTATATACAAGGTACGAAAAAATAAATTTAGAAAATTAATTTGAGCGAGCGGGATGGGGTTTAGAAGTTCAAACTACCAAAGTTTCAGTACCGAAAGTTAAAATTGGGGCTGATTCCATGAAGCTCATCTTGACACTAAAACTGCTATAGGAAGTTAATTAACTAGTTAAATAACTGAGACATGAATTCTGGAATTCCTGGAGAAATTATTGAATGCTCCATTTGGGCAAGCTGAGGTTGTGGATGGATGAAGCTAAATTAATTGAATAGCCTAACTCTGTAATTACCTTGTAATCTCCCACCCAATTCAATTATCGTCAATGCCTTGGAGGTGAGAAGCAAAATGTAAACAGTGTCCTTGCTGTTGATCACTGTTCACCAAATTTCTCTGCAAGTGTTTGTGAGAATGTCAGTTGAGGACTGCATTGGGCCCAACTGTGATATACTGATTTAATAACCTGTCATCATTTATTGTCTGGGTTAGCACATACAAAGAACGGCCACTCTCTGTGCAATGTACCTGGGTCTGTAGACTGATAAGTTTATACAGTTCAAGCCAGTTGGCAAGATTGAAACCAAGACACGTATCTTGTCTTTTGTAGAGAAGTATTTACTCAATCTTAGCCCAGTCATCCCACATCCAGTGTAACAGCTGCTCCCTATTTGTGTTCAGACAATTAACAACTACCAGAACCCTCTTGTAGCACAGTGGTAGTGTCCCTACTCCTGGACCGAGAGGCCTGAGTTCAAGTCCCACTTGTTCCAGAGGTATGTAATAATATGTCTGAACAGGTTGATTGGGGGGAAAAAAGACAATCACCGTCTCTTAACCTTAAATGAAGACATTAAGGAACCTCAAAACTAACAGTGTATTCTAGTATGAGTAAGTGCCTTCAAGAAAACACAGGAAGAATTGAAGGCAAGAAGATTAGAATTTTTTTCCCTGGCGATAAATAAGTGATCTGTTAAAACCCAGTTGTACAAAGTGCTTCCTCCTTTTTATCAATGTGAGGGATTTTTCAGTTTTGTATTTGCTATTGTGTTTTTCATCCATTCAAAACCATTCTGATCTTAGAAATAAAACCTTTTTAAAATCTCCGTACTCGGTTTGTGTAAATGTATTCAATCTGCAGGCTGACATGCTGCTTCTGTGCAAGTGTCCGTGATGTGAGCAAGACCAGAGTACTGCAGTGGAACAGTTGAACCTCAACAAGAAACATGCATTTTTGTAGTGACTTCAGCATAGTAAAATGTTCCAAGGTGCTTCACATGAGCATCATCATGCAGTTGTAGCAGGTTTGTGGGAGAGGTCTCAGGAGAAAGTTCCTTTCTTTAGGGTCTAGCCACTGAAGACAGGGTGACCAGTGGTGGAGCAACTAAAATGGGGGCTGTTCAGGAGACCAGAATTGGAGGAGTGCAGATATCTGCAGGGTTTGAGGCATGGCTGAAAACAAAAAGAAGAAATTTAAAATGGAGGTGTCTTCTAACTCTGAGCCATTGGAGATCAACAAAACCACTTTGAAAAGGAGTTGTAAGGTGATATTAGTTGAAATATGGGCAGTAGAGTCCTGGATGATCTCCTGTTTATTAATGGTGAAACTTGGGAAGCTGACCAAGAAGGTGGTCAAGCAGCTGAACTCCAAACAATCTAATCAGGTTAGAGGGAGAAGTTGAGAATATTCTTGGTCACAGTTTGCTGTGCTCTTTTAATAAGTAATGAGACTCAGCGTTTATGCAAAATTTAAACTGTCAGCTGGTTAGAGAAAAGTGTCTCATTCAAGCAACTGAATGACTTGTTGAATTGGCTGGGAAGAGATTTGGTTTTAGTTGTCACAGAATTTTTACTTAGCCAAGAGTAAAATTGATGTAATGCCATGAGTTTAGTGTTCATAATGAATGATTTGTGGTCTTTTTTTTTTCCCTCCCACCCTTCCCATCTTTGTAACTGCTGTAGGTCACCAATCCACGGACGAGGCCTTTTCTGTAAGCGAAACATTGATGCAGGTGAGATGGTCATCGAATATTCGGGTAATGTCATTCGATCTGTCCTCACAGACAAACGAGAGAAATATTATGACAGCAAGGTGAGTTTCTAGTGCAGGTTTATGCTAGATAATAACCACAGGTGCTGGGATAGCCATCGTGGGAATCACTGATGTTATTTCTCCGCCGTTTAATGAACCCTTTCTGAAATAACGCTATCTTTATGGCATCAGCGACGCACCGCCTTCCTTGTGAAATAAAACAGCTTACCCGCTTGTGTTGTTTAACTTGCAGCAACTTTGCAGTTCATTTTAAAAATTGGTTTGTGTGCAAGCTTTTTGGCTGTTGAATGTTCAATGTACACAGTGTGGGATTACCAAGTTGGTTGTGGAACTGTTTCAAAACTGGCCAATTCTTGAGTGCCTTTATTTTGTATGTTGGACAACTTGCTGTGAAATTTGTATTTAATTAATAGTTTAAATGGAGGGTGTTATTAGAATTTGTTGCTACCCAAACTCCAATGATACCTGGATATGCTGTTTTGCCACTAAAACAGCAGAGTAAGCAATCAGGCTGTTGTATGCTAGAGCACCTTTTAATAGTATTTTCTACTTGGGCCTGACTGCTGCCAATTGCAAACGCTTGTTAAGTTACCAGTCTTCATTGAACTTTGATTATTTTCATCAGATTTTTCAGCCTTCTATCTACTAATGTACAAAATATCTTTTGTATAGTGCCACCTTGGACATTTTCTCAGGGCTTTGCTGACCGTGATATAAACTCTGTCTCTCAACTCAGTGAGGAGCACTGCAGGCTAGAAAAGCCTTGTGCCTGAGGCATGTTTGACACTTCCTGCATCTTGCTTAAAAATAAATAATGCTTTAAAGTATATAAAGAGAGATTAAAAAGCTAGCCCCTTCCTTGTTTCTCTGGCATTAATGGCTTGGTCTCATCCCAAGGCCAGGAGCAGCATAATTTATAAGCACTTGTCAATCTGTACAGACCTTGCCCAGCAGTCAGCCTCAGAATTTCCTGTTGAGACCATATCTTTCATAGAAACTATCTGATCGAGTACCTTTAGCCGGAGATACTTGCTTAAACAGCATAATTTTTAGCAGCTAAGTATCTTAGTGATCCAGACCTTGGGATACCTGTGAGTCATACTGTGGATCAACTAGTTATGCATTCTCTTCAACTCTTGCTCATGTATTTGTTGAATAAAATTTTATTTAAAAAATGCTTGGATTGCTCTTGCTTGCTTCTGTAGTTTTTTGCCTGCTTTTTGGAAATGAAAATGAAATTGTCTGCCTTATGATATCTTCTTATAACTGACTAATGTCACTGGGGAGAAGGAGAGGTTAATGGGGGTTTCTGATTTGGAATGGAGATATATATTGTTAATCATATCATTGCGCCTTAACTAGGGAAAATTCATGGCAAGCCATGTTTAGAGCTGAAATTGAGATTAACTGAACTGATTCTTTCAGTCAGTTTGATCAGATTGTGTGACATTGACAAATTTACACAAAACAGTATTTCATGAAAAACGTTAATTCAGCATTTCGGTCACTTAAGTATGTTATGGTCCTTATCCCTTACCTCTTGGTTAATGTATGAATCATTTTTGTTATTGGCTTGTTTGCTTTAGGTTCCCTGTGATAGGTAGTGTAATGCACAAAATAACAACTTCGGTTTTTGCTGGAACTATATAACATTTACAGACCAGAAGCAAACCATTTGACCCAACTGGGATACAGAGTCATTGAGTCATACAGAACGGTAACATAATTCCAAATTAAAGTAGTCCCACCTGCCTGCTCCTGGCCCATATCCCTCTAAATCTTTCTTATTCATATATCCATCCAAATGTCTTTTAACATTGTAATTGTACCCACATCCACCACTTCATCCGGAAGTTCATTCCACACATGAACAACTCTCTGTGTAAAACAAAAAATTTGCCTCATGTCTTTGTTTCAATCTCTCTGCTCTCACCTTAATAATGTGTCCCTTATTCTTAAAATTCCCCATTTTAGGGAAAAGATAACTACCAAAAACTCGATCTATACCCCTCGTTATTTTATACACTTCTATCGGGTCACCTGTCAACCTTCTACGCTCCGGTCGGAAAAAAAGGTCCCAGCTTATCCAGCCTTTCCTTATAATTCAAACCTTCCATACCTAGCAAAATCCTGGTAAATCTCTTCTGAACCCCCTCCAGCTTGATAATACCTTTCCTATAACATGGTGACCAGAACTGGGCACAATATTCCAGAAGAGGCCTCACCAATGTCCTGTACAACCTCAACATAACGTCCCAACTCCTATACTCAAAGGACTGAGCAATGAAGGCAAGTGTGCCAAACGCCTTTTTAACCATCCTGTCTATATGTGACACAAACTTTGAAGAATCATGTACTTGCACCCCGAGGTACCTCTGTTCTACCATAATTGTATAAGCCCTACTCTTGTTTTTTTTGGTACCAAAATGTAATACCTCGCATTTATCCAGATTGAACTCTTTGTTGCTTTACAAAGAACCCTCCCACCTCTCTTCATCTGACTCTACCAGCATAATCTAGTTTCTCCCTTTTTTATTTCTGTTTACCTAGCTATCTGTTGTGTGTATCTGTTCCTTTATTCATTCATGGGATGAATGGCTCGGCAGCATTTATTACCCATCCCTAATTGCCCATAGGGCAGTTAAGAGTCAACCACATTGCTGTGGGTCTGGAGTCACATGTAGGCCAAACCAGGTAAGGATGGTAGTTTCCTTTCAGTGGCAGGACATTAGTGAACCAGATGGGTTTTTCTGACAATTGACAATGGATTCACAGTCATCATTAGATTCTTAATTCCAGATATTTATTGAATTCACATTCCGCCATCTGCCATGGCAGGATTTGAATCCCGGTACCCAGAACATTATCTGGGTTTCTGAATTAATAGTCCAGCGATAATACATTAGAACTACTTTCAGCCAAGAGATTTCCCTTGAATTTCCAATTGGATTTGTTAATGAGAGCCATTTGCTTATAGCTCCTGATTCTGGGTTCCCCACTAGTGGAAATGTTTCTGTCTCCCTTATTGTATTCTTAATTATTTCCAGTTGGGGGTCTCCCTGTGCCATGTGCGCGCACACATTCTCTCTCTCTGTGTTTTCTCCTGCTCACCCTCCACACGCACCACCACCAACACCCTCCCCCTCCAGCTTCTCCAGCTCTGCCTTTCTGGAGAAAAGAGTCCTAACCTAACAGCGTAGTACCAGAGGAATATGCATTTTCCAAAGGCCTAATCAGTTTTCTGCCTGTGAGGCTCCAGCCTGTTCACTCCCTGCTGATTGGTTACGTCTATCAATTCCAATAGTATTCTTGTGAATCTCTTCTGCACCTTCTCCGGTGTCTCTGCATCCTTGTTTTAATGAATTTGACTTCCCAGTGGATCAATAAGATTAAAGCTGTGTCTTACTGCATCCAATACAGATCCTTGGGTTTGGTTGAAGCAACAATGAGGTGCTAGCCAGCTTCAATATCCTTGATCTATAACTGTCTGTCAGGGCTCCTGCTGCAGGCCAAACTAGAAAGTGAACTGTTTGAACATTGTAAGAACTGCCAAAATTGGCTGTGGTGCTTCTTTTGGTCACGTGCCCTATTGGTACTCATTATCCGGGCAAACTTGGGCAAGATAATCAAGGGCTACTAGGTCCTAAGGACTGTACCCCAGCAAGAGTTGGTATTTTTAGGAAGATACACTATTGTTAATTTATTAATTTTTTTTCTACTCTCTCTTGTACTAATAGGGGATCGGTTGTTACATGTTCCGTATTGATGATTATGAAGTTGTGGATGCCACGATGCACGGAAATGCAGCACGTTTCATCAACCACTCCTGTGAACCCAACTGCTACTCACGGGTGATAAATGTGGACGGGCAGAAACACATAGTCATCTTCGCTGTCCGAAAGATCTACCGTGGTGAAGAACTTACATACGATTACAAGTTCCCGATTGAAGATGCCAGCAACAAACTGCCTTGTAACTGCGGAGCAAAGAAATGCAGGAAGTTCCTGAACTGAGGAAAAAATAAATTAACTGGTGGGGAAAAAAAACCCTCTTGAGGTGATTGTATTGATTTTATGGGATCTCGGAAAGAAAAGTCCTGGGATGGAAATGGTGAAGTTGCTTTGCAATCTGCACTATGAAAATCTTGTAGAAAAAAGATTTTAAACACCAAGGTCATAGGATGGTTGTAGTATAGGTGGGGTTCATGCCAAATGATAAATGGCAAAAAAATGCCATTCAAATAAATTCATGGAGCTCATGGTATTAGTGCAAACCTGGTAAAATGCATTGCTAAACAGTGTTGACTGCTGATCACTTTCAGATCTGCATGGCAGAGTACTAATCGACTACAGCTCCATTTCCATCCTTAAAACATCCTGTTCCATATATGGAACTGAGTGAAATGAATGAGTGCTACCAGCTTCCCAGTCAATTATGTACCAAGGCAACAAGAAAAACTGAAATTCAACCTGAATTAGCTGTGTCACTTGAGCAGAATCTCCTCTGTAGTAGAAGAAAGGTAAAGATCGTATGTGAGGAAAATTAATATCTTTAACAGCTGTGCAGTGGAAAAGGCAGAGGCAATACTGGGTGAAAGCAGTTTTGATCCTTGTGTTTTGCAGTTTCTGCCCTGGGAGCAATTTGCTTCTAATAATTTTAAAATGTGAAACAAACGAATTCTTCAAATTTTTTTCTTCCAATGACAGCAGCTCCTCAACGCAGATCTACTGCGAGATGGCAGTGAAATGAAGTGAACCATGTTTGTACCCGTACAACACTGCATAACGCCTGTAGTCCCATAAAATCACTTCAAACTAGCAAGTTCCCTCCCCTTTCCAGGAGGCAGTTATCGCATGTTTAAGTTTAAAGCTTTGTGAATTTTTGGAACTTGAATCTTGTTTAGAGTGGCAGAGTATAGAATTAACACTAACTAGGTAAGCATTCTGCCTCATGTTTCTTTGGACTTTAGTTTTAAGTTTTTTTTCAAGTTGCTTCAAAGTAGTACTGCACTTACTAATGAACTGGCTATTCAGAGATGAAATTAAGAAAATGATGTTGGAAAATACAGGAAAAGGAAACAGGAACAGGGTACATAGAAACTTCATGCTGACCTCATTAATGCTGGAAAAGCCTGCTGATGTATGCTCAACTCTGTAACCCCTGAAGTCTCCTTGCTAGTTACACGTGTGTTAACATTCACACCACTTGTTTGAAGTGCACTAGTGGTGCGGAAGCACCACTGATAAGTTAATTGAACTCTAAACTTCTATTAGCACCCATTTCTTGACTTTGGGGGGGTGGGGGGGGAGAAACAAAAAAAAATTTGACCCTTTCACTGATGGAAACTTGTTAATTGTTGAGTTGAGTGGAGTGGAGTGGTACATACAGAGTCACTGCTCCAGATTTATGACTATCACGTCACTGTCTTGCCTGTCTAAGAGAACATGGGAAAATTAAAAGATAAAACATCTTGATCTTCCTTTCCACTTAGAATCAATAGACTTCTAAAACCCACGCTTGGTATCACCTGACCACTGCTCTTTCCAATCCTGCATGATAACTTTAACACTTCACTTGAACTTTTCTGTCCAACAAATTAACACATTTCTGAAATGTTTGGAATTCTTCAAGGTATATTCATATTGGGGGAGTAGGTAGCAAAGTAACCTTGAACATACATCTGTACATTTAAATTCATGTTGACATTCTGGTTTTAATCATCCTGTCAGTGTGTCTATTCCTGAGGACTGTTTGTTGTGTAGGGAATTGCAAATGTTTCAAGTTCGGCGATGAGTGAATCTCGGAATTGAAAACCAGCATATCGTTGTGGATGTACTGGCATACGAATGCTTAACATATGCGTCTGATGTTTCTTAATTCACTTTTTAATGCAGGTATTAAATACCTCCACTAAATTAACAGGTAAATGTCACCTAGTGTGTTAGTCATCTAGTTTCTTTTTTCTGCACCCCCACCACTTAACAGCTGTACTGCATTGTAGTGTGGGGAAATGTGCTAAAATATTGCATAACCACCATAACGGTTGTGATAGTCTTTTAATTTAAAAAATGTTTATTTTGAGCGTCAGGAAATAATTTCTGTTTCAATGCTGAAATGCTACCATAACTGGCTCCTGGAAGACAGGCATTTTTTTTGACCAAATGAATGCATCTCAAGTGGGTTTATCACAGTGACTTAATGTTTGAAGATCTTGATCCCTTAATGTTTTGCACTGTGCGCTATTTAGATCGACGCTAAACCTAATGTGTTTGTACTGACTACAGCAGTGTATTGTTATTCAGACTACAGCCGTATTCCCATGTATCCCGTTGTCCAGATTATTAGCTGTATCCTGTGTATTCAATTATCCAGATTATAGATGTGAGTCCTGTTATCCAAACTCTCTTGAATTTCCTAAAAGAAAAAAATTCAGTTTGTCTGATCAGGAAGTTGTTTTCTTAAAGGGGCACTGTCTTCATTTTTAAAAATAGATGTCACATACCCAACCTTCCTTCCACTTTTATTCCTACCTCCTTTGTCGACAAAGTGGTGCCCCTTTAAGCAGTAATTGACAGCTAGACGGACTGATGGATGGAAAACTGTTTCAGGATGAATTTTTCCCTGATGTGGTATTTGTTGTCCACTATTTCTCTTCAGTTATACCTCTGGACAAAAGTTGGGTTGGTGATTTTTCTTCTTGTTTCATTTGCCTTCACTCAGTTACTGCTGCTTAATGACATCCATCTGCCACCAGCCTTTTGGGACCATGTTCCTCGCTGCTATGATACGAGCTTGTTTCTTGAGGGCACCTTTGCTCGTAGGGAGGTATTAACCTGTTATTGTAAGAAAGCAGTGTTTACCTAAGAAGGACATTGCACTTCACCAAGTTTGTGGTGGAATTGCCGGGGCAGCATATTTACAGCACAAGGAAGACCAGCCTTCTGAGTGTGGTGTTAATGTTCAGGTAATGGGGGTTCTACTGGAAGGGGTTGGGGGAATGGGTGGGGTGGGGGGGGATGGGAGGATGCGGGTGTGGTGGGGGAACCGTTCTTTATGCACTGACAGTCGTGAAGACAGAATCTGAAATGCTGTATAAATGACTGCTGGTTGGTTTGACACAATACCAAGCTAAGATGAACTTGGTTATTACTTTTTTAGTTAGTATGTGTTACCAAAAGTCATAATAGAAGAGAACCTTGACTAGCAGTGGGCAATTTGGTTTGTGTTTCCTGGTGCGCCCCTCTACTTCATTGCAGGGCATTTCAGAAAAGGGGCAACGATTTGATTGCCAGTTTTTGTTGCCATTTTGTTCGTAAGTTTTTTTCATAACTAGTTGAAGGAATATATGAAGCATCAGTTTACAGTTCAATAAGAATTTAAACATGTACAGTGACCTGTAGTTTTTTTCAAGTCATTTATAATTATGTGGCTTAGAAAAAGGTTCTTAAAGCAGTATTGTTGATCTTTAACAGCCTTTAGTTACCTGGGGCTTAAGAATTGCCTTCAATGCCCTTAGTTCTACCCAAAGATATATAGTATTCAAAGAATTGGATGAGCAGTTCAGTGTCATTTGTGTGGGGTTGGTTAGCTCAGTTGGCTAGGTGGCTGGTTTGCAAATGCAAAGGGATGCCAATTGTGTGGGTTCAATTCCTGCACCAGCTGTTGCTCTCCTCAGCCTTGCTTCTTGCCTGAGTTGTGGCCACCCTCGGGTTCAACCACCACCAGTCATCTCTCAATGATCAGAGAGCAGTCCTGTGGTCTGTTAAGACTATGGTGAATTTGCCTTGGTATGGGCATCCAGTATTCTTTGATTCTCCTCTAAGATTCCAGTCATAACAGAACTGTGGGTATATCCTGCATCAGAAGGATTGTAACAGTTCAAGAAAGCAACTCACCGCCACTTTGACAGCTTTTATGGATGGACAACCGATGTTGGCTTTTCTAATGACACCCAAATCCTATGAAAGAACAAAAAAACCCTTTGAATTTGCTGAGAAGGCTAGAAATTTTGAACAAGTTGAATAAATGTGCAAACAATGAACAGAATCATGTGAACTTCTGAATACATTTATAAACCTTTAGTTGCCCAAAGCCTAGTGAAGCACTACACATTTGGGGTATAATGGTTTATTGGGTTATTGATGCAAAGGGTCTTTGGCATGCTTTTTGAATGCAGTGTTTTTCTAGTGTAGTTGTAATGTGATGGATTCCAGAGTCGCAGCTCTGTGGCTTGTCCTTCATCAAACTTATACCAAAACCCCGTCTGTGTTACTAAATTAAATGCTGTTACTGTATTAATTCTGAAGCAGGGTTTGGGCTTGCGTGAATTTTTTACTGATCCTCATGTTCCCACTAACGGGAAGTAAGTGTCTTGAACTTGATAGGAATTTGCAATGATTTTAAATAGTACTTTTTATCCAGAGTGGATTTCTAGTGACTGTGGGTAATGAGTTATGACATTGTACAAAGATTATTATCGGTGTTCTTCCTTAACTTTCACTGTCTATAACCCCAGCAGAGATTTTTAATAAACAATATCATTTGTATTTGTTTGAAACCCCTTGAACATATAGGACATTTGAATATAGTTGTATTTTTTACAAAATTAGAATGGAAGGAGGGAATGTTTGTTTTTTGAACAGGTAGGAAGAAATAAACGATAGCACAGTGAACCAGATGGTGGCAGCCTGAGTACGTGTACCAAAGTCTTGATTCATGGGAGTGAATGAATCATTGCATTTCTTGCAGGCCATGCCTCCTAGCCAACCACCATTTTTAATTCAGAGCCAAGAGACACAATAGTTGTGTAGCCATCAAACCACAGCAGCAGAGGCATATGAACAGGAGATACCATTGTCTTTTGACACCCTTATTTGAATGTTTTGTCAGTTTTAACTCTCCCTTTTGTTCCCAAATTATAGAATTGTACTGTTGGTACACTAACAGCCAGGCTTCAGATTGGCTGGTTATGTGGCATTCACAGTTCTTAAATCCAGTAACATCTGTTTTTCCATCTCAGTGTCACCTTTTGAGAGAGGTGCGAGAGTGGAAAAGTGGGTAATCTGCTGAGAGGAACTTGACTCCCCATGTTTCTACGCCATTGATGAAATCCTTTCCGTATTTTTACAGCTTTAAATGCTTTCAGTCACCCCTAAAGATTTGACTGGGCATGGGGATTAGAATGGGGAGTGTGGCAAATCCGAAGAAATGGCTAGTTGCTAGTTCGTTTTTGTTTACAGATGTCGCTGCTTTTTTTTTTGTCGATAAGGCTGTTCGAACCTTGAGCAAAATGCTGCCATGAGTTCCTTTGTGTTGACAGTTTGACTTTTTAAAAACCTTTATAACCCATGCCATACAGTGTATATAATTAAGTGCCAGGTTATTTTTTTTTAAATTGAGATTTGTAGACAACTTAGCTGAAGTTTAAAAACCTGCCAATTAACAATTGAAAATACTGCCATAGTGCATATATATTTTTTTATTACGATTTATTTATTTAATTTGGGGTCTTTTTGTTGACTGTGTACTCTGTGCAGCTATCTATAGTTTGGGGTGCTGCTTAATAAATGGCAAATACCCCACACGTTGCTCACTCCATGCGCTGGACTGAGTTCAATAAGGACACTTGGTATTGGATGCTGCAAGCTTCTTGTAGATTTATCCCATATGAATGAAGAGCCACTTAGATCCATGCAACTTCCACACCTCTGTAGTTTTTGTGGGTGGTAGGGGCAGTGCTCATGCAGTGGCAGATGTACTTATTTCTGGGACATCCATGCCATTTGAAGGATTACCTTTTGGCAGGAAGTACTTCTGTAACAACTTAAATTTCTTATTCCTTCCCCATGACGTGATCTGTCAGAACTAGCTGCATTAGCATCAGGCGCGTTCTTCTGAGCAGCATCCACGAGGCTGGATCTTCATTTTAAACACCAAAGTAAAACAAAAATCTATTTTTAACACTGCTGTTGTCCTTTTGCACCATTTCATAAGGTTCATTCTGTACATTTAGTGTCCTTGTATAGCAGTTGCCTCAGAACTGGCATACCACGATTGGAGAAATGAGTTTGAGCTCGGTTTCTTGGATTGCAGAATAGTCAAGGCTGGAAATGTCTCCATGATTGTCATTAGCAATCCATAGAAATATTTACAGAGGTTTGCAGGTATTTTGTCCTCTGTAAAAATTGTTTTTTTTTCATTCTCCTGTTGGAGCACTTCGTTATCCTATCCTGTAACAGGGTTGGAACTGATGAAATGTGTGTCCTCATGTAGAGTGGAAGGTTACAAGCTAATCACTTGGAATAATTCAGGCTCAAACCCATGAAGGCCAGGCAAAGAGGGGCTTTAGTATTTTTTTAAAAAATAAAATTGTTTAGCATTGTCCCCTTTGCAATCCAATACAGTAGGACACAGCGGTTTTACAATGAATGTATCTTTTTCTAATGACTCAACTTCTTACTCGAAATTTTTTTAAGTGAGTAATACACCATAAAGTTTGTTCAATGAGATACACAATCCCATCTGGAAAAAAAAAAGCGGGTTAATTTGAAGGGCTGGTTCTCATCTTGTCTATTTAGCATCCATTTCAAAGCAATACGATGTTTACGGTAAATCTGTAGAGATCATGTAAAACCATCATGTCTTGATAGTTTAAAAGTACATAGTTATGGGTCCTAGTTCAGAAAGTAATAACAGTGAGGAGGAATGCAGAATCTACAATTTCAATTGTTTTTAAGAGAACATAATGCTTCAGTAATACTTTCCCAAGATTTTTTTAAATATTTAAACACTATTCTTTTTATTGTCTGAAGAATAGACAGCTGACTATATAACTACTAGATGGGGCGGGAGGGGGAATATACATTTTAAATTATTTTTTAAAAATTAGGGTACACATTGTGTCTGTACATCCCTGTTCTCTGTGACTAGGACGCTTGCCTTTTCTCTCCCATATCCCACCAGAACGGAATTATATTTATATGTGTGTTTTCCGTTAATGTGAATATATTTTTATGTCTCTTTTGAGATGAATACACGAAGTAGTAGATGTAAAATGTTCCAGGTCTGAGAAGCCTTTTGTGAGAAATTTGTTTTATTTTTATTCATGACAAGGTAATTTGTAAACCTTTTTTAATTATTTTTTCAGTCTTTTTTGTGTTCCTGTAAATTGTTATTTTTTACATTACTCTTGCAAAACATTATTAACAATCTGATTAGTGCATCAGTGTTAAACCATATCATGGTAATGAAGGTAATTTTAATTCAGCGAAACTGAAAGCTATGCTAAAGAATGAATGTAAAAAAATTGTACATAGTTGTAAAAAATGTTTCTAAGCGTCATTTTCTATGCACTTTTTTTATTTAAGTGATAGTTTAATTAATAAACATGTCCAGTTTATCCTTGGATATACTTAAATATATTTTGTGTATTTCATGTGGGTTTGGGTTTTCTTTAATCGTTTTTCTCGTACCACTTCTGCCCCACACTTTGGCCTGGATCACCTGGGGCTAAAAGTGCCTATCCACCTTAACTAAATGTATGGTCTTCATTTGAGAGCATGATGAGGGTCATTGTGGGTTATGTTGTTCTGGGACATAACACTGCAGAGTTCCGAATTTTTTGACTAATATCCCCAGAACAACTGAATCCCATTGTAGTAGCTCACGTTGTGCTTGTATTTAGAAGAGGCAACTTACCAAAGATAAGGATCTCAGATCCTTGACCTGTCTTTCTGTCTGGTTCTGAATGCAAGTCATTGGGATGCTGCATTTGTATGTGTCAGTAAACTGTTCTATACCAGTGGATGCACTATAGGGTTTGATAATGGGTACTCCTTATTACAAATGTTACAGTTTATAAGTAGTAGGATCCAGATCGGAGGAAAAACAATTGCAGCATGACCTACTGAAAAGAAACTTAAAAATAAATCCTGGAATGCCCTCACTTCTTTCCTAGTTTGTGACAATTCCCAAGATGAATTTTGGGAGTAAGTTGTCATTTTTCTCCTCTTTTCTATAAATAACATGGAAGGTAAAGGGCAATAAAATATAAATATTGGAAGCGACCTTGCATTAATTTTGAAGTGTGCAATAAATCATGCTGGAGGACTGCAGAAATCTGAGGGCAGTCATGATGGAGGAGAGGCCTTTGAGTGATTTGAAATCAAGGATGAGAATTTTAAAATTGAGGCATAGAGAGTGGTAAGAGACCTACACCCCAGCAAGTTTCAGTACGTAGGAAACCACTGTCTCACTGAGTCAGCACTTAAGCTACTGTTCACACATACACGTGCAAATGTGCAGTATGTTCAGTACCAAAAAAAGCCTCACAGCACCAGCAGAAGGTACTGTCCAACTTTAGTCTTTGACTAAGTGCTAAAGGGTACTTTTTATTTCCTGTCAAGGGCTAGGTTGGGTCACTTTCTGAAAATAAAATGCCCCTACATAATGCCAGCGAACCTTCGCAGTGAACATTCCTATTTGGAATATAATATTTTTATGCTCCAGAATGAAAGATAACTGCTATGACACAAGTATCCAGGAAAGATTGAAGGTGATGTATTTAATGGACTTGAATGTTGAGAACCATTTTGTTTCATTTTCCCAGTAAGGCGAAATTGTGTTTTTACATGGGCACTAGATCAGTGAACGAGAGTAATTGCTCCTTGTGGTTGCAGTGTGCTCCATGTTGAAAGCCCAGCAGTCTAGTTGCATACAGCAAGATTCCACTTACAATGGTGAGATTAATGACCGATTAACATATCTTTGAAGATGTTGGATCAGGGTGAAATGTTGAACTCACTAAAAGAACTTTTAATGCCTTTCAATGTGAACTTCAACATTCAAAAACAAAACGGCCATCAGTTGAAGTCACATGAAATTTGCTGCCCCTGCTAGGACAGCACTTGCTTTACACTGCATTGGAGTTTCAGTGTAGGTTAGGTTTCACCCTGGGCAAACATGAAAGAGACTTGCCACTGAGTCAAGGCAGCGAATGCTGCCATTTGCAGTTAGTACACAATTCTCACAATGTGTTCAGTGTTGATACAAAGTCAATTTAATTGCAGTACTTAAATTTTCCTATAAGATTTTCTCTTAGCAAGGGAATAAGTTTGAGCCTTTTATTACTTTGCTAAGTAGCCATTGTTCGTTTGCGCGGTATCAGCTGGATACTGAACAATAAGGTCTATCTCAGGAAGGGGGGGTCCTGGAATCGGTTAAGAGTAGGGCTCTGACTGAAGGTCTGCTGATTGGTGTCTTTGGGATTATCTTTGGTTTCTGCAAACCCTGTGTTGCCAGATATTCTGTGATTGATGTCATTGCTGTTTACAACAGTGTGCAGGTCAGTGCTCTGAGCATTGGTCTCCGCCCCATAGTCTCATTGGCTGGAGTGAAGTCAGAAGTCCACTCCACAAGGTCAGATGTAGGAATCCGTTTCGAACAAGCTGTACCTTTTTGCAAGAAATTTTCACATCAACTGTAGGAAATGTCTACCCTCAGTGACCAAGCTGTGCTCCAGGCCATTTTCAACCCCAACAATCCTTTTGATAACAATCTTGGGTTGGAAGCAGAGGTCGAGCTAACTGATGACGGTGAGTATTTGACTATTTCAGTTGTTTATTCTCACTAAAGAGCTTTACGTTACCCTTTAGAAAACCAGTTTTGTCTGTAGATGTTGTGGTGAGAACAAGATCAGGTTTTGCAGTGGCATTCATTCTCTGGGTTTGACTGAGACCCATGTTCACTGGACTCTATGTAAAGCAAAGTTGAGTGTAGCACATGATATCTGCCTGTGGATTGTGAATGCAATGAGGGTCAGCTCCCAGGAGCTTGCATCCCAGTAAGTATCTGATTGATAGCCCTGGGAATCTCTATCCCAACAACGGTCAATGCCTTGGGGATGCATATCTGAGGAACATATAACCAACAAAGTTGATCCTCTTCAGAGTTGTACCCCACAAAGAGCCAGTGCCTGTAGATCCTGTTTTATAGTTAGATGACACACTTTTTAGGAACCCCATTGCACAGAAAGCCCTTACCTTAGCAAGTCAGCACCCTGCAACAGTTTACATTTATATAACACCTTTAAACATCATAAAATAGTCCAAACTGCTTCAACAGGGGAATGTAAACACAGCGATGAAAAGTTACGGGATTCTAACCTTAGGGGCTAGTCAACTGAAGGTATGGATATCATTTGTGGAAAACTGACGTTAGAAAAGCTCACAAGGCCACAACTTGAGGACTGCAGAAATTGGAGGACAGTCAAGGTGGAAAAGAGGCTTTTGAGTGACTTGAAATCAAGCATGAGAATTCTAAAATCAAGGCATAGATGGTGGAAAGAGATCTGCACCTCAAAAACTTTTGGTACATAGGAAACCAGCATTCCACTATTTCAGCACCCAAGCTACTGCTCTCGCGCTCAAATCGTGCTCCCTGTGCAGTGAGCTGCTGACCACAGTTAAATAGCGGGGATGTAAGCTTATTTTGGAACTTTGATTATCTGTGTAACCCATCTTGGTGTTATATTTAGATAGCAAGTTTGATCCAGTCCTAGTGCAACAAACTAAAGAGTTGGAACTGCAGGGAGTTTCCCTGGCAGAATCTGGGAATATGGATGCAGCTGTGGAAGTATTCACTCAGGCCATAGCGATCATCCCTGAGCGAGCATCAGGCTACAACAACCGAGCACAGAGTCTGCGGCTGATGGGAGACACAGCAGGTAACGGTCTAGGGTTACCATGGAGTTTGTGGGGTGGGATTCAACTTTTTTTGTCAAGTGGGAGCTTACCTTTGGCCATTTGTACTCTAGGTGACTGACTGTTTTGTCTGTGATGATGGGGAATGGATGATTGAGGCAGAACAGGAGAATGCACGGTTGGATGGGTTGTATGATGGATGGATCGATCGATGGATGGACAAGTGGCAAGAGTGAATCAGTTATAAAGAGCTGAGTGTGACTGCTGGGTGTGATGGCCTAGTGGGCATGGATAATAGATGGCAATAAGATAATTAATGTGTGGGATGACAGGTTTAATGATAGACAAAATGATGGATGACATTAATAACCTTTATAGATGGACAGAGTTGAAGCTGGACAGGGGAAAGAGGGATGTGTGTGGAGATTGGGTGTGCATGGGTAGAATGATATTTCCACATGCTCTGTTACTATGTATCAAAGTTGTAGAAACTAAATCTGTTAAAAGTGATACTTGCATCTAATTTCTATTCATTAAGTAATCACAACAATGCAAATCAGCAGCCAGAACAGACTGAGAACATTGCAGCTGTGATGGAATCTTTCCTCATAGTTAAAACTGCCCTCCAGTGGCTAGAAATAGGAGCTCGACATAATTTCCCCTTCCTTAAATGAGGAATGTCTCAGGGCAATTTCATAGAATCCCTACAGTGTGGAAGCAGGCCATTCGGCCCAACAAGTCCACACTGCCCTTCCAAAGAGCATCCCACCCAGACCCATTCCCCTGCCTAACCCACCCAAACTAAACATCCCCAGGCACTATGGGCAATTTAGCAATGGTCAATCCACCTACCCTGCACATCTTTGGACTGTGGGAGGAAACCCACACAGACACGGAGAGAATGTGCAAACTCCACACAGTCGCCCGAGACTGGAATTGAACCCAGGTCCCTGGCACTGTGAGGCAGCAGTGCTAACGACTGAGCCACCATGCCGCCCCTAAATTCTAGTATATAAAATTCCTTTGACTTTAATTTAGATGTCCACCAGTTTTATATGACACCCTTGAAATGTAATTGAAGCATACAATGTCCTTAAAAGGCTGAACAAGGTCTTGCCAGAAGGATGTTCCCCTTGACTAACTGGGGTGTGGTATTGAACCAGGGGGCCCAGTCTCCAAATGAGGGGCATGCCAGAGTGAGATGAAGAATTTCTTCACTCGGTGTGTATTTTTTTTGGAACTGTCTAGTCCAGAGGACTGCAGAAGCACAACCTTTGAACACATTCAAAGCAGAAATCAATAGATTTCTAGATAGTGACATCAAGGGATATGTGTGTGAAATAGGTATTGAATTAGAAGATCAGCCACGATCTAGTTGAGTGGCAGAGCACTTTTGAGGGGCCAAATGGTGTTTTGCTATATCCTTTAGAGCTACTGGTGATGATATAGCATTGACAAAGCATAAGTTCATACTGTCGAGAAGGAAAGGGAGTGAAATACGTGGAATATAAATCTTCTCTCTAGCTTCTTTGGTGTATTGGTTAGGATGTGGCATTTCCACTATTAATTCACAGTCCCACCTACTCCCACTCCCACCCCGTTCTCTGTTCTCTCCCCCTACCCCACACCAGCATAGGGAATTACTGAGCTGTGCCTGCAAATCTGGGTTTGTTTCCAGGCAATGACTGTATTCAAGCAATTATGAAACCGAGTGGTGTCAGCTTCTGTTACCAAGATTGGATTATCGTAGTGAAGAAGTCTTCCTATTGGTATTGGTTAGACCAAACCTGGAGTGTGCTGTGGAAATTTGGCCTCCTTACCTGAGGAAGGGCATATGGTAGAGGATGAGAAAGTGTTTCTCTCGGTTGGGAAATCTAGAACTCAACCCAGTTTCAGAATAAGGGGTTGACCAGAGAGGCCTGGTCAGAAGAAAGTTCCTCGCTCACAAGTTCTGGATGTTCAGCTGATAGGTTTCAGGTACAAAGGAAGTTGAGGAAATGAGAATCATGTGGAAAGATACAGTTAGTTGAGACTTTCTGATCTGCCGTAACCTTGATGGATAGTAGAAGGGAGTCAAAGGGTCAAATGGCCTACTCTGATTTCCATTATCCTGGTTCTGTCAGTTGACATTTTGTATATTGAATCAAGCGGCACTTGGTTCACTAACAGATAATCTTGTCCATCCTAGGGGCTATGAGTGACCTGAACAAAGCAGTCGAGCTCAGTGGAGGAATGGGACGGACAGCCAGTCTGGCTTTGGTTCAGCGAGGGCTTCTTTACCGACTCTGCGGACAGGACCAAGAGGCTCTGCAAGACTTCAGACAAGCTTCCGATCTAGGCAACAGATTTGCCAAGCACCAAGTGACCCTCATGAATCCATATGCAGCTCTGTGCAACCGCATGCTGGCCAAGATGGTGGCCAACCTGAGGAATCCAGAACCCCGTATGACTTCCTCTTTGTGAAGGCCTATTTGCTTTTTGTTTTGTTTAAGGGTTTGCAGAGCATGTTGTTCCTCTCTCCTGTCTTTCATGATAAATAATACCCAAAACATTTCCGTGTCTTATCTTCCTCGGTCTGCTGATGGTTACAGTTCTTGATCTTGAGAGAGATTATTCCAAGTCTACCAGTCCCCACTCCTCTGTCTCCACAACATTGAGAATTGGTAAGGCTGCCCTTTTTAGCCAGTGATAATGAGGACTGTAATTAATCCTTGCACTGAGGAGGAGTCTGGAACTCCACCCCATGTTACCAGACTGAGAGTCCTCTGTTTAACTCTGTGTTAGCTGTTAGTCACATTCTAAGATTTCTACTTGACTGCGAAAAGATTTCAATTCATATTAAAATTAAGTTCATTTAAGTCCAATCCAGCCTGCCAAAAATCAAACCACACTGGGGAAATGGGGTTTGCAAAGCATTAACCTACAGCGCATATGCATGTGTTGGCTGATGGCTCTGAATCTGTAGGTCACACAATTAGTAATGTTCTTTGTCAACGTACAAGTAATGGATCACATGGTATGGCTCCTCCAATTAACTTTTACCAAGAAGTTGGGAATCCTTTGGCTGATCATCTCTGGCCTTTGGGATCTGGGGTTTTGCCCAATAATAAACTCCTGGCCTTCTGCAATAGCAGAAAAAGGAAGTGGTACATAATCTGACAGTCTATATTAGTCTTAGAAAAGTGCATTTATGCTTCTAATGGGGTGGAGTAGGTGTTGGTAATTTGCATGGTTACAAAGATGTTAACAGGAAAAGACAGGGTAGATATGGGCAAACTATTTCTACTGTTTGGGGATTCTAGACGTGGGGGTATAATCTGCGATAGGGTTAGGGCCAGACCATTTAAGCGCGATGTCAGGAAGCATTTCTATACACAAAGGGTGGTAGAGATTTGGAACTCTGTTCCACAAACAGCAGTGGATGCTGGATCACTTGTTAATTTTGAATTTGAGAGAGATTTTTCATTAAAGTAACGGTACTAAGGAATATGAGCCAACGGCAACCATATGGAGTTGGGCCACTGATCAGCCATGATCTCATTGAATGGTAGAACATGTTTGAGGGCTAAATGGCCTACTTCTGTTTCTATGTTCCAAAGAGAATGATGCGATAAGTTGAAATATAAGGTGGGGCATTGCTTCATTCAATATCTGCAAAATAAATCAACCTGCTATTCTCATTTCACCGGCTTGCGTTTTTAAAATTGGCAAAGTGTATATGGGGATTTTATTTATTTATGGATATGAGTGTCCCTGGCTGGGCCAACATTTACTGCCCGTCCCTATTTTTACTTGAACTAAGTGCCTTACTAGGGTCATTTCAGAAGGTATTTAAGAGTCACTCACATTGTTGTGGGTCTGGAGTCACATATAGACCAAATCAGGTAAGGATGGCAATTGTCTTTCATTTGTGAAATATGAGAGATTTTATGACAATTGACAATAGCGACAAGACCAGATTTTTTTTTTATTGAATTTGAACTTCACCATCTGCCGCGGAGGGATTCAAACCCCTGTCCACAGAACATTAGACTGGATTACTAACCTGAGATCCTCTGTGATCATAATGACTTTCACTTTCAAATGTCACCTTGCTTTTTCGGCTCAAGTTTCTGAGGTATCACGAGACCTATAACCTCCTTACTCAAGGTGAGACTGCTCGCAGCCATCACACAGTGCCAGAGTCTTTTACACCAAAGCATATTGAGAGATGTTAACAAATGAGAAATGCTGGAGCAATCAGATTTCAGCTAAAGCTTCACTGACAAATTGGACAAAAAAAATGCTGCCTAAGTTGGTCTTGCAGAAAGCTGGCACATGGGCTGAATGGTCTCCTCCCATGATATAACTTTTGTAACTCGAACAAAGTCAGTTTACAGAAAAGAATGCATTTTATTTTTGTTGAATGTCATCCAGGCCACTAGATGGTGCAGTTAGCAACATGGAAATGCAATGTCACCCTGAATTGGCAGGAGAGCAAAAATATGTCAACAATTGGTGCCTTCTAATGTGGGGAGATGATTTGCATTTATATAGTGTCTTTGCAGTGAATCATCCCAAGGCACTTCACAACAGTGTAATCAATCAAAATTTTACAACCAGCTGCGGGAAAATGTATTAGGGTAGTTGGTCAGAAGTATTTGATGAAAGAAGTAGGTTTTAATCTCATAAAGGGAGAGAGAGTTGGATATAGTTAGGGAAGTAATTTGAGAGCTGGACAGCTGAAAGTGCAGTCACCAATGATCAATTAATGGAAAGTAGGAATGTGTATGAGACTTGAATTAGTGTTCAGAAATCCAGGAGTGTTATGGGACTGCGTAGGTTTTTGTAACAGTAGGGAGAGGTTAAGACCCTAGATTTGAAAAGGAAGAGATAAAATTTTATTCATGGCACTTGTGGACTGGGAGCTGATGCAGTCAGCAACATTGTCACAAGTCACTCGACAGAGAAGCAAAATAAGGAAAGCGATACCATGTTGGGCGCCCTGGAAGCCAACAGCCCAATCAAAATGATAAGACTGAACAAAATCTTTATTAAAGGTCTTGGCTTACACATTTGATTTTGTATTAAATTTTGCTCAGTTGGAGACATCTTGTATTTTGAAATTGTGTCATTTTCACTGATTTTCATCTAAATAAGGACCTGGAAATTCCTAAAATTTTGTGTGTGCTATTTGTCTCTCTTTAGAAAACTTTGTGACCAATTATGCGCACAGCGCCATGTGTCAACAGAGTGGTCTGTGCATTATTTCACAGGGCCCTCCTTTCCTGAAGTGCCTCTCTCTCACATATATAGCATGATGTCAAATAGTATCTGACTACACTCCTGTGATTACCTTGGGATGTTTCCCTACTTTAAAATGTTCTAGTATATAGCATCTTTAAGTGGTTTAAACGGTCAGCTAGAAGATGCTGCAGAAGGAAAGCTTTTCTGTGTGAGAGGAAGTGATAGCGCAATGGTATCGTCACTGGGCAAGTGATCTAGCTAATGTTCTGGGACATGACTTCGAATCATGCTATGTTAGATAATGGCACTTGAATTCAATAAAAAATCTGGAATTGAATGGCCGTAATTGTCATTTTAAAAAAAACCCATCTGGTTCACTAATTCCTTTACGGAATGAAATTTGCTGTCCTTACCTGGTCTGGCCTACATGTGACTCCAGATCAGATAAAGGATCGGTTTAGAACAGGAACTTGGGGCTCTTGTGGTAGTGTCCCTAGTGAGCCAGGAAGCCCAGGTTCAAGTCTTACCTGCACAAGAGGTGTGTAGCAACATGTCTGAACAGGCTGATTGGAACAACACTGAAGGTGGTCATTGGACCCATCAAGTCAGCGCTAGCTTTTTGAAAGAACAATCCAGATATTCTACTGCCCTACTCTGTCTTTTCACCGTGCAATTTGTTTCCTCTACCAAATATTTCTCCACTTCCCTTTTCGAAGGCTACTATTGAATCAAACAGTGCATTTGAAATCTGCGTAAAACCAATTTTCCTTCATTACCTGCAATTATGGTAAATCTGCACCCTTTTATTATCAAGTATTCAGGCATTGTAAAACAAAAAATGTCCTCAATATAAACTATTCCTCTGTCACTATTAGGGTATTGTACAAATACATCAAATTGGCATCAATGTGATGGGAGGTAGTTACAAGTATGTGCAGTACAAGGGTAGAACTTGGCTCTCCTTTCCATAGTTAGATCAGTTAGACATTTCTTTCTCTTTATTGATTACCAAGAAGGTGTTTATGAGACTGATTGTGGTTTTATTAATTGGTCATTCTATTCTATAGAACAGTCGTATAAGGATTGGAGTAAGAGACCATTCAGCCCCTTGAGGCTGCTCTACCATTTGACTCAATCACTGATCTACTACCTCACAGCGAATATATATTAGTTTGTTGTTCACAAGCCAATGTAGTGCTATTATTGTCGTGGAATTTTTGAAAAAATCATTTAGATGTGCACTTGCGATGCCAAGGTATACAAAGCTATGAACCAAACACTGGAAAGTAGTATTAGAACAGTTAGATGCTTTTTGACCAGTACACATTTGATGGGCAAACGAGCCTTTTTTTCTATGCTGGAGAGCTCTGTGAATCTATGACTCTAGCTAATGACCGTTACACAAAATCTGCTAATGCTATTTGAATGTAATTTGTTGTTGCAGGTTAAATGAGGTAAATGTGAACACTGAAGAAGTAAGTTGAGGCTGGGCTGTGATAGGGAGAGGGGTGGGGTTTCTCAGGGTGAATGAAATAAGGTAGATTGAATTTACCCTCCATCTGGACCACATGGAGGACATTCTTACAAGAGTCTCCCTGGGCTGCTCCTTAAGTGTATGGATTAAAAGAGATGAGCTGAAGCAGGAGGATGTTATTACAGATGAAGTGACTTTGCTCCTATCTCAGCTCATCTGCTGCTGAACCCCTCCTCTCTAGTTCTGTTACACCAGGTCTTGACCATTCCATCTGATCACCATGTCGACTCATTAACTTCCAATTTTGGAAGTTGATGCTATGCACAAACCTTAAGAAATGGGAACAGGAGTCGATGATTCAGCCCCTTGAGCCTGTTCCACTATTCAATAGGCTCAGCATATCCATTTTCCTGCCTTTTTCCCATAATCCTTGACTCCCATCCTGATGAAGAATCAATCTATTTCAGCCTTGAATATACACAAGGCTTCTGCCCCCACAGCTCTCTGTGGCAAGGAGTTCTAAAGGCTTTCAATCCTTTGGGAGAAGAAATTCTTCCTCATCTCAGTCTTAAATTGGTGAACCATTATCCTGAGACTATACCCTCTGGCTTTAAACTCTCCCATGAAGGGAAATATCCTCTCAGCATTTCCCTGTCAAGCCCCTTAAGAATCCTCTATATATCAATGAGATCACTTCTCATTCATCTGAACTCCAATGAGTAGAATCCCAACCTGTTTAGCCTTTGTTCATAAGACAATCCGTCCATACCAGGGATCATCCTAGTGAACCTCCTAACCTTGAAAGCCTGTGCATTGAAAGAAAATTAGAGGAAGTATTAGTACTAGAGCATTCCTTGCTGGTCTCCTGTCTTGTACTCTCCAGAAACTTGACGTGATCCAAACCTCTGCTGTTGTCTTAAATTGCAATGTGTTTGTTCCCCTGTCACTCCTGTGGTCACTGACCTATGTTAGTTCTCAGTCAAGATAGGCCCAGATTTTAAAATTCTTAGCCTTAATTTGAAATATTCTTATGGCTTGGGTGTTGACTTGTGTTTTACAACATTCCTGTGAAGCACCTTTGGAATTCTATCAAAGGTGCTACATAAATATAAGTTAGTGTTGTGGGGGGGAGACATGACTTGGGGTTGGGGATGAGGTCCACCGCTGATAGGCCAGGGAGGGAACAAATGCCACCTCATCAGGAAAAAATAAAAATGAATCTCCATACTTATACAGGGAAATGCTGGAGAAAGATGGCAAGTGTTTTTTTAAAGCTAGTTTGTTCATTGGAAATATTTCAGAAGTAGGGCCTTAGCACCTTCCAAACCCATGACCACTTCCATCTAGGAGGACAAGGGAAGCAGATACATAGGAACACCACCCCCTGCAAGCTCCCTTCCAAGCCACTGACTATCCTGACTTGGAAATATATCACTGTTCATTCAGTGTTGCTGGATCAAAATCCTGGAACTCCCTTCTTAACGGCACATTGGGTGTCCCTGCACCAAATAGACTGGCAGTATGAAAAGGCAGCTTGTGACTGCCTTCACCAGGTTAATTACTGATGGGCAGTAAAGGCTGACCCAGCCAGCGATGCCCATGTTGCTATGAATGAACTAACAAGATGGGGTGTTTGACTGATATTTGCATATCATCCTGTTGAGTAAAGCTGGGGGGTGTGAATAAATCTGGGCTTGGGAAGATGTTTGCTGTGAGGTTTGTGTGTGCTTGACCATTGGTGGGGGTGAGACAGTTTCAGACAAGTATGACACTTTTCTTTTTCAAAAAAAAGCCTCTGGGCAGACGTCCATCCAGAGTTGGCAGCTCCTAATGGAGAGTGGGAGAGAGGAGGTGTTGAGTATTGACAGGGAGTGAGGATACTGAGAGCAGGGTGAGTGTAGAGGGAGGAGAGTGGACAGGTTGGGGGAGGGATTTCAATGTTTATTGCTCCTCTCCTGGTGATAACGTGCCTTAGAGCTCCTCCTGGGCACTGGGTTAAAAACCACAGGCTGATGAAGCTTGGGAATCATGAAATCGGGGTTTGATTGAGTGTGTCTGAAGGCCGCCCTCAGCCCTGCACTGCAGTATGTGAGAGAGAAGCAGCAGCAGTTCTGTTAGCAGAGAAGGCCATACAAACATCAGCAAAGGAGGAGGAGGATGCCTTACTGTTAAAGGATCAGAGCTACCTTCAGATGCTTCATCCTGGGTCATTGGAATAAAGCACAAAGCCTTAGCCTCCCTCCCTGGAATACTGCCCTGAGGTGAGATCATTTTGTTTTGTTTCTGCTTTCCTTGTAAATCAAGTACTGTACACTGTAATTAGAAATCAGTACAATGATCAGGTCTCTGTCTATGTGACAGGTGGTGAAAGGTGAATGATTATGGCCTTGTTCCCTGCACACACACACACATCCTCGGAAATAAAAATGCTCTGGCAAGGCCAAGACTGGTATCTGCTTCGGGCGTTATGTACCCAGCAGTCGAAATAAAGGAGCTTCGAGCACGTTTACCACTGGGGTTATATCTTGCAGAGAAGGAAGATAGATTGATGGCTGTGGACCATTGCCAGGGATATAGTCGCCCTGGCAGAGAGGGGTCCCCTCTCTCAGCGGAGATGAGGCATCTCGTGGAAATGTTGGTGGATTTTAGTGAAAAACAGGAACTTAGACCAGCAGAAGCCCATGAAGCTCCTGGTTACCTGACTGGAGCCAGGTTACAAATCTGAGGCAACA
>NC_063363.1:5359985-5376373 GCF_021869965.1 Rhincodon typus
AAACGTCAGCTTTCCTGCTCCTCTGATGCTGCCTGGCCTGCTGTGTTCATCCAACTCTACACCAAAGATCAAAAGAGATTAATGTGGAGCAAAACATCAGCATAAACCAGCAAGGCTGAATGACCTCTGTCCATAGGTTCCCCAGTAATCTCTGTCACAACATCTAACTAGCTTGTACCTAATTGCTATCAAATTACGTCCTGTTTAAGGAAAGAGGTTCTTCTCATCAGAATTTATTTTTATTCATGGGATGTGAGTGTCCCTGGCCAACATTTCTTGCCCAGAGGGCAGTTAAGAGTCAACCACATTGCTGTGGGTCTGGAGTCACATGAAGACCAGATCAGATAAGGAGAGCAGATTTCCTTTCCTAAAGTGAACCAGATAGACTTTTTCCCTAACTGTTTTATGTGTTAATTACAGAATCTTACTGAATTCAAATTCCACCATCTGGCATGGCAGGATTTGAACTTGGGTCCCAGAACATTAGCTGGGTCTCTGGATTAACAGTCCAGTGATAATACCACTAGGCTGTTGCCTCCCGCTTTTAACAATTGGTGCCAGAAACAAAGATAAATCATTCAGACTTAAAATTTTACATAAGAACTAGGAGCAGGAGGAGACCATTCAGCCCCTTATGCCTGCTCTGTCATTTAATGTGATCCTGGCTGATCTCATCACAGCCTCAACTCCACTTTCCTTCCTGCTGTTCATAACCCTTCAATCCATTACTAATTAAAAATCCATCTCCTCCTCGAATTTGCTCAGTGTCCCAGCATCCACCATACTCTGGGTTAGTGACTTTCACGGATTCATGACATTTTGAGAGAAGTAATTCATTCTCTGTTCTAAGTCTGCTACTCGTTAGCCTAAAACTATGACTCCTCATTCTAGATTGCTCCACATGAGGAAACATCCTTTCTACTTTGTCAATCCTCTTTTGCATGTTATATCTCTCAATTAGATCTCCACCTATCTTTCTAAACTCCAGTGAGTCCCTAACCTGTTTAATCTCTCCCCATAGGACCAGCCTTTATCTTGTGTTTCCCCAGTGCCGTGATTCTGTGCACCAGGCTGTTTGTCAAGATTCTCTGTGCCTCTGGTTTCTCTTGAGGTCCATTGTTTCTGAGTTTCCTCCATTTCCATTTGCCTGGTATTTAAGAAGGCATTTTGCACGCTTGCCTTCATTTGCTCAGACCTTTGGGTGTAGGATTTAGGTCATCGTGTTGAGGTTGTACAGGACTTTGGCGAGACCTCTTTGGGTGTATTGTGTCCAGTTCTGGTCGTCCTGTTATAGGAAAGATGTTTTTAAGCTGGAGAGGGTTCGGGAAGAAAATGCCAGGATGTTTCCAGGAATGGAGGGTTTGAGTTATTGGCAGATGCTGGATAGGTGGGGACTTTTTTCACTACAGTATAGGATGTTGAGGGGTGACCTTTATAGAGGTGTATAAAATCATGAGGGGTATAGATACGGTGTCTTTTCCCTAGGGTGGGGGATTTCAAGACTAGGGGGCATATTTTTAAGGTGAGAGGAGAAAGATTTAGAAAAGACATGAGGAGCAACTTTTTTTACACAGAAAGTGGTTCGTGTGTGGAACGAACATCAAGATGAAGTGATGGATGTGGGTACAGTTACAACATTTAAAAGACATTTGGATAAGTACATGAACAAGAATGTTTGAAGGGATATAGGCCAAGCACTGGTAGGTGGGACTAGTTTAGTGTGGGATTATGGTTGGCATGGACTGGTTGGGCCAAAGGGTCTGATTCTGTGCTGTATGACTTTATGATACCCTGTCCTTGATCTTTGGTTTCTTGATCTTTTCTCACTTGGGATATATTTTCATACTTGCATTAGGCTCCAACAACCCAAACGACAGCTCATAGTCTTTGTGACATTTTAGATCAGTGCTGCACCCGAACAATAAAACCTTAAAAGCTGAAAGAATTTTCAGGGTTAACTGGGTAATTCAGAACTTGCTAATAACCACATCCTGCACCTAGAACTTCATACTTAAGTCATTTAATTTTGTCAATCTCCTTTATATCTTAAACATAAATTCCTCAATCCCCTCAAAATGAAACCCTTGAGATAATTCAAAGTATGAATTGATAAGCCACATTATCAATAAAGCAGTGACACTTTACAAATCCTATCCTTGTTTGAAATGGATTTGTTTTTTGTTGTTGGTAAGGCATGTCAGGTCCATTACACAAAAGCCCGGCATTTGGAAAGTTGTTCCTCATGTCTTTGGGATCAATGAGTGCAGGTACCATTTGAGTGGGAAAATATGACTTGAGACAAGACTTCTGATGGTAACTGGGGAACTGAATGTTATTAAACTGAGTTATTTAAAAAAATTGAATATGTTATGATAGTGTTTATAAGAGTGGGAAAGTTACAATTGAATTCTCATTTGCTGTACGGTTGGGAATTAGAAGTATTTCTGATGTCACATTTGCAGTGTGCCAGCACTTTTGTTGAAGAAATGATTAGTTAAGGCAAAGAAAGTATGAGTTAGAAGGGTTTGAGATGTCTCTAATCAGTCAGAGAGAATCTTTACCTAAAAAGGAGGATTCAAGATGTAAGTAATAAAAAATTATAAAGTGAACTTTTGTGCAGCGCAAAGGTCCATATATTACAGGAGGCCTATGGAAACTTTTATAAGACAGGGGATGGGGGAGCAGCAGGAACAGAAAGTTTCAGAACCCCAGTTTAGATAATTCATAAATTGGTTTAATTGGACTGTACCTTTAAAACTGTCTGCTGAAGTGGCTAAGATAAGATTCTAGTCAAACCCCACAAAAAGCTCCTCTCTGCTGATCAGTTCTTTGATCCATTGTGACATTCCTTGAAACCTACCTCTTTGACTAATCAGGAACAAAAACAGAAGTTGCTAGAAAAGCTCAGCTGGTCTGGCAGCATCTGTAAAGAAAAAAATCAGAGTTAACGTTTCGGGTCCGGTGACCCTTCCTCAGAAATGATGGTAGCTGGGAAAACATTGGTTTATTGCAGAAAATAGGGAGGAGGATTGGGTAGGGAGTAAACAATAAGATAAAGGTTAGAGCCCGAAGAGAGAGAAGAGCAGTTGGGTAGACAAAGGAGTTGATAACGAACTGGCTAGGAGGATGAATAGCCATTAATGGGCACTGTTAGTGACTAACAATAGCTAGTGTGTAATGGCAGGCTATGGGATAACAAGGCTTGGTGTATGGAGTAGGGGGCTAAGACATGGGAGGGTTTAGTCCCCAAAATAATTGAACTCGATATTGAGTCCGGAGGGCTGCAGGGTCCCCAAGTGGAAAATGAAATGTTGTTCTTCCAGTTTGTGTTGAGCTTCGCTGGAACACTGCAGCAAGCCAGAGACAGAGATGTTGGCCAGGGAGCAGGGTGGTGTGTTAAAGTGGCAGGCAACGGGTAGCTCAGGGTCATTTTTGCGAGCAGAACGTAGATGTTCTGCAAAATGGTCGCCCAGTCTACGCTTCATTTTCCCAATGTAGAAGCGAATGCAGCCGACTAGATTCTGGGAAGTGCAGGTGAAGTGTTGCTTCATCTGGAAGATATGTTTGGGCCCTTTGTAAACTGGGGAGGGAGGAGGTAATTGGGCCAGTTACAGGGGAAGGTGACGTGGGGCTGTGGGGTGTGTTGGGGGTAAAGGAAGAGTGGACCAGAGTGTCCCAGAGGGAGCGGTCCCTGTGGAAGGTAGACAAGGGAGGGGAGGGGAATATGTGTCTGGTGGTGGCATCTCGCTGGAGGTGGCGGAAATGGCATCTGATGATCTTCTGGATGTTGGTGCTGGTGGGATGGTAGGTAAGGACAAGGGGAACCCTATCACTGTTGCAGGAAGGAAGAGAAGGGGTGAGGGCAGAAGTGTGGGAGATGGGTCGGCCCTGGTTGAGGGCCCTGTCGACAACGGACCTGGGGAATCCTCAGTTGAGGAAGAAGGTGAACATTTTGGAGGCTCCCTTATCAAAGTTGGCCTCTCCTGAGCATATGCCTTCCCACTATCCGAGGGCCCAAACATACCTTCCAGGTGAAGCAACTGTTCAGCTGCACTTCACACAATCTAGTCTACTGCATTCGCTGCTCACAATGTGGTCTACTCTACATTGGGGAAATGAAGCATAGACTGGGTGACCACTTTGTAGAACATCTACATTCTGCTTGCAAAAAAGACCCTGAACTATCTGTTGCCTGCCACTTTAACACACCACCCTGTTCCCTGGCCAACATCTTTGTCTCTGGCTTGCTGCAGTGTTCCAGTGAATCCTCCATGCAAGCTGGAAGAACAACATCTCATTTTCCTCCGGACTCAACATTGAGTTCATTTTAGGGCCTAAACCCTCCCATGTCTTAGCCCCCTACCCCACACAGCAGGCCTTGTTATCACATAGCCTGCCATTACACACCACCTATAGTTAGTCACTAATAGTCCCCATTAACAACTATTCACCCTAATGATGACCATGAATCCATTGCCAATTGTTGGAAAAACCCATCTGGTTCACTAATGTCCTTTAGGGAAGGAAACTGCCATCCTTACCTGGTCTGGCTTACATGTGACTCCAGACCCACAGCAATGTGGTTGACTCTTAACTGCCCTCTGGGCAATTAGAGATGGGTAATAAATGCTGCCTGGCCAGCGACACCCTCATCTCGTGAATGAATTAAAAAAAACCCTCCCAGCCTGATCGTTATCAACTCCTTTGTCTTTCCAACTGCTCTTCTCTCTCTTCGGGTTCTATTCTTTACCCTATCGTTTACTCCCTATCCAATCGCCTCCTGATTTTCTGCAATAAACCAACGTTTTCCAGCTACCACCAGTTCTGAGGAAGTGTCACCAGACCCGAAACATTAACTCTGAGTTTTTCTTCACAGATGCTGCCAGACCTGCTGAACTTCTCCAGCAACTTCTGCTTTTGTTCCTGATTTACAGCATCCGCAGTTCTTTCGATTTTTCTCCTTGACTAATCATTTGATTGTTCCAAACACTGTGGCTTTGTAAGGGTTAATGTAAAGCTAAGGAAGAGCTCCGCCCACTCCTATATAATTCAGTCATTGGTTGGGGAACAGGGCAGCTGGTGCTCTCTGGCACAGTCCCCTAATTGTTTCCTCTCTACCTTTTTTTAGTAATAGTTAATATGGCGAAAAGTTATTGTAACCCGTATATGATTACTGAGCTGAAATAAACTGCATCCTGTCACCAAAGACAAGAGCTTGTTCTGCAGTCAATCCTCCACTACAGAATATTCCATAGAATCCCTACAGTGTGGAAACAGGCCCTTTGGCCCAACAAGTCCACATTCAACAACCAGATTACCAAATTCAACAACCCTTAGACTGGCAATAGGAAGGAGCATTGATGGAAGCAGTCTACTCCAACCATCGGTGATTGGTATCCAGGCAACTCATTATAACAAGGCCACCTTCTCATTTTATAACATTGGTCACCTGCCCAAACATCTCCATATCTGGCTGATTGTAGCTTGATCCTCACGGCCCAGCGTTTCAATGATCTTTACCCATTTCATTACCACTCAGTTAAATTTTGAAGGCCTAGAGATTTGCAATTGAGCTCCCCAGCATTGATTGGTATCAGTGATGAAGGACATGTAGGAATACCTGGGTACAGGGCTTTGAACTTTTTATTTGGCCCATGATTTCATCTGCCTCCTCAGGGGAGCTGTAAAAGATCCCATGGAATTATTTAAAGAGGAATTGAGTTCTCCCCTGCTACCTGATGTTTATCTGCTACCCAACACACAGATTAATTGGTCAGTTATCTCATTGCTGTTTGTGGGAGTTTGCTGTGAGTAAATTGGCTGCAGAGATTCTCTACAATAGTAGCAACAGGTCAAAATTGGCTATAAGGCACTTTTGGACATCCTGTGGCTGAGAAAGGGGCTATATAAATGCATGAACATTCTGCTTTTCTTTGCCCATTGTGTGCATTTTGAATGGGTGAGTGCAGTCAGGAGTGGATACTTTCCAATCAATTAATTCCAGGCAGGTGGAAACTTTTGAACCAGGCCTCCTGGTTCAGAGGTAGGGGCACTACCGCTGAATCACCAGAGGCCTTCAGTCAGGAGTGGAATGTAAACAATGACCTTGAGTACACTTGAATTGTATTATTTTCCAGACCAGGAGGCCTAGACCCAATCCCGGCCGCTCCAGAGCTTTATCGAAACACATCTCAATAGGCTGATTGGAAACATCAACCCTGAGAAACTCCTACAGAGTTGCCCTGGAGCTCAGACAACGACAAAGCCCAACTATTATAGAGCTCTTGTGGCATGTCCATACCTCTGTGCTGGGAGGCCCACCTGCTCCATAGGAGTGTAATAACATCTCTGGGCATGTTGATTAAAAAATATCTTGCTGAGTACAGTCAGTCACCACTCTTTACAAATACAGAGCTGACAGGTCAAACTTTTACGATATGCAAGGACATACCTCACTCTGCATCAATTTGGAGGTGATGTTACCTCACCGCACAGATCCATATCCATCCTCCCTCCCTTAATGTGTACCCTCCTCTCTTCCTTTTCCTCCGAGGTGTATATTGTTCCAATAGACTAACCCTGTGTTACCATTCCCTATGCTATCATATGACACAAGCCTATGTTACTAGAAGTTTGTTTGATGATTGTTGTACAAAACACATCAGTACAGTGTGGCACCTTGAAGTGCTCAGTTAGGTTTCCTCTTTCAACAACTCTGCTCAAATCTCTATTGCCTGTTCGCTCATTCTGCTTCAGCACAACCTCCTTCCTTTCATGTGCTATCTGGAGATGTGGAGATGTCTTTCAACTACTCCTCAATTATCCGCCAAAGTGAGAACACCTACTCAATAAAACTGTTCCAATACTCAGCTGACCTCATAATGAACTCCCACAGTCTGACTTAAATCCACCTTGCAGCCCAACATTACCATTTGTGTTGTTCTCGCCTTCATTCCCAATCCCAGTTTTTTCAGATCTGTGGATGTATGCCAAATTTGAGAACTCTCACATACCTGCTAATTACGGGAATGCAGTGGTGATGCTTAGATAGAAAATGTGGGATTTATACATGTATTATTTAATGGTATTACTGCACGTGTACATATATCAGCTTGAGCTAGTAACTGGTGTGTGTCTCAAGTTAAAAATTAACTTGCAAATATCTCTGTAACCATGGTGGTTTCTTTTAAAATCAGTTTCTGAAGCCTGATTGAATTTTGCGTACAACTGGACTTTTGTTTATTTCAGATAGTTTGCAGCCCAGCAGGGTAAATAATTTAGCCTTAAATAGAATTTCAGAATTTTTTTTAAAGCTTGCGGGAGGTACCCTTGGCTGAGCGAAAGATTTGAATTTCATTTTTAACTTTGGGTAGTGTTTTAGTCCTGTGAAGACCTTGGTACTGCATAGAGCAGTGTTCCTGAGAAGAGAATGACAAATTTAGTGAATTAGATTACCTTGGAGTTAGTGTCAATCTCAGACCAAAAGTGTTGGAATAAAATCCCAGCAGTGGCTATTTAAACTGAGTGCTCCAGGAAGTAGCTATCGCAGCTCCAGTTTGAAAATTAAGTCCCTAGTGACTTCAACCTGCTGAGGTATTAGACACAGGGATAATGGTGTGAGTGGTGTTTTGGATACTGTTCCAGGGATGTTTAGTATTCTGTACAAAAAAGCAGTTTTGTTTCATTTTGATTCATAAAGAATTGTCTTGGATTTATACTTTTACCATATGTTTAATATCTGTGAATTTGTCTTACTAGTAGATGGTATGGATTGTTTTATTTTGTAATTATTCTATTCATTTTTGGATACACTTTCTTTTGTTGTTAAAACAAAATATGCAACATTGCACGTTTATCATTTAGAGAGAGAGAGAGAGAGACTACTCTGTTAAAACCAAAGCAAATAAAATTATGATCTATCAAGTCAGTTCCTGTGTGGGATCTGAGTTGTCCAATAATACCACTAGCTGGGATCGCAGAAATGTTACTGAACTGTCAATGAATCAATGATTATGTTAGTGGACAGCTAATTCCAAACAGGCTGATTTCAAATCCTGCATCAACAATTGGTAAACTTTAATTTTTAAAACATCTGGTTGTAGGAAATTGGTCTTAGAAAGTGACCATATGTAAGTGTCATTAAAAAGCTTCTAAAGACTTTTGAGAATCACTGCACCCAGCTGTTGTAGCCATTGCTGGGATTTTATTCCAACAATTCTTGTCTGGGATTGACAGGTAATCTAATTTATCATTCTCTTCTCAGGAACACTGCTTTATCCAGTACCAAGGTCTTCACAGGACTAAAACACTACCTAAAATTAAAAATAAAACTCAAATCTTTCACTCAGCCCCCAAGCTTAAAAAAATAGATTCCAAAACTCTATCCAATCTTTAAGGCAAAATTATGTACCATGTTGGGTTGCAAATTATCTGAAATAAAATCTACTTGTGCACAAAATTCAACCACTCTACAGCCAGGCTTCAAAAACTGACTTTAAAAGAAATTACTGTGGTTACAGAAATACTTACAAGTTAATTATTTTGAGAAAACTGATAACTTCACCGGGCCAAGCTTTCATGTGACTTGCTCCATACTGCCCTCTGAAGAGGCTCAAAAGCCACTCGGTCATAAAAAACCAATAAGAATACAAAATAGGAGCAGGAGTAGGCTATTCAGCCCTTCAAGCCTGCTCTCCCATTCAATTCGATCTGTAACTGGTTGCTAACCAGCAATGACCTGTATCTTGTTACCTACAGAGTCTCTTCTAGTTAGACCAGAAAATGGTTTTCCTCTTCCACATTGGATCAAGCGGACCCTGTAGTTTCCTATTCTTTAAAGTCAATGGCAGCCTTTGTCAAGGGCAGCAGTTCAGGCTGTGTTATAAGCTAATACGCCAATATACCAAACGCCAAGAGATAGGTTAATGTTTCACATAAGGTCTCCCTCAGTGAAACAAAGGGGTCAACTCACTCTGATCAACTTGCTCTGTATTTTCAATTCGGTGAGTTATTAATGAGCCTGTAGCAGGTGGTTTCTGTGAACGATTGAGCTTTTGATTGTAGATTACCTACCATTTCGGACAAGTTTTGACCAGAACATAAATTGGGAAGAACTTCAGAAAAAATGTCCCTGGTAAAGCTTCAAGATATAGCAGTTTTTTAAAAAATAAATGTACTGACTTTGCTCTCCAGTGACTGCACAGATTGCACAACTATAAGCCCCCTATCTCCTTAAACCTCACCCTTTACTGTTTTGACACCATTCTTATTTCTGGTATGTAACACTCATTTGTATCTAGTTTTGATTTCTATATTTACGTACTGTCCCATGGCAGTATGTTAACCCCTTCAACTGATTCATGTCTGCTCCTTCAGATCAAGTTTCGTCTTCATTTCCTGTGCCTCTGGTTTGGAATAATTTTACAAATTTATAAAATACAAATTTTCCAGCTTGCCTTGAACATCCGGATCCAGGACGTTAATGAAGCTGATGGAATGTTACAAAGTACCCAATGTTTTCACTAAGAGCCCATGGCCCCTGGTTTGTGTTTGATGTGGGCAAGGTATGAATAAAAAGGGCCTTCCATGAACTCAGCAAATTTGTACAGAGCAAGATCCCAGTGTGGAGGTCAGGATCAGATAACCTGCCTCCGTGATGTTGCTTCAGCAATAAATATCAGCCAATCGGTTAAATCCACATCAGGGCAGCACAGCACTCCTTCAGTAATGCCCCAAAATGTGAGCCTAGTTTACATGATCATACCTCAAGAGTGGGACTTCAATGCACAATCTTCTGACACCCAGGTTAGAGTGCAATCCACAGAGCTACAGGTGACCTTTAATAAATGGAGTGCATCCCAACCCACATCCCAGCTGGGCTGACTCTGCTCAGAGTAAAATTCCAAGTTTGCAGATTTAACCCATACATTAATGCTGGTGTTCCATGAAATCAAACAGCGTGGTTTTTCCTTTCTTTGGGGGCGTTCTTCTCCTGATAAGATCAAGGATGTTCTGGAGATTTATTTTGATTTCTTGAAAAACCTAAGAAAACAAAAACATAGCAAACCCTTAATAGGCCCGAAGAACATGTAGGCTGTTTGCTATTGTCTCGCCTCTCTAATCTAATTCCCCTCCCATAGAGACAATCAGAACTCCCAATGGGAATTTCCTTGGACTTTGTCCTGCTCTCCAGTGGAAATTTAGAGGAAACTAAAGGAGGCTTCTGTCAACATTATCAAAGCAGACAGAAACTCCGCAAGGAAAATTCCAGCGCTGGTTCCAAAGTTTTGGCAGGAATTCCAAGAGACAAAGAATCCAAACTTATTAATTCAATAATACAAGTCCTAGAAAGTCATGTGAGACTTTGCCTAATGTGAAACCATCTACAAATCATTACTGGTTCTGACAGAAATAATCAAGTTAGACCAGTCTTGGATTGAAAGGAGTGCAGGGAGAGATAACACAGAAAGGTAACTGAGTTAATAAATGCAATTGGGCACGAGAACAACAAGAAAGATTCTAGATAGTTAGAGTTGTGTCAAGAGAGGGAAAAAAGTGAGAATATGTAGAAAACAATCAATGGGGAAATAGTAGTGTGAGTGCTTTCGAATTTTCTGATGTGGGGGTGCTTGTGAAGGATTGGGGTAGATAAAGTCAGAAATCACACGACACCAGGTTATAGTCCAACCGGTTTATTTGAAATCACAAGCTTTCATAGTGCTGCTCCTTCGTCACTTCAGCTAATGAAGGAGCAGTGCTCTGGAAGCTTGTGATTTCAAATAAACCTGTTGGACTATAACCTGGTGTCGTGTGATTTCTGACTTAATTTCCTCATGTAGGAAGAAGGATGTTTATGACATTGCGACATTCACTAAACGTTTGATTTTTTTTTCATATAAATTGGGTCCCTCTTTCTTTCAAAAACTGATCAGTCTGGCAATGCAACCCATCAGTTATTCTTATATTCCTACATGTTCATTGGATCATATGTAAACACTGGAATAGTTACTGATCAATGAGTGGCTCTAGACAACTGTTGGTCTGAATGATATTGAAGTTTTTAAGTTGATTCAGAGGATGTGGGCATTGCTCAACTTTTATTCCCCACTCTAGTTGCCCGAGATTGTCATTGACTAGGTTTTCACATGTATTACGTTCTAAATCAGACCCAAATAAAACAAACAGCTGCCAATTCATCCCAGTTTAGCAATTCTTTCCTTTATTGTGCTGGGTATCACTAACAGTCTCGTTTATTGATTATTTATTTTACAATACTGCTTTCTCACATCAGTTCTTTGACTGAGAGGAGGTGATTTGATCGTGAGCAGACACAGCAACTGATTCGTAGTGTTATAAGTGAATAATAAATAATACTCTATTGACACACAGACATCACTGTGGCAACACCAGAATGTGAAGGGCTGAGAGTAATGGAGTTCCACTATATCCTCAGCCACTCACCTGTGTTTGCCCAGACACACACACACACACACACAGATCCACAAACACTTTCACTCACTGGTACAGACCTACCATCTAGCAAGACTAGAAAACGACAAACTAACACAAACACCACTTACTACGCGACAATACATCTTTGCAATGACCAACACAAGGTGGAGTGTGACAAGCTAATGGCACATCACAAGATTCGTACATCATTCACTGCTATCGATATTTATATATTTTAATTCAATAACCGTGAGACAAACTGAATGAAGCTTCAATTCTTTGTGCAGCGAGTCGGGAGCGATGTTGGAGGGGTCTTCCAAAACCTGTCAAAGATTTCAACGGCCTCAAGTCTCATGTTGATGTCTTTCTGTCAAAAGTAAAGCAAAGATAAGTGGAACTTAAGACAATAAAATAAATAAGTAATTAGTTCATTTCACATTCGTAAGCATTTGATACGTACTAAAAGAATATAAGAAATAGGATGTGAAGCTAGCCATCTGGTCCCCACTTTATCATTTCATCAGTTTTTTTCAAAATTCAGTCCAGGATGTGGGCATTGCTGACTGGATCAGCATTAAATTCCCATCCCTAATTGCACTGGAGAAAATGGCACTGAGCTGCCTTCTTGAACAACAGCAGTCCCTTTAGAGTAGGGATGCCCACAATTTCATTAGGGAAGGTGTTCCAGGATTTTGACCCAATGACAATGAGGGAATGGCTGATATATTTCTCAATCAGTGTGGTGTGTGGTTTGAGGAAAGCATGCTGCTGGTGGTGTTCCCATGCTGTCCTTGTCCTCATCAATGGTAGAAGTTGTGGCTTCAGAAGGTATGATGGAAGTTGCTGATTTTTCTATCCCAGCTACACCTTACTGCACAAAGCAGACCCAGACAACTACAGACCTGATAGCATCACATCAAATAAACACTTTGTTTATCAGCACAAAACATGGAGATTGTCTGTTTGAAAATCAGGTGCTAACAGCGACAAAAGAGGGTGATTATATTAGGAGTTAGTATCGTGAATTTTTTTTCACATTGCTCATCTAAAAGTGCTATCTCTTGCTGGGGCAGCAGTTTCATTATATTTCCAATGATTCTTCTGTTATCAGGATTTTGAATAGGAGTTGACGCAGGGATACTGTACTGCCCAGGTACAGACTGTGAAATTTATACTGCGAGAGAGAGATGGATTTGTTCCTGTTTTTTTCCATGAATTTGCAGCATAGAAACAGATCATTGGCTGGTCTTAATGCTGCACATGACCTTCCTGTCATTGTGTCCAATCCTATTGGGTATGTAACCTCTGCCTTTCTTCCTCATTACTTCCTCATCTCTGTTAGAGATTGATAGAGAATTAGAGTCTCATCACTCTCTGGGTGAAAATGTTTCTTTTCTGCTAATCTGGCTGAGCACATGAATATGAATTTATACATTGTACTAAGGCTGAGGATATTGAAGATGACAAACACAGTTCCTGCTTTATTTAAAAAAACCAAAAGAATTGCAGATGCTGTAAATCAGAAGCAAAAGCAGAAATTGCTGGAAAAGCTCAGCACAGCTCAATCCTCTCCCCAAGTCTGTACCTGACCTTTAACCCCCTGGGATCTAACCTTCTGGATCAGTCCTATATACAGCACCTTGTCAAATGCCTCTGGAATTCTAGATATACCACATCCATTTGTTCCTATCCTATCTTGCTTGTTACCTCCTCAAAGAACTCCAGCAAGTTTGTCAAACACAATGTGTCTTTCATGAAACCGTACTGACACTGGTGAATGGAGCTTCGTTTTTCTGAGTGTTCAGTTATCTCCTCTTCTATGATTGACTCCAGCAACGTCCCCGCTACAAGTGGTCAAACTAACAGCTCTATAGTGACAAAATTAGAAATTGCTGGAAAAGCTTAGCAGGTCTGGCAGCATCTGTGGAGAGAAATCAGAGTTAACGTTTCGGGTCAAGTAACCCTTCCAGAGAACAGTTCTGAGGAAGGATCACTCAACCCGAAACGTTAACTCTGATTTCTCTCCACAGATGCTGCCAGACCTGCCGAGCTTTTCCAGCAATTTCTGTTCCAACTTTATTTAGTTTTCTGAATAATGCTGTGTTATAGAATTGTAGAGTCCCTATAGCACAGATAGAGGTCATTTGGTCAATTGAGTCCGCACTGACCCTTCAAACAGTATCTCGCTCACACCCACACCCTGTACCATATCCCCAAAATCCACCTACCCTATCCATCTCTGGACACTATGGAGTAATTGAGCATGGCCAATACACCCAACCTGTACATCTTTAGAGTGTGGGAGGAAACTGGGTCACCTGGAGGAAACTGGGAGCATGTACAAACTGTCCGCACAGACAGTCACCCAAGGCTGAAATTAAAACCAGGTCCCTGGTACTGTGAGGCAGCAATGCTAACTAGTGTGGGAGGTGGGAGGGGGCATCATGTTTAACATCTTGTTTGAAAAATGGAATTCCACCAGCGTCCTCTGGATTGCTTCTCTCTCCCCGTCCCACCTGGTCTCCACCTTACTCCACCTGGGCTTGCATCTTCTGTGCCTCCCATCACCTCCCCCCCCCACCCCCCACCACTGTCTGACTTAAAGATTGTCCAGGGAATTGGGATCATGCTGGCTCGGCCATTTTGCTGTGAATAGTGGCGCAGAAACCAGGAGAAGATGGTGCCCAAAAGCAATGCTAGACAGTGAGGTGCTTCAGCAGAGTGTAGATCTTACATGTTTGGTACTGATCAGTTCTCCACTTTGGCTGCTGCTTCCGTTGCTGTGAACAAAGAGAAAGAAACAACAAGGTTTAATGTGGCATGATGAAAATGCAGTGAAGGAGGAGTAAATAAAATCTTCAACTGCATTCCACTGACTTTCCAATCCACGCCATTCCTCCCCACTCCTCCCCAACTCAATATGCATTCTTCAATTCCAGTGAATATTCAAAGCATATTTGAAGGCAGATATTGGACAATACTTTGTCTGCCAGTCTCAAATTAGATCTTTGTAACTTCCTCCAGCCCCACACTAATGTGGCTGACTCTCAACTGTCCCCTAAAATAGATGAGCAAACCATTCCAGTCAAGGGTAATAAATGTTGGCCCAGCCAATAGCACCCACATTCTATGAATGAGTTAAAAAAAAAACCAGCCAGCTTTGTTAACTTCTAAAAGTGGGGAGAATATGGAAAGTTGTACATTTGAGGCCTATAGGAATAAGGCTGGAGTACCACTGAGTTTCCATTTGGAGCTCCATCTAATTAGCTATCAGGAGCAGGGAAGCTATAACTTCTAGAGTTCTCCTGCTTTTCAAAATGGAATGCACTGCCTGTATGATGGAGGCATTTAAGAGGGTATTGGATGAGTATTTGTATAAAAATACTATGAAAGGCTATGAGGAAAAGGCAGGAGATTGGCACGAGGTAATGATGCTCATTTGAAGATCCAGTGCAGGCACAATAGGCTGAATGGCCTATGCTATTCTATAACTGGTCCCTTGAGCATCCTTGATTTTAATCACTTTGCTATTGGCAGCCGTGTCCCTCTGCTGCCTCATTTCTAAGCTTTGGAATTCTCTCCCTAAATGTCTCCGATCCTGTCATTCTCTAGCGTGCTGTTTAAATCTAAGCACTGAGCTTTAGGTTAGCTGTTCCAACAGCCCTTTATGTCGCTTCATGTCAATTTCTGTTAGAGAATCGTTCTTGTGGAATGTTTTGCTATGTCAAAGGTGCTACACAAATGCAATCTGTTGTTGTACTCTGGTGACTGCCACTATACAATCAAAATTCAATGGCCTCTATCTGTACTGTAGGGACTCTACAATTCTACAATACACAGCACTGTTCAGAAAACTAAATAAAGTAGGGACAGAAATTGCTGGAAAAGCTCAGTAGGTCTGGCAGCATCTGTGGAGAGAAATCAGAGTTAACCTTTCGGGTTGAGTGATCCTTCCTCAGAACTGTTCTCAGGAAGGGTTACTTGACCCGAAACGTTAACTCTGATTTCTCTCCACAGATGCTGCCAGACCTGCTGAGCTTTTCCAGCAATTTCTGTTTTTGTCACTACAGACCACTTCAAGGATTCACAAATCAGAAGGACAGCATTATAACAAAGCTCCAACCAGAGCAAAGCCATCTTATTAAAAATACTGGACGTGCTCAAGAAATGAAACCTTCATTGGGGCAACAATCAATCCCTTTGTCAAATATTAAAGCCTTCCCTGTGGGTGGTGACTGAATCTCTGGCACAATCATGCTTAGAGCTTTATTTCTGCAGAGGGCATTTCAAGTGGCATGACTGCTGCTTAGACCTGGCTAAGACTAGAATGGCACATTTTCTGTGCATGTTGGAATCTGCAGCTGTGCATGTTGAGGGAAAGGCTCCGTTTCTTTCTGTTACATGGCTGGTCAGGAATCTCTCCCATTCTTACCCCCTGCCATTGGTGTGTGAGTGAAGGAGTCACAGCTTAGCACTCAACGTGATTGGTCGCTCATAAATGCAACTTCTGTGGCCATTGAGTCCTGGAGTGGGATCAAACCCAAATGTTTTGATGAATCAAGGGACAATAGTTACTGCACCATGCAGTCTCCTCTAGGTATGTCTGTCTCACCTTTGTTGGTGATCAGTGTTTCTGCCTGGGCCTCCTCATCATTGGGAGATCTGAAGGGAAAGAAAAGAATGCAAAAAAGCTGTTAGAACACTCAACATACTCATTCATCTTCTCTTAGGAAATCTATTTATTTGTTGCGTTTATGAAGTTGTCAAATTCAGCACTTCCCACTATTGGGACAGCACAGGGTTAGATACAGAGTAAAGCTTCCTCTACACTGTCCCCATCAAACACTCCCACTATTGGGACAGCACAGGGTTAGATACAGAGTAAAGCTCCCTCTACACTGTCCCCATCAAACACTCCCAGGACAGGGACAGCACAG
>NC_063363.1:5376473-5376729 GCF_021869965.1 Rhincodon typus
TTGGGACAGTACAGGGTGAGATACAGAGTAAAGCTTCTTCTACACTGTCCCCATCAAACACTCCCACTATTGGGACAGCACAGGGTTAGATACAGAGTACAGCTTCTTCTACACTGTCCCCATCAAACACTCCCACTATTGGGACAGCACAGGGTTAGATACAGAGTAAAGCTTCTTCTACACTGTCCCCATCAAACACTCCCACTATTGGGACAGCACAGGGTTAGATACAGAGTAAAGCTCCCTCTACACTGTC
>NC_063363.1:5376739-5392513 GCF_021869965.1 Rhincodon typus
GGGACAGCACAGGGTTAGATACAGAGTAAAGCTCCCTCTACACTGTCTCCCATCAAACACTCCCACAATTGGGACAGTACAGGGTGAGATACAGAGTAAAGCTTCTTCTACACTGTCCCCATCAAACACTCCCACTATTGGGACAGTACAGGGTTAGATACAGAGTAAAGCTCCCTCTACACTGTCCCCATCAAACACTCCCACTATTGGGACAGCACAGGGTTAGATACAGAGTAAAGCTTCCTCTACACTGTCCCCATCAAACACTCCCAGGACAGGGACAGCACAGGATTAGATACAGAGTAAAGCTTCTTCTACACTGTCCCCATCAAACACTCCCAGGACAGGGACAGCACAGGGTTAGATACAGAGTAAAGCTTCTTCTACACTGTCCCCCATCAAACACTCCCAGGACAGGGACAGCACAGGGTTAGATACAGAGTAAAGCTCCCTCCACCTCTAGCCAATGGTGGGAATGGAGGATCAACATGAACTTATGTTACATACAGGACTTTCATACAAAGCAGAAATAAATCAAATGTTTTGGATGAACATATTTGATTTAATCCACAATCAGACATAATTGGGACAGTTTGTGTCCTTTTATTTTCTGCAGCTTAATGTCCCTCACTGCCCCTACCCTCAGAGAGATCTCAGTCCTCCATGTACACCATCCACATGGGCAGATGCTCCACATTTCTGCTACACTTCCTGTAGGAAGAAATGCTTCTTCATATCCCCCGCCCCCAAATAATCCAGTTTTAAATTTAAGGTAGGGCTCATTTTTGGGTGGGTCAGTCAGCTTATTTGGTTTACATTGCAGTGTGATACCAACAGCGCGCATTCAATTCCCACACTGGCTGAGGTTACCATGAAGGTCCTGCCTTTTGAAGTGATTCGCTGGCTAAGAGGTGGTGACCCCAAGGTTAAACCACCACCAGTTCTCTCTCTCTCTCTCTCTCTCTCTCTCTCTCATGAGAGAGCAGTCCAGTAAACTGTGATGACTTTACCTTTAGTGTTCCTTTGTTCTGGGCTCCCCATACCAGAGGAAATAGTTAACCATGTACATAAGCAAACGATCAGACACAATGAAAGTGTGGTGGGATGTTTTGTTCTTATGGCTGCATTTTGATTTCACGCTAGGGCTGCCCTCTGATGCCATGCTCAGTTCTGTGCCCCTTTACTCAACTCCAACCCTCTCCATTCACTCTGTGCCATTACCTGGCCTTCTGATTGAAGCTGCAACGACATTTCCGGCCTGAAAGGAAGGACAGAATTGAGACATTGTAGGAAAAAGGTGAGGGATTATGCATCACACAGAATTACAACAGGATTAGCGTAAGCAACATCAGATCCTACTCACTCAAGATCAGCAGGATCCCAAGAGTAAACAGTATGACAGCAAACACTAGGCCTCCAATCCGCAGTGTCTCATAATCTGCAAACAGAATGACAAATGGCTCAACTGTGCAACAGTCCAGGTGAGAGCCCATTAGATGAGGGGTGGGGGAGGCAGTGTGGGGGAGAGGGGCTGCAGGGGTGTGGGAGAGACAGGGTGAGGGGAGAGGGGGCATGTGGAGAGAGGGTGCAGGAGAGAGGCTGTGAGGTGGGAGGGGTGTCCAGGGGAAGGGAGAGGGGGTGTGGAGTTAGGGAAAGGGGGTGAGGGAGAGGAGGGGGTTTGGTGGGGGGAGGGTGCGTAAGGAAGATGGGGTTGCAGGCGATAGGCACTGCAGCTGTGGGGGGAGGCAGAAAATGTTGGGGGGAGTTGCAGGGGGAGAGGAGGGATGAGATAATATTTCGAACAGTGTGCGTAGAATGATGCATTGAAAAAGGAGACCATTCCGTTTATTGTGCCTTTGCAATTGTATTAATTTGTTCAGATATTCAGTTAGTTCTACAGCCCTGTCCAAAACACACCCCTTTGTCTACTTCCCTTTAACTAATGAATCTCAGTGCATTCCAGATCATAGCAACTCAACTGTGTGAGTACATTGAGGAGGTACCAAAACGATAAAGCATCTCCCAACATTATCAGGATGACTTCACTTTCCTACATGATACTAAGCCTCACAGGATAAGATGCGAAGGTGTTTAATCCCTGGAATTAGCTACAACAAGGATCAATCTGGGAGTTACAGACAGAATTCCCATTCTTGATTAATCCATTGTTGGATTGGGCACAAGGCTGGTCCTATCCACTCCAGAGGCAGACGCAGAAGTTACATATGCTGTCATCCCAAACATCCAACATGTTCTATTTTCAGGAACTGCTGGGTTGGAAAATTGCTAATGGTGTTCTGTTATTTAAGAAGGAAGGGAGAGAGCAGATAACTGAAGGTTTGTTATTTTAATGTTGGTTAAGGGGGGAGTTATGGAAATCTTCCAAAGTTAGAGGTTGAACACTCAGCTAAATGCAGAAAAGCAGGAACAGGGTCAGAAAGAAGGTGAGCTAAAGACTCTGGCTAACCAGACTGAGGAATAAACAATCAATTCACTCACCATAATAAAACTCATCTTTCTCTTCAGGTGTAGAGTGTGGAGTAAAAGAATACAAAATGTCAGTTCATGTGTTTCAAGCTGCCAGAATAAACAATCCCGCCATGCCCAATATATTCTTCCCCAACAACAACAACAAAAACAAAGTTGCTGGAAAAGCTCAGCAGGTCTGGCAGCATCTGTGAAGGAGAAAACCGAGTTAACGTTTCAGGTCTGCGTGACCCTTTCTCGTTAACATTAACTCGGTTTTCTCCTTCACAGATGCTACCAGACCTGCTGGGCTTTTCCAGCAACTTTGTTTTTGTTCCTGATTTACAGCATCCGCAGATCTTTTGGTTTTTATATTCTTCCCCAAGATGTAGTTCCCAGAACAGCACGTGTGGACCAACTCTTAGTAAACCTGCGTGATGTTTTTAACTAGTTATGAGGTGGCAACTAATAAACTCTAAGAAAACACAGAGCAAAATCACAAAGGAACCTTAACAAGCCCAAAATTAAAACAGGCATTTGATAGGTTAAGTAAGTGGGCAAAAAATTGGCAAATACAGTATAATATGGGAAAATGTGAAGTTGTTTAGTTTGGAAGGGAGAACAAAAGATAGGAGTATTATTTAAGTGGCGAAAAACTGCTGAAAGCTGAGCACAAAGGGACTTGAGGTACTAAGACTGAGATGAGGAGGAATTTTTTTCTCTCAGAGGGTTGCGAGTCTTTAGAACTCTTGCTGTGGGGCAGAATCCTTGTGTGTATTTAAGGCTGAGACAGATAGATTGTTGATCAGTCGGAGAATCAAGGGTTATGGGGAATGGTCAGGAAAGAGGATGTGAGTCAGCCATGATGCTATGAATGGTGGAACGTGCTCAAGGGGCTGAATGGCCTTCTCCTGTTTCTATTTCCTTTGGTCTTTTGGTCTTCTCATGGTATTCCCAGCAATAATGATCCACTGCAGTCCATTTGTAGCCCGCTCAACGCAGCAAGTCCCAGGTTTATCAGTTAACACTACGTGACCTTTCCAGGGACACTTGGGCTGGGGAACAGCGCAGAAAGTCGGACTGTATTGCCTACTCGCTACATGGACCTGGTGTGGTCTGTCCAGGGCCTCGACCCCCTTCATTTGTTGCGTAAAGGCCAACATTCCAGATGCTTCTTGAATATTTGTTGTACTTGCATCTGAAGGTTTAATTATCGATGTTCCTCGATTTCACTCACCACTCCTCCAAAGCCAGCTCATGTATCTTTGGATTTCTAGCTTTCAGCATTTGGAAAGCACCCCATTCCTTAACTGGATCTGGTTTGAGTATTGCTGAATAAAATGCATGTTGTCAAAGCTTTTTGTTTTGGACTCACTAGGACAGAGTCACAAGAATACCAAAATATTATTTCACCATGAGGTGGTGAACAGGATATCACCTTATTAATTGGCACAGGTCACCAGTTAGACAAGAACATTTCTCTCACCCCCACCCCCCGCCAAGTGCAGCATGTGGAGGGTGTAAGATGTGTACTGTGCGAGATAGAATCAGAGCTAATAGAATGCTTACCCATATTAGTAGAATTTCCAGCAACTGGAAAAGACACAGAATTAATCGTCAGTTATCAACAATAGAATTGAACATAGATTGTGAACTTAATTCAACAGAATTTAATTTTAGAAGGAATCTTTGCAGAAATTCAATTAAAAACAGAGATAATCTATGAGGCTTATTCTGTATGGCAGATGAATACCCAGATTTAGATAAAATTAGAACTGACTGCTTTTCAGAAGAAGGCCATTATTGTATTACATGAATTAATTTACTGTGATTATTCAACAGACAGACAGACAAGCAGAGAAACAGGACACCATACCTGTGTGTTATCACGTAAAGAACAATAAACATACTTACACAGGGTCAGCTCATTAGAGTTGAGTGGCTACTTCCCTGGTGGGGTAACACAAATCACTGTAGCTAAACTGAAATGATGTTGAACCAGAGAGAAGGAGAGAGACTTGGAGCGATAGAGGAATCACAGAGAGACAGAGACAGAAAGACAGGCACTTCTATGCACCATACTCAAAACTCTTTGTAAAACCATTTGTTGAGCTGAGTATATTTCCAATGACATAAGCCCAGAACTGATGAGTGTGACTGTAGAGACACAGAGTAGCCAAAAGAAGAGATTTGGAGACAGAAACATAGAGAAAGAGATAGATGTATATATAGATTTACAGAGAAACAGTGAGGCAGAGGGCTGGATTCACATGTTATAGTGTGTCACAGTTAAACTAGTCCGATCCAGTGTTACAAGGTCAGAATTCATATTTGGTTGTTTTCACTGTCTTGGACAATGTAGAATCACATTTATTCACCTAACTGAAGATATTCTTAAATCCACCCCAGACTGCAACACTGATATATCCCACACCGCTCCCCCTCACCGTAACAATCTGATATCTCCCTCTCTCCCACAGGAACATATCTCCCTCCCTCCAACACTCTGATATCTCCCTCCCTCCAACACTCTGATATCTCCCTCCTTCCAACACTCTGATAGCTCCCTCCCTCCAACACTCTGATATCTCCCTCCCTCCAACACTCTGATATCTCCCTCTCTCCAACATTCTGATATCTCCCTCCCTCCAATGCTCTGATATCTCCCTCCTTCCAACACTCTGATATCTCCCTCCCTCCAATACTCTGATATCTCCCTCCCTCCAACACTCTGATATCTCCCTCCCTCCAACATTCTGATATCTCCCTCCCTCTAATACAGACATAATTTTCTTCCTTCCGCAGGGATATATGTCCCTGTTTCCTCACTTTAACAAACTGATATATTCCTCAGTGTTTGGGAGCCCACATGTGAAATGTGGCAGTCAAGTTAATTAGTGTTGATTTAATGGAATGAAACCTGGATAGTAATTATTGAGATGTCGTGCAGGTGAAGGGAGCTGGGTTAATGTTCATGTGCTCAGAGACCACCCACTTGGAAATTCTTTGTACAAATGGAAACCCGAACTGGTGAGACATGTGCGTAGTCTTCACGACCATGATCAATTAGGGCAAAGACCTTGCAGTTACTGGAATTTGTCACTTACCAGCCAGATGAACAAGTCCACAGCACAGAACAAACATGCATGCTTCCATGGTGTCTAGAAAATAAATAAAATATTGGCATTTTAAAATTAAAGGATTTCTGCAACAGGTAACCTTTCCTTGACTGAGTTACAGGCCGAGCCTGGAGTGTCCTGGTAGTTTTTGGATGATCTGCTACCTGCCAGCATTTCACAAAAGCACAAGTCTGAGGGTTGTGGGTCTTTGCACCTCTCAATCCCACAGCACAATGGAGGCCGAGTCTCTGAGGTGGGTGAGTACTAGATGAAGAAAGGAGTCAATGGTTATGGGGAAGTGATTGCAAACATGGAATGGGGAGGCAACAATCAGATCGGACATGACCTTACTGAAAGGCAAAAGCGATGCAAGGGGCTGAATGGCCTCATGCTGCCCTTGATTCATGCATAAGTGGTTTGAATTAACACAGGATTTATTCACAGAATGTGGGAGTCTCTGGCTAGGTCAGCGTTTATCGTTCATCACTAACTGCACAAACAAAAATATCTATGAGCACTGTTCTATAACAAAGAAATACTTCTGCGGATCTGGAGTTACATGTAGACCAGACCAAGTAAAGTTGACAGTTTCCTTCCCTAAAGGGCATCAGTGAGCGAGATGGGTTTTTCCCAACAATGGTCATCATCTGACCTTAAATTCCAGATTTTTCCTGAATTCAAATTCCACCATCTGCCATGGCAAGATTTGAACTCAACTCCCCAGGACATTACCTGAGTCTCTGGATTAACAATCCAGCACTAATACCACTAGGCCATTGCCTCCCCCTCAGCCCACAGCACTGGGTGCAGATTTGGTGACAGTGGGCAGATTGGTTTGATTTGCCTCATCCCATACAATTTCCCAATCAAGTTGCTAATGCTTCACAGATTAAAGATTAATATTCAGCAACTGCTACAAGTAAAACCAGGAGAATAATCTGAAATAGGTATTTTAAAAATTGAATTGTATTATGATTAAGAAATGCAATATTGAGACATACCACCATGTAATAGGTAGGGCCAAAGACTTGAGGGGAAATGTAACATAAAGGGTTAATATCTTCTGAAAGAGGAGGAACCTAAAACAATTACAAACACTGAGTGAAGGGTGCTGAATGCCTTAGTAAAACTAAAAACTGACAAGCCCCCAGTTCCTGATGGACTTAATCTGAAGATTTTAACAAAAGTGGCTGCTGAAATAGTGGACACATTGGTTTTAATTTTCCAGCATTTGATGCCTTAAAGGTCCCAGCAGTTTGGAAAATAATACGTGTAATTGTGAAAGGAGAATATCAGAAATCAGGAAACTACATGCCAGTTAGTTAACGTTTGTTATGAGTAAAATACTTAATCTTACATTAAAGGATGACATAATGAGGCACATTAGAAAATCAAAATTCAGTCAGGCAGAGTCAACATGATTTTGTGAAAGGAAAATCATGTTTGATTAACTTATTGTAGTTCTTTTCTTTTGGATAAAGGAGATTATGCAGATGTACTGTACTTAGATTTCCAGAAGGCATCTGTCAAAGTGCTATGCTACAGTTATGATGCAAAGCTAGAATTCATGGTGTGTGGTGTAAGATAGAATTGTAGAATCCCTACAGTGTGGAAGCAGACCATTCGGCCCATCATATCCACATCGACACTTCAAAGAGCATCCCAGCCAGATCCACCCTCCTACACTATTCTTGCATTTCCCATGGCGAATCCCACCCAGCCTGCACAAGACTGGACAGAGCACAGACAGAGAATTAGTTAGCTAACAGCAGGGTAATTAGATAATTTTTCATCTAGATGCTGAAAGGATGTTTTGTCTTGCAGGAAGGACTAGAACTTAGGAACAAAAGTTGAGAAACAAAGGATCTTCCACTTAAGACTGTGGTGAGAGAACTTTTTCTCTCTGAGAGTCTTGAGCCTTTGGCACTGTCTTCCCCAGAGCGCGCTTGAGATAGTTACACTGAATACTTTTCAGTCAGAGAGAGGGTCTTGACTAATAAGTGTGATGAAAAGTATGCATTTTACCTCTTTTTAAATATGATTTATTTGTGAATTTTTAAATTTTGAATTAGTGGTATACCGGTTTTCTGGGTGTCTTCAGGGGTTTAATAATTAACGTATAAGTATTTCTGTAGCCATGGTGATATTTAAAAAACAAGTCAGAGGGAGAGTTTTCATGGTGGCTAATCGGAATTTATTTACATTAGGTATTTTACAAGCAGAAAAAGTAAACAGTATAGTGCACTGGGCTTTCAGATTCTGCATTTTTTTGGAGGCTTAGGGGAAACATCCACGGGTTTCAATTAGTTTGCAGAAGTCTTAGGTGAAACCTGAGGTGCTTTTTTTTTCTATTCATTTGTGGGATGTGTGTGTCGCTGGCTGGCCAGCATTTCTTGCCCATCCCTAATTGCCCTTGAGAAGGTGGTGGTGAGCTGCCTTCTTGAACCACTGCAGTCCTCCTGCTGTGGGCTGACCCATAATGCCATTAGGGAGGGAATTCCAAGATTTTGACCTAGCAACACTGCAGCAATAGTGATATATTTGCAAGTCAGGATGGTGAGTGGCTTGGAGGCGAACCCAAAGAAGGTAGTGTTCCCATATATCTGCTGCCCTTGTCCTTCTAGATGGAAGTGGTCGTGGGTTTGAAAGGTGTTGACTGAGGATCTTTGGTTAATTTCTGCAGTGCATCTTGTAGATGGTACACACTGCTGCTACTGAGCGTCGGTGGTGGAGGGAGTGGATGCTTGTGGATGTAGTGCCAATCAAGCCGGCTGCTTTGTCCTGGATGGTGTCAAGTTTCTTGAGTGTTGCTGGTGCTGCACTCATCCAGGCAAAAGGGGAGTATTCCATCACACTCCTGCCTTGTGCCTTGTAGATGGTGGACGGGCTTTGAGGAGTCAGGAGGTGAGTTACTTGCCACAGTATTCCCAGCTTCTGGCCTGCTCTTGTAGCCACTGTGTTTATGTGGTGAGTCCAGTTGAGTTTCTGATCAATGATAACACCTCCTCCAGTGAGTTGTTTAATTGTCCACCAACATTCACAACCGGATGTGGCAGGACTGCAGAGCTTAGATCTGATCCATTGGTTGTGGGATCACTTAATTCTGTCTATCACTTGCTGCTTTCACTGTTTGGCATGCAAGTAATCCTGTTTGGTGGCTTCATCAGGTTGGTACCTCATCTTCAGGTATGCCTGGTGCTGCTCCTGGCATGCCCTCTTGCACTCTCCATTGAACCTGGGTTGATCCCCTGGCTTGATGGTAATGGTTGACTGGGGGATATGCCGGGACATGGGGTTACAGATTGTGCTGGAGTACAATTCTGTTGCTGTTGATGGCCCACAGCGCCTCATGGATGCCCAATCTTGAGTTGCTAGATCTGTGTGAAGTCTGTCTCATTCAGCACGGTGATAGTGCCACACAAAACGATGGAAGTTATTCTCAGTGTGAAGGTGGGACTTCATCTCCACAAGGACTGTGCAGTGGCCACTCTTATTGATATGGTCATGGACAGATGCACCTGCAGCTGGCAGATTGGTAAGGATAAGGTCAAGTATGTTTTTCCCTCTTGTTGGTTCCCTCACCACCTGCCGCAGACCCAGTCTAGCAGCTATGTCCTTTTGGAGCTGATCAGCCCGACCTCTAGTACTGTGTAAAACAGTTGCTCCTGAGAAAAGGAGGTAGTTTAAATGGTTCAGAACGAGATTACCTCAGTATAAGGAATTTAGTTTAAATGTCCCTGTCTAGAAGTGTTCAGTTAAAACCCTGAAGTGGTTTCGTGAAACCAGGAAAAGTTTAAGCTCAGTTATATAATTGATAAAAGAAGTAGGCATCAGATTCTTATGACCAGGAATTTAAGTCATAGCCAACTCAAACTCTATGTGGACAAAGTCAGAAGTCACATGACACCAGGTTATAGCGCAACAGACTTTATTTGAAATCACAAGCTTTTGGAGTGCTGCTTCTTCAGCATATGAAGTGACCAGACCCGAAACATTAACTGATTTTCTTTCTTCACAGATGCTGCCAGACCTGCTGAGCTTTTCCAGCAACTTCTGTTTGTGTTCCTGATTTACAGCATCCGCAGTTCCTTTTGGTTTTTATTTGCCATGAGATATCGTTGGGATTGTATTTTGCTATGTGCTTCAAAATCTGAAAAATGGTTTTACAGGTTATCTAAATAGTTTGTTTTATTCTATTTTATCTTCATTTCGTTTGTATAGTAAACTTTTGTTTTATTGTTAAAATCAATTCCGCAGCATGGCACTTTTTTGTTTCAGCAAGGAAAAAACACCTTGATAAAGTAATTTAAAAAAAGAACAGAATATCAGTCTGGGATCTGACTTGTCTGGCAATAACATCAACTGAGGTCACATCATAAAATACTCAAAGGTAATTAGGTAAGGAGGGTGATGCTGAACTTATATAAAGACACGAGTTAGACCTCAAGAATTATGCACAATTTTGGGGAGAGGGAGGCACACTTTATGAAGGATGTGAACCATGCAATTCCATGATTCTGCAAGGCCTGCCCAATGCCATTTGACTTATGGGTAAAAGTAGAGGCAGAAATCACAAGGCTGGAAAGTGACAGAATCATCAAACCAGTCCAGTTGGTGGAATGAGCAGCTCCGGTCATACCAATTCTGAAGCCCGATGGGTTGGTTCGCCTTTGTAGGGGTTTTAAACAAATGGTAAACTGCTTTGCGCAGCTGGATAAATATCCAATCTCTTGCATAGAGGATTCATACACAAAGCTGGCAGCAGGTGCTCTCCTTCACAAACCTTGACATGAGTCATGCATACTTGCAATTGCATTTATATGAGGATTCCCAGCATTACGCTACAATTAATATCCATAAGGGTCTGTACCAGTGTACAAGACTGCATTTTGGGGTATCATCAGCCTGTGCAATTTTTTAGTGGACGATGAGAACATTTTGCAAAGTCTACCCTAAGTTATTTATCTAGATGACATGCTAAAACAGGGAAGCCCAATAAGGAGCACTTACAGAAGTTGGACATGATCCTTAGACATTTCTCCCAGATGTGCATAAGCCTTAGAAGGGAAAAAGTGTGTGTTCCAGGCCCCGCAAGTGACCTACTTGGGCTACAGAATCAACAGGACCAGGTTACACCCGTTGGAAGATAAAATGAGGATGATCAAAGGTGCCCTGGCTCCCACATCAAGTTGGAACGCTGTCTGGGGAGTCAAGTAGTAAATGCAGATCCATTGAGCTGCCTCCCCCTGGCAGACACATCCCCGGTGTACCGCCACTGGAAGAATCCTTAAAGGTTTTAAATTATCTGGACACACTTCCAGTCATAGCTGACAGTATCAGACTTTGGACACAGAAAGATCCGGTCCTGGCTGAACTGAAACAGCTGATGGTGATCGGGGGGGAAACCAAAGGCCATCACAATCAGAACTGAAACCTTTTTGGACCCGGAGAGACCGTATATCATTGTGGGGAGCAAAAGTGATTGTCCCGAGCAAAGATCACTGCCAGATACTGGCTCAATTCCACCAGGGTCATCCAGGGGTTTCCAAAATGAAGATGTTGGTGAGAAGTTATGTCTGGTGGCCAAGATTGGATACAGACATAGCCACATTGGTGGGTCAGTGCTCAGAGTACCAACAAGGACAAAAATTACCACCAACAGCTCCCCCACATTCACAGGAATGGCTGGGTAAACCCTGAACTCGATCAGACGTCAACTATGCAGGTCCTTTCATGGACTTCATGTTTTTAGTCATTATGCATACCCACTCAAAGTGGTTGGACGTGCATAGAGTTCATTTGTCAAACATAGGGACAATGATAGAAAATCTGTGCGCATCTTTTGCTATGCACAGATACCTGGAAGTTTCATCACCGCTAACGGGCCATCGTTTACCAGCCGGGAATTTGAGTATTTCCTAAAGTTGAATGGTATTCGACATATAAGGACAGCTCTATATCACCCATCATCCAATGGTCTAGCAGAAAGAGCAGTCCAAACTTTGAAGGCAGTCTTGAAGAAACAGCCTACAGCCTCACTCGATACCAAACTGTCCCGGTTCCTATTTGATTATAGGACCACCCCTCAAGCAAATACAGGGATAGCTCCCGCAGAGTTGCTAATGGAGAGAAGACTCCGCACCAGGTTAAGTATGGTCTTCCCAGATGTAAGGGCGGAGGGTGAAATGGCATCAGGAACGCCAGACTCCACCAAGTCAGAGACAGTTTGGCACAGGGGATGAAGTTTGGAGTAGGAACCATGGAAATGACCCTGCATGGGTAAGAGGCATGGTCGATGTGAGGATCAGTGACGTATAAACTTTGGGCAGGTGAACTATATGAAAGCCGCGAACTTGCAAATGGTGTGAGTGCAAAACATTCCCTGTTCCTCGGAACAGTCAGAAAGGCTGCTGGAACCTGTGGGGTCTTCCTCTCCGTCAAGTGTTGAAGAGACCTTGGAATATTAGATGAACATGGTGGATTGAAGAAGAGAATGAATTTCTCCCGAGACACTCTGGATGCAAACTGTGTGCTACACACCACCCACATCGAACACAGTTGGAGGAACCAGAGCCAGTGCTAAAACACTCCAGAAGGCACAACAAGATAAAGAGCCAGCCTATGTCCTCGGACTCAGAGGGGGAGGGATGTAGTGACTATAACATGATCAGCCAGGTGGACCTCACAGAATATGAGATCCCTGACTGGGGCTGTTAATCTGGTCCAATCAGGGAGCCCTGGCTGACAGATGTAAACAGGACTGTCAGAGGTTCTATTCACTCTGACAGCTGGCTCTGATGGAGCTGGATCAATGTCAAGGACTCTCCACGTGTAAATAAAGGGTGACTAGGTGATGGGATACCAGCCTCTGTGGAGTTATTTCAGATGGGACTATTGGAATCAGTCAATTGAACACACACACATTGGCAAAATTTCCCATAATGTGCTTTCTCTTACTATTTAGCAAAATATGGTTTTCTAGAATGTTCTGCATGCATTTTCTTTCCATTTGCAAGAGGACATTTCCAACTACAGAGGAGCAGCGTCAAGGACACAGCAGGAAACAACAGAGGGGATCCATTTGTGTATATGAAAAGGCTGATTAGATGTGCGACCCTCACATTTTCACTTGGCTGGGTTTGAAGTGCTGGATTATAATGCTGTGATTCTTGTGTGATGGAACAGTCTCCTCAACATATTCTGAAGACACCATCAATTTTTTTTTCAACGTAAGGAAAATGACTTGGCTTTCTGCCCAGTCTTAATTCAATGATAAAGCTGCTTCAGTTCAGTGCCTTCATTATAAACAGCCTTTGTCTGTGACATGTTAGCAGAGCTGCCATCCCTCCAGGAGTACCCAACCTCTTCAAGTAATGGAACTTGATCTTCTAGACACTACTACAAGCAAAATTTGGGAGGAAAAATCAAAGCAACATTAACAAAGTAAAGTTCTTCTTTAAAAATGCATCCCTTTATTAGCATTAAAACTACTGCAGTCGGGGAAGACGAGGCTGCAAGACTGGAACTCAGAAAGTGATCCCATCCAAGTCACTTTGAGAGGGCTGGAACCATGGTGGTGGATGTGGGGGCAGCGAGATTGGAGATAGGTGGACACGAGATTAAGCTTCCAGAAACCAAACAGAAACAGCAGTTCTTAATCTTCAATTGACCCTTAACAATCAATGATGTTAAGAGACTAAAGTCTGATACTAGAATCTTGAAAGGGGTCAACTCCCTGCACTGACATCTTGTTGCCTGTAGCCAGTTAAAACAGTGGAGTTTGCAATTTTCTTCAATGTACTATCGCGGCTGTGCTTTCAGCTGCCTAGGCCACAATCTCTGGAATTCCTTCCTTAAATCTCTCTATAGCTTTCCTATTTAAGAGACATGTTAAAACCTACTTCCAAGATCAAGATTTTGCTCATCTGTTCTCACACTCCACGTGGCTCATGTTGCAAACTGTTGTCAGGTTTGAATGCTCCTAATCAGGCATTAGATTGAAACTGATCATGTGAAACAAGACAGACATGGAGACTGCTGGAGAAACTCGGTATCCGTGGAGATAGAAACAATTCATGGTTTGAGTCCAGTATGACTCTTCTTCGGAACTGTGAAGATTCAAAACATTGACTCTGTCTCTCTCTCTACAGATGCTGCCAGACCTGCTGAGCTTCTCCAGCATCTGCAGGATTCACGTGAAATGACAGGTACTTATGAGTCCTGAGTTCTCAGTGTCTTGTCGTATGGTTATGAAACATGGCTGACTTACAGAAACCAAGAAGCACAAATTTCACCCTCACTATTTGCGTAACATTCTTGGTATCACCAAACATCCCAAATGCAGCAAACCTCTGAAAAGCAAACGTTCCAAGAATCTCAGCTTCATCCTGTTGAGTAATCTCCGCTGGTTCAGGCACGTTTGCAGGATGGAAAACAGTCACATGCAAAGGAGCTTCTGTACCGCGAAGATCCAAATCTTTCCTTCAAGGATGATTACAAGTATGACATCAAGACCCTGGCCATCAGAGAGAGACAGCTGGGAGATACCACCTGATGATGGAGGGGAATGATCTGTGAGCTGATATACATCACCATAAGAACACAAGAAATAGGAGTGGGAGTAGGCCCCCAGCCCCTACTATTCAATAAGATCATGGCTGATCTTTTCATGGCCTCAGCTCCACTTACCCACCCTCTCACCATAATGCTTAGTTCCTTTACTGCTCAAAAATCTATCTATCTTTGCTTTAAAGACATTCAACTAGGTATCCTCAAACGCTTCACTGGGCAGGGAATTGCACAGGTTCACAACCCTTTGGGTGAAGAAGTTCCTCCTCAACTCCGTCCTAAATCTGCTCCCCCTTATTTTGAGGCTATGCCCCCTAGTTTTAGTTTCACTCGCCAGTGGAAACAACGTCCCAGCTTCTGTCTTAGCTATTCCCTTCATAATTTTATATGCTTCTATAATATCCCCCCCTCATTCTTCTAAATTTCAATGAGAATAGTCCCATTCTACTCAATCTCTCCTCACAAGCCAACTCTCTCAATTCCAGGAGCATCCTAGTGAACTTCCTCTGTACCCCCTTCGGTGCCAGTACATCCTTTTTCAAGCAAGGAGATCAAAACTGTACACAGTACTCCAGGGGTAGTCTTACCAGTACCCTAAGCATCTGTAGCATAACCTCCCTGTTTTTAAACTCCATCCCACTAGCAATGAGGGTCAATAATCCATTTGTCTTCTTAATTACCTGCTGCATCTGCAAACCAACTTTTTGGAATTCATCCACAAGTACACCCAGATCCCTCTGCACAGCAGCAGCCTGCAATTTTTCACTGTTTAAATAATAGCACAATAATCAGTGGCTACAGTGAGTTGGTAATAGCGGCCAACGTAGAAAATCACCACACCACAACTGGCATTCATGGCAGAACCTGCCTCTCTTAGAGTGGCCCCTTGCACATCAACACAGGGCATAACATGAAGCTGTCCCTTTCTCAACAGTTTTGATTTGTTGCGTGCCCATCTGCTTCTGTAGACGGATGGCTGATGTTATTGACATCCCAGGAGAGCAGGAGGAAATTGAATCATTAGACAGCATGTGATCAGGTCTGCATAATGAGCAGAAAAGGCAATTTGACGCCTCAATTCAATAAATTCATGGCTGATGTGATTGTGACCTCAAACCCACATTCTCACTTACACCCTGATATCTACAGGTGCTCCAAATAAGACTGGATCCAGTATCGTATACAGTGACTGGACATCTCTCCAGATAACGCAACTATGACTGTGCTCTAAACCATTGCAGATATAAACGGGATCTTTCTGAATGTAACAGCTAGGGGTACATTGTGCGGCAAGGTGTCTGACTTGATGCTAAGGCAGAGATCTAAGTTGAACTACACAGACAGGTGACTTCCGTGTTCCCTCCATTACAGACTCAAATCTGAACATGATGTTTAGTGAAGACAACTCTGAAAACAATCATTCCATGTGATAATGCACACTGCTGCCCACACGCTGTGCTTCCTGTGGTTGCTACAGAACAGTTTCTCTCATGAGGATGGTGTAGGACCCCAGCTATTGGCAGTGAAAGGACAGATATAAAAGAAAGAGCAAACCCACAGAGAGTGTCTCTCTTACACACACACACACACACACACACACACACACACACACACACACACA
>NC_063363.1:5392523-5395393 GCF_021869965.1 Rhincodon typus
ACACACACACACACACACACACACACACACACACACACACACACACACACACACACACACAAACACACACACACACACAGTGTCTCTCTTAGGAGCAACAGGCTGGTGGTGATGAGAGATTTGAATTTTCCCAACATTGACTGGGATTCACTTAGTGTTAGGGGTTTAGATGGAGCAGAATTTGTAAGGAGCTTCCAGGAGGGTTTTCTAGAGCAATATGTAAATAGTCCAACTCGGGAAGGGGCCATACTGGACCTGGTGTTGGGGAATGAGTCCGGCCAGGTGGTTGAATTTTCAGTAGGGGATTACTTTGGGAATAGTGATCACAATTCTGTAAGTTTTAGAATACTGATGGACAAAGATGAGCGTGGTCCTAAAGGAAGACTGCTGAACTGGAGGGGGAAGGCCAACTATAGCAAAATTTGGCAGGAGCTGGGGAATGTGGATTCGGAGCAGCTGTTTGAGGGTAAATCCACATTTGATATGTGGGAGCCTTTTAAAGAGAGGTTGATTAGAGTGCAGGACAGACATGTCCCTGTGAAAATGAGGGATAGAAAGGGCAAGATTAGGGAACCATGGATGACAGGTGAAATTGTGAAACTAGCAAAGTGGAAAAAGGAAGCATACGTAAGGTCTAGGTGACTGAAAACAGATGAAGCTTTGGAAGAATATTCGGGAAAGTAGGACCAATCTGAAACGAGGAATTAAGAGGGCTAAAAGGGGTCATGAAATATCTTTAGCAAACAGGGTTAAGGAAAATCCCAAAGCCTTTTATTCATACATAAGGAGCAAGAGGGTAACTAGAGAAAGGGTTGGCCCACTCAAGGACAAAGGAGGGAAGTTATGCGAGGAGTCAGAGAAAATGAGTGAGATTCTTAATGAGTACTTTGCGTCGGTATTCACGGAGGAAAGGGACATGATGGATGTTGAGGTTAGGGATAGATGTTTGATTACTCTAGGTCAAGTCAGCATAAGGAGGGGGGAAGTGTTGGGTATTCTAAAAGGCATTATGGTGGACAAGTCCCCAGGTCCGGTTGGGATCTATCCCAGGTTACTGAGGGAAGCGAGAGAGGAAATAGTTGGGGCCTTTACAGATATCTTTGCAGCATCCTTGAGCACGGGTGAGGTCCTGGAGGACTGGAGAATTGATAATGTTGTCCCCTTGTTTAAGAAGGAGAGCAAGGATAATCCAGGTAATTATAGACCGGGGAGCCTGTCATTAGTGGTGGGGAAGCTGCTGGAGAAGATACTGAGGGATAGGATCTATTTACATTTGGAAGAAAATAGGCTTATTAGTGATAGGCAGCATGGTTTTGTGCAGGGAAGGTCATGTCTGACCAACTTGATAGAATTCTTTGAGAAAGTGACAAAGTTGATAGATGAGGGAAGGGCTGTAGATGTCATATACATGGACTTCAGCAAGGCGTTTGATAAGGTTCCCCATGGTAGGCTGATGGAGAAAGTGAAGTCGCATGGGGTCCAGGGTGTACTAGCGAGATGGATAGAGAACTGGCTGGGCAGAGGGTTGTAGTGGAAGGGAGTTTCTCAAAATGGAGAACTGTGACCAGTGGTGTTCCACAAGGATCCATGTTGGGACCACTGTTGTTTGTGATATACATAAATGATCTGGAGGAAGGTATAGATGGTCTGATTAGCAAGTTTGCAGATGACAATAAGATTGGTGGAGTAGCAGATAGTGAAGGGGACTGTCGGAGAATGCAGCAGAATATAGATAGATTGGAGAGTTGGGCGGAGAAATGGCAGATACAGTTCAATCCAGGCAAATGCGAGCTGATGCATTTTGGAAGATCCAATTCAAGAGTGAACTATATGGCAAATGGAAAAGCCCTGGGTAAAATTGATGCACAGAGAGATCTGGGTGTTCAGGTCCATTGTACCCTGAAGGTGGCAACGCAGATCGATAGAGTGGTCAAGGCGGCATACGACATGCTTTCATTCATCGGACGGGGTATTGAGTACAAGAGTTGGCAGGTCATGTTACAGTTGTATAGGACTTTGGTTCGACCACATTTGGAATACTGAGTACAGTTCTGGTCACCACATTACCAAAAGGATATGGATGCTTTGGAGAGGGTGCAGAGGAGGTTCACCAGGATGTTGCCTGGTATGGAGGGCGCTAGCTATGAAGAAAGGTTGAATAGATTAGGATTATTTACATTAGAAAGACGGAGGTTGAGGGGGGACCTGATTGAGGTCTACAAAATCATGAGAGGTATAGACAGGGTGGATAGCAAGAAGCTTTTTCCCAGAGTGGGGGACTCAATTACTAGGGGTCATGATTTCAAGGTGAAAGAGGAAAAGTTTAGGGGAGATATGCGTGGAAAGTTCTTTATGCAGAGGATGCAGAGGCTGGAACGCGGTGCCAGCTGAAGTGGTAGAGGAGGGCACGATAGTGTCATTTAAGATGTATCTAGACAGATACATGAATGGGCAGGGAGCAGAGGGATACAGATCCTTGGAAAATAGTCAACAGGGTTAGATAGAGGATCTGGATCGGCGCAGGCTTGGAGGGCCGATGGGCCTGTTCCTGTGCTGTAATTTTCCTTTGTTCTTTGTTCTTGTTCTTACACACACACAGACACAGACACACACACACACACACACAGACACACACACACACACACACACACACAGTGTCTCTCTTCCACACACACACACACACAGAGTGTCTCTCTTACACACACACACACAGTGTCTCTCTTACACAAACACACACACACAGTGTCACGTTTACACACACACACAGACACAGAGTGTCTCTCTTGCACACGCACACACAGACATGCACACACAGAGTGTCTCCCTTACACACACACAGAGTGTCTCTCTTACACACACACACACACACA
>NC_063363.1:5395403-5419962 GCF_021869965.1 Rhincodon typus
ACACACACACAGAGTGTCTCTCTTACACACACACACACACACACACACACACACAAACATACAGACAAAAGGGAATTAGACTGGCACTTGAGGAAAGTAAGCACATTAGACTACAGGGATACGGGGGAGTAGAATTGCTCTACAGGGAGCAGGCATTGGCTTGACAGGCCAAAGGGCCTACTGCTGTGGTATAATAATTTTTATCATATGCAAAAGGGAACTCTTTCCAGTGTAAAGAGCATCAATAATCAAGAACACAGATTTAAGATATTTGGTACAGTAACCAGAGGCAGAGAGGGAGAAGAAACATTTTGTGCGAGTATTTGTTGTAATCTGGAATGCACTGTTGAAAGGGTGATGGGAGCAAACTAATGTGATCTTTCAAATAGGGAAAAGTTTCAGTCTCTGAACGGTCCCACTCTGCTAGGAATGACCTCAACCAATGTGCTTCAGAAACTGGCTTCCCTGCCCCTATCAATGACGCACTTGCAAAGTTACAGCAGGAGGAGAAGTAGCTGCTTGGAATTTCTTGGCCTCTATACCCATGCAGGGTTTGGCAAAAGCTAACCTCTCAGCAATACCAGATCACTCTTCAGACTCTCTCTTCAATTTTCAGTCACGTACAAGGTCATTAGGCCCTTCGAGTCGTTCTACCACTTAATTATCTCATATTGATCTGTACCCCAAACCCACCCTGTTCTCTCTCTCTCTTGAAATCACACTGACCAAAAGCATGGTCCAAGAGGTTTAACTTAAAAAGTGTCTTAAAAGAGAAAAGGGATTTGAAATTTTTGTGTCTGTGTTTATGCACATTCCCATGCCTGTCATAGCCAATGTAAATCTGACAGTCTGTTGGGACAACAGGGAGGCCTCAGGGTTCACATATATAATTCTTTGAAATTTGCATCACAGGTAGACAGGATGGTTAATAAAGCATTTAACACGCTTGCCTTCACTGCTCAGACCTTTGAGTATAGGAGTTGGGACGTCACATTGATGTTGTGCAGGATATTGGTGAGGCCTCTTCTGGAGTACTGTGTGCAGTTCTGGTCACCTTGTTATAGGAAGGATATTATTAAACTGGAAGGGTTTAGAAAAGGTTTGCCAGGATGTTTCTCGGAATGGAACGTTTGAATAATAAAAATAGGCTGGGACTTTTTTCACTGGAGTGTAGGAGGTTGAGGGGTGATCTTACTGAGATTTATAAAACCATGAGGGGCATGGAAAAGGTGAATAGCAAAGATCTTTCCCCTAAGGTGGGGGAGTTTAAAACTACAGGGCATATTTTTAAGGTGAGAAGAGAAGATTTAAAAAAGAAATGAGGGGCAAGTTTTTTTTTAACACAGAGAGTGATTCGTGTATGGAATGAACTGCTAGAGAAAGTGGTGGATGCAGATGCAATTATGTTTAAAAAACATTTGGATAAGTACATGAATAGGAAAGGTTTGGAGGGATATGGAACATCCCTCCATGGGATGTTTGGGAACATGGTCAGCATGAACTGGTTGGACCAAAGGGTCTGTTTCCGCGCTGTATGACTTTATGACTTTAGCTGAACAAACAAATAAACCTGTTATTCACATTCTTGAACTTTGCAATGCACTCCCAGAATCTATAATCTTTTTGAAGTGAGCTATTTTTTTTAACCTTCACATGAAGAACTGCTTCATCTCTGAATGGCCTGACTCTAATTTTTAGTCAGGAACACTCCAGAGGAAATAGTTTCTCTGGATCTACCCCATCTAATGCCTTAATATCATTATAAAACCCTCAATAAGATCACCACTTCAACCATCTAAAGTCAAGGGAATAGAAGAATATTCTATGCAATTTGTTCATACAATTTAACAGTTTTATTCACAGTATCATTTTAATGAATATCCAAAGCTAATATATCCTTCCTGAAGTGCAAAGCCTCAAACTAAATGCCCCAGTCCAGGTGAAGTTTGTGAAGACAAACTTGACATTTGTTTTCAAACAGCTTCCTACATCTGCTGATTTCTTTCATATCTTCAACATTCAACTGTTGATTCTCTTATTTATTCAGTCATGGGATGTGGGTGTCAGTAGCTGGACAGCATTTATTACCCATCCCCAATTGCCCCTTGCTCCTCAAGGTGTGGAGCTGCCTTCTTGAACTGCATGTGGCCTAAATACAACTCACTGTGCTGTAAGGGAGAGAATTCTCTAGGTTGTTAGGGAGCTGGTAAGAATTTTGACCCAGCAACAGTGATGAGGTTGCATGATAGTATGTATCCAAGTTATGACAATGTGAGATTCAGAAGGAAAATTGCTGTTGATGCTCCCATTTCCCCATTACCCTTGTCCTCCTAGGAGTTAGAAGTCATGGATTTGGAAGATGCTGTCAAGGATCCTTAACTTTGTTGCAATGTATCTGCAGATGGTACACACTGCTGCCACTGTGTGCTAGTGGAGAAGGGTGTGCATGTTGAAGGTGGTGGTTGTGGCACCAATCAAGTGGGCTGCTTTGTCCTGGATGGTGTCAAGATTCTTGAGTGTTGGTGGAGCTGGACACATCCAGGCAAGTGGAGTGTATTCCATCATACTCCTGACTTGTCGAGATTTCACTATCCAATTTTTTTGTGCCGAAGTCATGCACTGGTGCTGCAGAAATGCTGATAACAAGAACACAGCAAGTGCCAAGAAACTAATGCACAAAGCTGAAGGCAGGATCATTACACAGACCAAAGCTAGAGTCTCTGATGGGTTTAAGCTAAAAAGATAATTCCAAAGAATTGCTAACATTTATTGCTTCTGTCTATATGAAGGAAAAGGGCACTAATTCAAGGGTGGGGTGTACTTTCCACATCAGGCACTCACTGTCAGTTTGGTAGAATTCGTAGCTCTGGTCCTTAAGCAAGTTATTGATTTATTCTGTAATATCATTCAGTTGGTTGTAGTATATTCAACCATGCCAGACACACTTGACACCTGGCTGATCAATAGCATTGTCTTATTTCAGACAGTCCCTGTACAAATGCTTTCTGTGCCACAGATTCTGAAGCAAATAAAACTGGCAAATGAATGGAATAAAAGTGATGCTTCAGACCCAGTGCTGGCTGCTACACATTTACACTAGACTCAATGCCTTCTCCATCCTGTCTGTCATAGAGTGTGGATTAAAATCAGCAACGACTACTGACCCAGTCAATAAACAGGCTACCTTTAAGGAAGGGTCCAACCCAAACTTCACCTTGGCTCACTCCCTTTCCTGGACTGACCAGCCTGGTGTGGAAGAAAGAAGGAGCAATGTATACAAAGAGGCCAGCAGAATATGTTAAGTATTGTGGGGGTTCCCTCACCTCCTAGGGCATTATGCTCACCTGGCCATTGACAAGATACTATGTCCAAAATCTCTGAACAAACATATAGTTGTTACCAAATGAGGAGAGGTGAGTTTGTTCCCATCTTTTTAACAAAATTCATTGGCCACAAAGATTTTTTAACTCTTTTCAGCCTACAGTTATATCACACCTTAATTAAAACACAATCAGCAATTAAAGTTATGGAGCCAGTTACAAGATATTTTTGATTAAAACGAAAAGGAATTTTATAACTTACCGACCAAGAAAAACGTAAAAATACATCAAACACCGGTAGAAATTTTAAAACCAGGGAAGTGGATCTAATTCAGTAGGAAGATAGAGAATATTCAGCTTAAAAAGTTCTCAAGAGCTCTTGAGTTATCACATTTGAACTTAAGCCCATGCCTGCTCAGTTCATGTCTCGTATCCTCAGCGGTGGTGACATTTGTAAAATCATTGAGATTTCAGTGAGTCGATGTTTCTCTGATTAGTTTTGTCAGCATTTCGGATTTTTGAGTTAATGGGGAGGAAACAGGAATAGGGATAGAATTTTTTAGTTCATGCTGTTACCAAGCCATTTTTTCTCTCTTTGTATGCTACTCTGCCAAACTGCTCCTGAAATGCAGTTCATTTATGTAATCCCAAGTCTTTCTTCATTGTCTTTCTAAATTGCATTGTTGCAGGAAACTTTTTCGTTTCCAAAATGAACAGCTTCTCTTGTGTAAATTAAAGCAGCAGATACAATTTTCTTTGCCCTTGAACTCAATTTAGAAAAAAAAATGGTAAATTTCAATTCAAATTTGACTTCATTTATTCCACAATAGGTTCCTGCATTTGCCTCAATCAGTGGTCAGGCGATCAGTGCAGCCATTTTAAGTCTTTGTTTCTACCTTTTACAAACCATTTAAGTCTATGAGGGTCTTGGGTATTAAAATCGGATGACAGCAGTAAAAAATTGACAGTCCACATTTTGCTCATTTCAACAAAATCTGCTTGCTTTATTTACTTTTCACTGGATGTGGGCATTGCCAGCAAAGCCAGCATTTATTGCCCATCCCTTATTGTCCTTGAACTGAGTGGCTTACTAGGCTATTTAAGAGGACTGTCATGAATCAGCCACATTGCTGTGGATCTAGAATCACATGTAGGCCAGACAGGGTGAGGATAGCAGACTTCTTTCCCTAAAGGACAGTAGATGGGATTTTGCAACAATCAATGGTACTTTTACGGTCACCATTACTGAAATAACTCCACAAAGGCTGGTATCCTATCACTAAGTCACCCTTCATTTACACATGCATCGTACAGGAGATTGACCCAGCTAGCTCAGAGCCAGTTCCTAGAGTGAGCAGGGCTCCCTTATTGGACCAATTTAAGAGCCCCAATCAGGGAACTCATATTATATAAGGTCCACCTGGCTGACCTCGTTACAATCATTACAGTTACTGAGACTATTTTTCAATTCCAGAATTACAAGCAGAATTTTAAAATTCCATCAGTTGCTATGGCGAACTTTGTTAACATGTTCCTGAAGCATTAGCCTGGGATTCTGGGTGCTAGTCCATTGACATTACATCCCCTGTTCTAATCTGATTATTAGGAAAATGAAATGTATTTTATCACATTTCACAGATTTGTTGATTTTGCATTCAAGTGGGACTCAAACCCAAGACTTTCTGACTCAATGGCACTTACTGAGCCAAGCTGACAGCTGAAGAGGCAGTGCTTTTAATGAGGGAGATTATTGAGAAGAAAATTTTAATAAAATGACTTACACTTAGCATCCTATCATAGCAAAACATTCCAAGCGCTTCAAAGGAGCATTTACAAAGAAAATTTGAAACAAACCCACAGCAGGATATCTTGATATTAAAATCTTGATAGGAGAAAGGTTTGAGGATTGTCTTAATGGATAAGAGAGGTAGAGAGGCAGAGAGAAGGACATTCAAGAGCATGAGGGGTTTGGCAGCTGAAGTCATTGCCATCAACGGTTAAGTGATTTACAATCGGACAAGTGAGCAGAACTGAAGCAGCACAAAGACCTCGGAGGGTTGTAGAGCTGGAGGTGGTTACAGAACTGTATGACATTAGTACCATCGGCATCATTTAATAGGAAATGCTGACTGTCTAGACAATTTGCAACATCACTGAACCATGTATCTACTGAATTTTATTGCCCTTCACAAGTATAGAATTAAAACAATAAAAAAGACTTAGTGTTTGAATTAGTGAATCATTTCATTCCAGTGTCTGTGAGAGAAAGATTCAGTGTCATTGCAGTAACCTTGCTGCCTGTCTCACTGCAGACTCTGGTCTAAGGAGCAGGAATGGAAAAGGCAAAAAGATAAGGTGTTGGAATCCTTTCATTAGCTCTCAGAAACAAGCTACCATTAGGTGTTCACCTGTTCTGATTGCCAGTTAGTGATACATTTCTTTGCAGCCAGACTTGCCCAAATGTTTTCGCGGATACGTTATCAAGTCCTCAAATGGAATCAGAACCTGTTTTCAACATAGCGTAATGGAGCACATTCTGAAATGAAACCAACTGTTCTTGTATTTTCTGTGTTTACAGTAACAGGGACTCAATGTCTTGGAATCTCATCTGGAACAGAGAGTAGGCTGCCTCTCACCTCCTCAAACTTCAATGTATCAAGTCCCAGTCACCACTTCATTTGCTGACCTGCATTGGCTTCCTGTGTAGCAACGGTCAACCCCAGAAATTCTCATCCCCATTTTCAAATCCCTTCATGGTTTCATTTCTCTTCCCCATCTCTGTTAGCTCCTCTCGCTCTACAGTCCTCCGAGGTCCGCAAACACCTCCAATTTTACAGACTTGGCAAATCCATGATTTTCATCAATCTATGATCTTCTGCACCCCTCTCTGCTCCTTTATGAAGCTCCTTGTAGTTTGCTAGTGCTTTAAAGGTTAAAAAAGCATAGTGCATTGTCTTCAAGCTAAAGTGGCCATTGTCTTACCAGACCATAGCGTTGTTGTCTTATTACAGACTTACAACTGGTGGCGGTTTAACCTGAAGCAAAATAATGTGGATGTTGGACTCTGAAATGAAACCTAAAAATGCTGGAAATACTTAGCAATCCAGGCAGCAACTGTAAAGAGATTTACGGAATTAACATTTCAAGTCCTGCGACCCTGAATCATGGACAGACAAAATCAACCACTTCGACCTCCCTGATTTTAGTCACCAGCCCAAATATCTTCTTGTCTGCCTTAGTGTCAAACTTTGTTCAATAATGCTCTAGTGAGGCACCTTAGAAAATATTACTGTGTTGAACAGTTTATACAAATGCATGCTATTGTTGTTAGGGAGAGGGAATGTTAGCTAAACTAGGTCACTATCAAGGATGCCCCACTGGATGTTAATTACTCCTTCAAACCAATGGATCCCTCCATCCCCTCAATTATTCTGGTTGCTGTTGTTAGTAACCTTTCAGTAACTGCATTATCCATTTTAGTACAGTGGCAAAGAGAACTATGTACATTATTTTAAGTGCAGTTACATCCATGACTTATAAAGTGGCGACATTACCTCACTCTTTCAGCTCTATAATGACCTTATAAAACATTGTCAGATTTCGTTTGCTCACTCCTTCCAAGCATTGTTACAGTAGCTTCAATTTATTGCCAACTTGTAACGCTTCATTGCATATTACCTTTACAAATGAAGGAACTGAGAGAAATATGTATTTTATATTTTTTTCCTTTCTTTTAGCATTAGGGCATCACTGGTCAGGCCAGCATTTATTGCCCATTCCTAATTGTCCTGAATTGTGTGCTTGCCAGTGCAGTTTCAGAGGGCAGTTAAGAGTCAATCACATCTGGAGTCACATATAAATCAGGAGAGGATGGTAGATTTTCCTTCTCTAAAAGTAATTTAGTGAATCAGATTTTTTTTTAAAAAATCATTGGTCACCATTTGACTAGTTTTTAATTCCAGACTTTATTAAATGGGCTCACATTTCATCATTTGCCATTGTAGGAGGGTGTCAGCACAGCATTAGCCTGGGTGTTCGAATTACTAATCTAGTGACATTGCCACTACACCACAGCTTCCCCTCATTATATCTTCCATTGTTGCAAAATCCCCTCCCCTTCACTAATGTTCTTTAAGGAAGGAAATCTGCCGTCCTTACCTGGTCTGGCTCCAGACCCCCAGCAATGTGGTTGATTCTTAACTCCCCTCTGGGCAATTAGGTCAGGTAATAAATGCTGGGCCCAGTCAATGACACCCACATCCCATGAACGAATATCAAAAAGTTATTTGTATTTCTAAAGCACCTTCAACAAAATACAACATCCACAGGTGCATCATTGGAGCATTAATAAGCAAAACTAAACACAAGGGCAGATATTAGGGTAGACGGTGCGGCCAAAGGTTTGGTCATATTGATAGGTTTGAAGGAATTTCTTACAGTCGAGGAGCAGGTTCAGGGAGGGAATTCCATTGTCAACAATACTGGAGCAGTTAAAGTTACAGCATCCTCTCATGGGACCCAACCATTTGAAAAACAAATTTTAAGAAGTTTAACAACATGGCCCCTTTGAGACAATTTGGTGTTTCATAAATAACAAAGATTATGAATTAACTCTAACTTATCAATTAAATACACTCTATATAGTTTGCTAGTGCTTTCAAGGTTAAAATATCATAGCTTAGTGCCTGCAAGCTAAAGGTAAAGTTGCCATAGCCTTACTCGACCTTAAGGTTACTCTCTTATTAGAAACTTACAACTGGTGGTGGTTTAACCTGATGGTCACCACATCGCAGGTGAGCAGACACCCCTTCAGGGTTAATAAGGTGTGGGACTGGATGAACACAGCAGGCCAGGCAGCATCAGAGGAGCAGGAAAGCTGATGTTTCGGGTCTGGACCCTTCTTCAGAAATGGGGGAGGGGAAGGGGGCTCTGAAATAAATAGAGGGCGGGGGCAGTGAGAGAAGGTGGATAGTGGAGTGGATAGGTGGGAGAGAAGACGGACAGGTCGAGGAGGCGGGGGTGAAGCTAGTAAAGGTGAGTGTAGGTAGGGAGTTGGGATGGGGGTTGGTCAGTGAGGTGGGAAGAGTGGATAGGTGGGAGAGAAGATGGACAGGTTAAGGAGGCGGGGATGAGAGGGGGGTGCTGGTCTTGGGATGAGGTCGGGGATGGGGAGATTTTGAAGCTAGTAAACTCCACATTGAGGCCATTGGGTTGTACTCCTTCAGGGTAATCTCAGCCAGTGCAGGAATTTAACCCGCACTGTTAGTGTTAGCTGTGCATTGCAAACCAGCCATCTGAGCTAAACCAAGCAGGATGCATTCCACTCTCCTGTGATCCTCTGTAATCTTGAGTTCTCAATCTCAGTCAGGTTGTGGAGTACAGGGGAGGAATAGTATGTCCAGATATAGTATTGGGCAAATCTCCTGGTCCTGCCAGTTTGGGTTGCAATTCTTCACATGGATTGGCAAGCAGAAAGATGGGGGAAGGTGCCTGTGGTTAGATCACTAGCAGGTTACTGACAATGACTTCCCTGTGGTATTCAGAAATGTGTCGGTACAGAGCTGACACAGGACTGAACTGCACTGGTAACAGAAACCTTGCAAGTCCAGAACTCAGTCCTGCTAAAAATAGATTATGTATCAGGCATGATATTTTTATATAAAATGTGAATGGAAGGGTGGGATCACTTTCCATTTAACACTAGAATCCAATTTCAAAATCAGGCAACTTAGACAAAACACTCCTTTCTCACCAAAAAACAAGTAACATTGGGTTCTATCCCCTAGACTAATCAATTTACATGGATTTCGAAGGTGATCAAATTTTTTTTTGCACCCTGACTGAGTGGGTTTGGACAGTTGATAACAGTTGTTCGGATAAACCTAGCAATCCAGAGGCTTGGGTCTAAGGACCAATTGGAAGGAGTTTCAGATACTGCTATCATAAGGCGGTATTTAAATTCAGTTCATTGGAACAAAACATTAGTCTCAGTAATGGTGACCATGAAACTATTGAATGGTTGTGAAAATTTATCTGGTTTAACAATGAAATCTGAGGTCCTAATACAGTTTGGTCTAAATATGATTGGCTTACTCTGAAATGGTTAGGAAAGAGAACTCAGTGAAAGCTAAGGCAGCTCTCCAGTGTCTTATGGCAGTCCCTCTTGGTTTGTGTGAACTGACTCATGATTCTGCAAGATCACCAATCTCTCTAATTGTCAAAAACACAAGAATTGACTGACAAAGGAAATGGATTTCCATAACTCCAGGATGAACTTGCCCATTATTATAGCATGAAACTCAGTCTTACAGTGTCCTAACATCAACTTCCACATCTGTAAACCCATTCTAGCTATCAACCATCCTCGGTGTATATCAATATTTTCTGGCATCTGGCCTGGACTATATGTCTCAGTCCACACCTGGACATCTCCTGAGCAGGTATCTGACACTCAAATTGCCCTCTGGGCAATTAGGGATAGGCAATAAATGCTGACCTAGCCATCAACACCCACATCCTGTAAATGAATTAAAAATGTTGGGCAGAATGAAAGGTCCTTATATCCAACTCCATGCTGTCCCTGTCCTGGGAGCGTGTGGTAGGAAAAGCATAGAGTTAGTTTCACATTCACTTCAAAAGAGTAGAGGAAGGTTTACTCTGGATCCTGCTATCTCTGTCATGGGAGTGTTTGATGGAGACAATGTCAAGGTAGCTTTACTCTCAGTTTAAATGAGTAGAGTGAGCTTTACTTTCAGTTTAAAATAATTGAAGGAGCTTTACTCTCGATCTAACCCTGTGCTGTCCCTGTCCTGTGAGAGTTTGATGGAGACAGTGTAGATAAAAAAAAGTAGACGGAGCTTTACAATGTACCTTAACCTCATGCTGCGCCCGGGACTGTTTCATGAGGATAGGTTTTAGTGGGTGGGTGTGGAGATTTTTTGTTGTTGTTTATGGGGAGAGGGAGGGAGGGGAGAGAGCTTGCGACTGTGTAGTTAAGGCTCAGGCGTCAATCGAGGGGAACGTGCAGAACCCAGAGGCAGTAACTGGCTGACCAAGGAGGGGAGTGGATGGAGTGGAGTGGAGAGATGTTGGGGGATGGGGTAGACTGAGGGCTAAATGTGAGTGGGTTGGAACTAAAATTTCCTGCATCCATTCGCCTGTTCCACTACATCTCACCATCTGCTCAAAAGCACCCGGGGAAACTGCTCCAGCCTTTCCATTGAAAAACTACGATTTGGTCTTCAAAGCCGTGCTGATGAAATGTATTCACTCATTCTTACAATGTGTCCTGTGGAAATCCTCTCATTCTCAGCACTGCGCACTCTCAGCTAGATGCATTAAACAGTGAGAATGGACATTAATCCCAGCCTAGAATTAATGCATTGTAAAAAGGTCCTTACTGACACCAGGTAACCCCCAGCGGAAATATGTTCAGCTTTCCCCAAAACACAGACCCCTCAGCACTTGAGAAACAGCAAGAAATACTTCGAAACACACACGTGATACTGAGAGGACAATTATGGTTGCAACGTGACATTGTTCCCCTCCTGAGGTGTAATATTTCCCAAAACAGTGAGAAGAAAAACCCTTTCGTCTTTTTACTATTCATCCCGCATTAACATGCCAGAACAATCCTCGAAGGAGGAGAGGAATGGGGCTGAGGGGTGTAGGCTCCTGGAAAAAAGGAACAGGTTGTCATCAGGGCGAGGGAGAGAGGTGGAAAAAAACCTCCAATGAAACGGAAGCTCAATACAATGAAAATCTGCTCCAGACCAGATGGGGCAATGCGAGGGGTACCAGGTCTGACCAGCTTTCAATGGCTGAGCCTGGTTTTCCCCTCACACCCAGTGCCCGGGCACGTACAAAGAGGGGTGAGTGGGGGACAGACAGAATTATATACACACACAGGGGCTAAACGTGATCCGGACCACCACACATTCCTGCTTCATTTCAATGTAAATATGTCCGAAACCAGAGAGCGCCCTTGTTTACACCGGGTGTTCCAGACAACACCCTTTTGGTGGGGGTGGGGGGGGGGGGTCGGTGGGGAATGGGAGTCTCTGAACTAAATGGAAGATGAAACGTGACATTCTCGTACAGAGGGAAAGCTGTTGAAATAATCACGGCTAAGTACCATGTCGAAATTCCTAAATCCTTGACAATCCGACCCTCGCATAAGCAAGCGACCTCCCCCCCCCCCCCCCCCCCCCCATACAAGCGTCCACCCAGACACTCCACATCAGCACCCAGTGTGACATTCAGAAACATTTATCCAGAAACACAGGCGGTAAATGAACAATCAGAGCCTCACTGCAGCTGAATGTCACGCTCGGGTAAATCTACATCGAATCCAAACTTCATTGTTGCTGAAATCCTCAATTTGCGATGAAAAGAACTTGGCTATTAATTAATGTTTTACCCACCCACCCCCTTCTCTCTCAGTTCCCATGAAAAGGGTTGCTTACCTGCGGCACGCTGCCCTCTATAAGACTGGGGAAGGGGCTGGTGCTGAGGAACAGGCGGTCTGTGTGTGTGTGTGTGTGTGTGCGCACACGGTGGGACACGGACCGGGATCTAGTCTCCCCGCCTTGCTGTTGGACAGGGATTCAGTCGGTGCCTTGTCGGTTGAGATACCATTCCACACACAGACTGAGACAGAGAGAGGGGTAGGGAGCTCACTCTGTTAGCAGCGACCTCTGCAGCTGTTGCTCCTCTCTGGGAGTCTCCCAGGAAATGGGCAATGGTTAACCCACTTTCATCCCCACCCTATCCGGGAGAATAGTCTGTCCTTGCTGGCAGATGATTTTTGTTTTGCATAATGCCTTTCATCCCTTAAGAATAGAAAACAAAGGAGTGATATAATTGAGATTCACCCGGGGTATAAAGCACAGAACTGCATCGCAGGCCATTCGGCCCACAGAGTCCGTGCTGGTGTTCCGGTTCCACTCATTTTTCCGCATCTAAATCCTCCATCTGTTCCCTTCTCCCGCCTATGCTTGAGTCGTTTCACCTGAAATTTAAAAGGTTCGCTTCAACCTCTCCCTTTGGTGGCGATTTCCACATTCTCACAGCTCCCTGGCTGAACAAATTTCATTTATTGTGGGCTATCTAATATTGATAACCTTCAGCACACAAGTGGAAACATTCTTTATGTCAACTGGATGGAACCCTTCCATGACTTTAAAGATCTCCTTTAGGCAGCCCCACAGCCCCCTGTTTACGAGATCAGAAGTCACACCACACCCGGTTGTAGTCCAACAGGATTATTTGAAGTCACAAGTTTCAAGGGCACTGCTCCTTCCTCACTTCACTTGGCAAAGGAGCAGCACTTCGAATGCTTGTGATTTCAAATAAACCTGTTGGACTATAACCTGGTGTTGTGTGACTTCTGACCTTCTCCACCCCAGTCCAACGACAGCTCCTCCACATCTTGACTCCTATTTTTGAGACAGGGAGACCTGTCCTGCCAATCCTTTGCTGACTGTAAACCCACACATTTCTGGTATCATTCCTGTAAATTTTCTATGCAACCTCTACAGCACCTCTATATCTTGATTTGATTGTACCTAGATACAGTGAAAAATTTTATTTTGCATGCAGTACAGACAGGTCTTCATCATCGTCTATCTTCTTCATCATGTGGTGCCCAGCGCCATAGGCAATACTGCGGGTGTGATCTGACCAAGGTGCGAATACAGTGTTGAAGTTGATGGAATGATTTGACAGGGTAGGTAGCGGCAATTGGTTTCTCTGGTAAGAGAGTCCAGAAGGATTGACAATAACTTTAAATTGAGAACTTAGCTCTTCAGGGCTGATTTGAAGAAACATTTCTTCATTCAGATGGTAGTGAATAGCTGGAACTGTCTTCCTTAAGAAAATAAATTGTTAAAGCTGAGAGTCAATTGATAATATCAAAACTGAGATTGTTAACTTTGTAACAAGCATAGAGAATGCTGGAGAGACTCAACAGGTTTGGCACCACTGGAGAGATAAACAGAGTTAATGTTTTAAGTCCAATATGACTCTTCTTCAGAACTCAAGAGTTCAGAACTGATAGATTTGCGTTGGGTGTAAAAGTTTTGGAGCCAAGGATGATAGCTGGAATTGAGAAACAGATACAGTTGAGATACAAATCCATTTATTAGTAAAACAGTCTTGAAGGGATGAGTGGCCTTTTTTTCCCTAATCAACCTGTTCAGAGATGTTATTACGCACTTCTAGAGCAGGTGGCACTTGAACCCTGGTCTCCTGGTCCAGGGGTATGGACACATTTACTGCACCACAAGAAGGCCATTCCTTCTGCAAAACACTCACTCAGGTCTAACATCAATTAATGGCCATCAAGGGTCATACTGATGGGACAACTATCAGCAGATTGATTAGGAGACACACATTTACAGGCTGGTTACAGTTCATCAACTCAGTGTGCAGTTTACCACTTGTTGTGATTTTTGGTTAACACTGAGTGACAAGTTAACCTATCTGGTGAAACAAATTTAACATTCAAATGAAGCAGCCTCTGAACATCAGCAATCAATTTCATTGTTAGTCGCAAGTCATTTTTCCTCATCAAAGGCACTTTTGCCTTGAGTAGGTAACAAGGAATCTCCAACTTAAACAGTGGTTTGATACAACAAATAACTTGACAGGCCAGTTCAGAGGGTAATAAATGTAGACAAACAGGAGGCTGGAAGAACACAGCAAGCCAGGCAGCATCTGAAGGAAAGGAGCAGGAAGAAGGGTTATACCCGAAACGTTGACTGCTCCTTTCCTCCAGTTGCTGCCTGGCCTGCTGTGTTCTTCCAATCTCCTGTTTGTCTACCTTGGATTCCAGCATCTGCAGTTTTTTTTGTCTCTCACGTAATAAATGTAAACCATGTTGATGTAGAACTGGAGTATAGATAAAGCCAGACTGAGTTTCCTTCCCAAAAGGTATATTAACAAATCAAGTGGGTATTTACAAATTCTCATTGTCTTTTTAAGTGATACCAGTTTATTTCTAGCTTATTTGAAAGCTGAAATTGAATGGATTTACCTATCCATATCCATATGCAAATTTCATATTTTTTTTACTGCAGCTTACTTTCCAGCCCATTATAGAGTCATCAGCAACTTTAGCTATAGTACCTTCTAGCCCTGCATCCAAGTCATGAAGATAGATCATAAATAGTTGGCATCTGAGGAAGAAATCCTGTGGTAAAACACTAGTTACATCTTGCCAACTAGACAAAGACCCAATTCTCCCAATTCTCTGCTTTCTATTGTTTTGACAATCCTCTATCCAAGCTAATAAATTACCCCTAACCCCATGTGATCTTATTTTATGTATTGGCTTTTTGTGCGGTATCTTATCAAAAGCCTTTGGGAAGTTCAGATGTACTATACCTACAAGATCCCCATTATCTATTTTGTTTGTTAAATCTTCAATGAATTCTAGCAAGTTAGTGAAACACACTTTACCCTTCATAAATCCATGCTGACTTTCCAAATATCCTGTTATTAATTCCTTAGTAATGGATTCTAACAATTTCCCAAAGACAAATGTTAAACTAACTGGTTGTAATTTAATACTTTCTGCCTCTATCTCTTTTTGAGTATGGGCATTACTTGAGTATTTTTCCAATCCAGTGGAACTTCTCCCGCATCCAAGGAATTTTGGAATATTATAACCAATAGATCAGCTATCTCTGCTGCCACTTCCGATAAGACCCTAGGATATAGACCATCAGGCCCTGGGGATTTGTCTGCCTTTGATCCCAATGGTTTGCTCAGTACTTTTTCCCTAGTAATGATGATTGTTTCAAATTCTTCTTTTCTATACCTTCAGCATTACCTGTTACTATTGGGATGATACTGTAAAAATTAAGGCAAAATATTGATTTAGCATCTTTGCCATTTCTGGGTTCCCATTATTAACTCACCAATTTCATCCTCCAAGGGACTAACATTCATTTTAGCTACTCTCTTCCCTTTTACATACTTATAGAAGCTTTTGCTATCCATTTTTATATTTCCCACTAGTTTTCTTACATCGTTTTCTTGCTCTAAGACTTTTTGGTGACCCTTTGTTGATCTTTAAAAGTTTCCAAATCTTTCAGCCCAACCACTTGTCTTTGCATATGGTATGCCTTAATTTTTGTCTTTGTTATCTTTATCTAACTCCTTTGCTCAGCCGTGGATACTTTTTTCTACATCTTAGAATTTTTCCTCCTCTCTGGAATATATTTCAGTTGGGAGGAATTGATTATCTCCTAAACATTTGCCACTGTTCATCAACTGTCCTACTTTTTTGTCTTCTAGGGTCAAATCTGCCCTCATGCCTCTTTTATTATCTTTGTTTAACTCCAGAACACTATATGGGACTCCAGTTTCTTGTCCTCAAACTGAATTTGAAATTCTACCATGCTATGATCACTCTTCTCTAGAGAATCCTTTGCAATGAGATCATTCACTTATTTCACCTCATTATGCAATGCTAAATCCAGAATGGCCTTCTCTCTGGCTGGTTCCTCAACATGTCATTCCAATACATTGCCTGGATCTCTGGTCCTCTAGCACAATGAAAATACTAAAATGCTATTTATTCCTGACTGACATTCTTTGGATGTCCCAAAGTGCTTTATAATCGATGAAGTTATTTTGAAGTGTACTCACTGTTGCAATGTAGGAAAGACCATTTGCACACAGTGCAACAAGTAAATAATGATCAGCATATATTGGTTGAGGTATAAATATTGATTAGGACCCTGGCCTTTCTTCAAAGTAGTTCCAATGGAATCTTTTATGTCAGCTCGAAAGGGTAGAGAGGGCATTGGCTAATTGTTTCATTCAAGAGTGGCTCCTCCAACAAGGGGCAGCATTCCCTCAATCCTGTGTTGAGAGTGCCTGATGAGAGCTAATGCTCAAATGACTCATGGTGGAGGTTCTTGTAAAGAAACAAGACTGGTACAGAAAAATCTATCAGGGTCAGTGATATCCTTTAAGGCAGGAAATCTGCCATCCTTACCTGGTCTGGTCTACATGTGACTCCAGACTTGCAGGGATGTGGTGCAAATTGTTGTCTCAATGTGTTAAGACACGGTGTCAAAACATTGGAACTAGCTCTCCAAGGAGGGTTAGAAATTAGCTTTGGAGAAAGACTTGAATTTCACCAGCTCCAAAGAAACAGAAAGCAGCTTGGGATCTGGAACAAGTTGAGAACTATGGCATTGCCAATGAGTTTATGCAGCTCTGGGGAGGCTGTTTTTCTTTGGTGGGAATGGGTTAAACAGGTTGCCTGCTGAACAGAATGCTCAGAGCTATATACTGCACAGCACTGGCACAAACAGACTCCAGCCTTCAGCTGTCAGTGCTGCCTATTCTGCCAATCACCCGACACTGGCTTCGAATAGAACTTGTAAGTTTATGTGCCGTGTAAATTCTCTCAGCCATCTGTCAAATCAGCCATGCATTCCTTAGAACCTGATGCATTCCCCATGCTTTGGATGATAAAAAATGGTGTGGAAAATCCAGGTGCAAATAGTGGGGGAGCCCAGTTCTTACAATGAAATGGAGTTTTTGTCTATTCTTTGGCATGTAGAAGAATGTGAAATTGAGTTATGGAGGGTCTTTACAGAATCGACACTGAGACAGTTTCCCCCCGAGCTGCAGAATTTGAGACACAGGGTGGATGGGGGCCACAGTCTCAATGTAGGGGACTGATTATTTAGGACTAAGATGAGGAGAAATTTCTTCACTCAGAGAGGGGTGAATCTTTAGAATTCCCAAACCCAGAGGGTTGTTGTGGATCATCAGTGAATTCAAGACTGAGTGATTCATTTCTGGTTTGTCTCTGTATCAAGGGATATGTGGAGTGAGCGAGTGGGTGAGCAGTCAGAAAGTTAGCCATGATGTTATTGAGTTGGAGGGGCAGGTTTGACAGGACAAGTGCTGCTTTTAATTATTTTTATACATTCACAGGATGTGGGTGTTGCTGGCTAGGCAGCATTTATTGCCCATCCCTAATTGCCCAGAAGGCAGTCAGGAATCAACCACATTGCTGTGGGTCTGGAGTTGCATGTAGGCCAGAGCAGGTAAGGATGGCAGTTTCCTCCCCTAAAGGACATTAGTGAACCAGATGTGTTTCTCTGATAATCAGCATAGTCATCATTAGACTCTTAATTCCAGATATTGATCGAATTCAAACGCCACCATCTGCCATGGCAGAATTTGAACCCAGGTCCCCAGAACATTACCTGGGTCTCTGGATTAATGGTTCAATGATAATATCACTAGGTCATTGCCTCCCTTTCTTAATTATTGCCTCTGTTCTATAAGATATTTTCCTATTCTAGTGATGCAACTACAATATATATATGGCAAAATGAACAAAATGAAATTGTTTCTGAAGAAATGTATCAGACTCAAAACGTTGACTCTGTTTCTCTCTCCACAGATGCTGCCAGACCTGTTGAGTTTATCGAACACTCTGCTGTTTTTGTTTGTTTCACATTTGAGCGTGCAAAGACGCTATGCATTTTAGTCCTGCCTGGGTGTACAATTGACAAAGACAGTGAGAAGCATCGTGTGCTATTTGACTGGATCTGAGTGTCTAATTGGTTTCCAGTAATAGAAGATCAACTACAAGTGATTCTTAACAAGATGAAGGTCTATATAATAAGATGTAGTTTATTGCATGATGGCAATTGGGTACAAGTTACATTCTGAAATAACTGCACAGACGGTGGGTCCCATCACCAAGTCACCCCTTATTCACTTGTGCAAAGTACACTGGCTGTGGCCATCCAGATCAAAGTCAGTCCCCTGAACTGAGGAGATTCTAAATCCTTTCTTTATCTTGGTCAGCCAGGACTTTCCTGATTGGCCCAGGTTAACAGTCCCAATAAAGAACCTCATAGTTAACAAGGTCCAACTGGTTCCAATCATTACATCCCTCCCCCCTCCTAGGTCCAGGGATGAAGGCCTAGTTTTTCGCTTGTAGTTTTTCTTGCAACACTTTTGCCCCAGGTCCGGTTCTTTGGACTCGAACATGGGTGATGTGTACCGGACCACCATCTTGTGGGTCCAGAACATCTTGGAAGAGTCTCCTCCTCTTTTTCTGGCAGCAATGGTATTGAGGTGGCATCCATTTCAGATTCTGAAGTTTCCTCCACACTAGATGGAGGGGGAGCACCTGTGCTTTCTGCCAGGCCTTCTAGCTGTCCTGACGGGCCAAGTACGTTTTTCTCCTCCTTTTCTGAGGAAGGGTCACCGGTCCCGAAATGCTAACTCTGTTTTATCCTTCACAGATGCTGCCAGTCCTGCTGAGCTTTTCAGCAACTTTGTTTTTGTTCCTGATTTACAGCATCCGCAATTCTTTCGGTTTTTATGTTTTTCTACTGCCCCGTTTGTGAGGTAACAGCCTTCGGGTGATTCACGTGTGTGTTCAGGACTACACCACCTACCTGAACTTTTAAGTCACTGGACCTGACCTCGTGTCAACCTCACTTTGTACCCATACAGGGCCATTTCCATGAAAATGAGGATTCATCTCCTGAATTAAAGTGTCTCTCTTAGCAGAGGCATTTGCCGGCATTGAAATTCCTGCTGCTGTTTCATCCTCCCCCCATCCCAGGTCTGGAAATATCAGGTTTAACCTGGTGGGGAGTCTTCTCCCCATCAGCAACTCTGCTGGAGCTATCCCTATTGTTGCGTGGGGGATGGTCCTTTAATCAAACAGGAACCAGGACAGATTGGTATCAATTGATGCTGTAGGCTGCTTCTTTAAGCCTGCCCTCAACATGTGGACCACTCTTTCCGCTAGGCCATTGGATGATGGATGGTATGGAGCTGTCCTTGTGTGCCAAATGCCAATGGATTTTAGGAAATATTTGAAATCCTTGCTGTTAAATGATGTCCCATTGTCCGTGATCAATACTTCCAGGAGTCTGTGTACCGCGAACGATGCCCACAGCTTCTCAATTGTCATCCCTGAGTTTGCTGAACAAACTTTATGCACGTCCCCCCACTTTGATTGGGCATCCACAATGACCAGGAACATTGAGCCCATGAATGGACTGGCCTAGTCAATATGTAACTGAGTCCAGGTTTACCCGGCCATTCCCACGAATGTGGGGGAGTTACTGGTGGTAATTTTTGTCCTCGTTGGCACTTTGGGCACTGTCCCACCAACACATCCAACCCTGGCCGTCAAACATAGCTGCTTACCAGCACCTTCATCCTGGAAGACCCTGGATGACCCTGGTAGAGTTTGGCCAGTATCTGGCCATGACCCTCACTCGGGACAATCACCCTTGCTCCCCGCAATAATATGCCGTCCTCTACAGTGATCTGGTCTCACCGGGTCCACAAAGGTTTCAGTCCTGTGTGCGATGGCCCTTCTGTTTCCCCCAGTACCACCAGCTGTTTCAGGTTCGCTAAGACAGGATCTTTTTGTGTCCACAGTCAGATATTGTCAGCTGTGGCTGGAAGGGTGTCTGAGAAGTTTAAAACCAACACAGTCTCTTCCAGGGGAGGCACCACTGGTGGAGTATCTGCCAGTGGGAGATGGTTCAAGGCATCCACATTAGCCATTAGGCTTCCTGGTGTTCTAACTCATACATGCAGAGAATAAGGGCCCAATGCTGAATTCTACCGGAAACTATGGGCAGCACTGCCTTCAGTAGCCCTAGCAGGGGTTTGTGATCTGTTACTATGACAAATTCCTGTCTGTAAAGGTACTGGTGGAACTTCCTCTCACCAAAGATGATTGCCAAACAGTCCTTCTCCATCTGGGCATTCCTGCGTTCGGCATCAGCCAAAGTCTGGGAAGAATACGCTATTGGGCGTTCCTCTCCATTGGGCCACCAGTGAACCAACACTACCCTGATACCATACAGGGAGGCATCACATCTCAGCACGATCTCTCGCTTCGGATCGCAGTGGGCCAACACTTTAGATGACGATAGCTGCTTTTTCACTTTCCTAAAGACTGTTTCTTGGCCAAGCGGCCATTTCCAAGGCTGACCCTTTTTCAATTCAGGTGTAAGGGTGCCAAGATGGTGGCCAGGTCATGTATGAATTTTCTGTAATAATTCACTAACCCAAGGAAATACCTAAGCCGTGGGAGCTGGGTCTCCTGTAATCGCCCTCGCTTTCTCCTCAAACGGGTGTAACCCAGTTTTGTTGACTCTGTAACCCAAGTAGGTCACTTGGGGTGTCTGGGAAACACACTTTTCCCATCTAAGGTGTACGCCCACTTGGGAGAAACCTATAAGCACTATGTCCAAGTTCTCCAAGTGTTCTTTATTGGTCTTCCCTGTTATTAGCACGTCATCCAGGCAAATGACAGCCTGGAGTAGCCCTTGTAAAATGTTCTCCATGGCCCACTGGAAAAGAGTGCAGGCTGATGATACCCCAAATGGCAGTTTTGTATATTGGCATAAACCCTTAAAGGCATTAATTGTAGCGCACTTCTGGGATTTATGAAGGACAGCCACCATCCACCACTGCCAACCCCCCACCACCCCCTGCCAGGCCAACTTTGTGTAAAACTCCTCTATGTGAGGGATCGGGTATTTATCCAGCTGCGAGAAGCAGTTTACTGTTTGCTTAAAATCCCCACAAGAGTGGACTGAGCTATCAGGCTTCTTTATCAGTGTGACCGGTACTACCCATTCTGCAAACTTTGATGATTCCTTCCCTCTCCAGCCTTCTGACTTTGCTTCTACTTTTGCCCACAAGGCATTTGGCACCGGGTGAGCCTTGCAAATTCTCGGAATTGCTTCCTGGTCAACATATAAGTTGGCTTTGGCCCCTTTGATAGTCCCTAGCCCTTCCTGAAAAACTCCTGGGTGTTTCACTAGGACTTCAGTAAGGCAGCCATTTCCCAATCGAAAAATGTTGAGCCAATCCAGGTAAATCTTTCTCAACCAATTCTGCCCCAATAGGCTTGGGCCTGAGCCTTTTACTACCATCAGTGGTAACTGCACCAACTGAAGTCGTATTCTTAATTTGCAACGGCTCCCCAGTGTATGTTCTCAGTCTGCTGAGGCCTTGCGCAAGCTTAAAGGTTGGAGTCCCGAGTGAACCTTGTTAAAGACATATTCTGCACACACAGATATAGCTGTGCCAGTATCGACCTCCATTTAACCAAATACTAATTTTAATTGGCTCCAATCTGGGTGTCACTAAGCAATGTAATTGTTCCAACCCGCATGTAGGGGAACTTTCCAGGGTGTGCACTCTCCTGGGTACCAGCCAATGAGATTTCCTACTCAAGTCAGGCCTTGTAGGACTCCTTTCCTGTGTCTAGTCTGCATACCAGCAGCAATTACAATGACCCACCAGCCCAGATCTGGAAGAACTGTTTAGCCACTTGGCCAAGGCTCAGCTTTGTTGTGGGTTTCTGCTGTGGGTTGGTCTAGGGTCCCCTCTGCTCAGGGCATGCCCTGCGTGAGGATCTGTGATTGTTTACACTCACATGGTGTCCCCAGGCTCAGTTGGACAGGTGGGGGTGTTTTTTTTTTTCTATCTCAAAAATGGCCTGCCTCATCTCTACCAGAACCTGTATGATATCAATCAGATTGGATGGAGCTTAATGCAGTCCCCAGCATTAACCCTTTCAGATCCATGACCATATACACCATGTCTCTACTGAAAAAGCCTGAAATGAAGAGTGACTTTGGATCTAAGAAAGAAATGTCAGAATGTCCCGTAACTGTTGAGAAGCTGGAAATTGAAGGTGCAGAGAGAGTTGGGAGTCTAATTACAAAATGAATAAAGGCTGATGGGCAGGTAGGATAACAATTCAAAAGGTGGATGGAATAGCAATCTTGCAGGGCAGACATGGTATTTTCACTGGACTGTTAATCCAGAAACTCAGGTAATGTTCTGGAGACCCAGGTTCGAATCCCACCATGGCAAATGGTGGAATTTGATTTCAATAAAAATCTGGAATTGAAGAGTCTAATGATGACCATTAGTCCACTGTCGATTGTCAGGAAAAGACCCATCTGGTTCACTAATGTCCTTTCGGGAAGGAAATCTGTCATCCTTACCTGGTCTGGAGTACATGTGATTCCAGACCCACAGCAATGTGGTTGACTCTTAACTGCCCTCTGAGCAAAAATGGATGGGCAATAAATGCTGCCTAGCCAGTGACACCTTCATCCATTGAATAAACTTTAAAAAAATAAGGAATTGTAATGTGGAGTGCTGCATTCAGTTCTGAACTCAGGGGATTCTTGCCTTAGAAGGTAACCCATATTACCCTGATTGATAACAGGGCTAAACAATATGAAATTGTGAATCCAGGTTTACACCTTAGTATTAAAGACAAAGGGATGATCTAAATGGGATACTTAAGTTGATTAAAAAACTTGATAGGATGGTTAGTGGGAAAATATTTCCCCTGGTAAGGAGAGTCCAGAACATGGAACGTAATGATTAGAGCTGGGCCTTTCAACCTTAATGGCACAAAGTTATGTTTCTCTCAGAAGGTATTGGAACTCTTTCCTGCAAAAAGCTACTAAAGATCGGTGATCAACTAGGATTGATAGATTTTAGTTGAGAAAGGATTGTGGAATCAAGGCAGGTAGATGAAGTTAAGATATAGAATGGTATGATCTAACTAAACAATGGAACAGGTTTGATGGGCTGAATGGTCACTTTTGGATCACTCACCAGGTTAATAGCAAGGCAGGGTTAAAGGTTGTGGGAATGGAGCCTGGCCAGAGACTGAGGGTTTCATTTGAGACAAAAGACGGGGAGAAACAATGTAAAAGGATTTGGAAGTGCATGGTTCTTACCAGCATACATCCATCTAATATTTTTATTCTGTCCCATTGATCAACAAAAGTCCCTTTGAAATAGGAACGAAAACGTATCTCACATTATTTTCAGAGAAAAACTCAAATCAATGCACCATCTTAATAATTATAAAATTAAACAGATTTATATTCTTGTTCATGTTTGATCAGATTCACTTCAAACATGTTGCTGTTGTTGGTTTACAGGAGCCATTGGCACTTGGTGGAAACAGATCAATACTTTGTAGACTGAATTTGGAAGCCAATGACTCAACTTCCATTTCTCAAATTGTCAGATTCTTCCGTTTCCTTAAAGGAAACATTTTTTTTTACCTTATATTTTATAGCAATTAGAAATCACGGGAAAATACCTCAAAAGAGCTTAACAAAAATAGTGTGGAATCTGTTGTAGATTTGATATATCTCAGAACATTAGCTTCCAAGTGTGCCAACTTGAAAACCTGACTTAACACGAGGGGAATGTACTGTCAATGAAATCAGAGCAAGACCATTAGAGGTTAAACCCTCCTTCATGAGAGGGATAGTAGAAGTGTAGATGCTGGCTCAATTAATAAGTTTTGAATATGAGATTGAGAATTTTTTGCAGGCCAGAATTCTTAAGAGATATAGGACCAAGGTGAGTAAAAAGTGTTACAATATAGGATTTCACTGAATGGCAGAATTCTCTTGAAGGGCTGAATGGCTTCCTCTTGTTCCTACAATTCTGTCCTCATCTACTGTAATTGTTTAACTTGCAATGCTTAATTATATCGCTCCAACATCATTGGAATGGTAACAGTTGCCATGACATGCAAAAAGGCTGGTGCTGGCTGAATGTTCTTATGGTTTGCCTTATGCCTTGTTCTTTTGCTTTTTTATAAGTTTCTTTTATCTTCATTAAGCACATTTCATCTGAAATCAACATAACATGCCCAAAATGTTGCAGACTTTTGAGTGCAAATCGAATTGTTGTGATTTTATTTATGCACCAGCTCAAACAACACCCACACCCACATGTAGCTGGCCACACCCCAGATCTAAGTCATCACCATGGCAAATTTCTGTCAATTGTGCATGATTGTGAGATTTCAAGGTGGCCATAACAATTAAACTCGTTCTTCTGAGTGCAGAATACTAATTGCACATTTTAAAAAACTTTATAAAATATTCTTTTTAAATCTAAGAAACTGACTACTGAACCCCAAAGTATCTAACAAATAGTTCTTTTTTTAAAAATTAAAATGTCATATTTACTCATTTAAAAATCAGGTTACTCACAGCTGGTGGATAAACCCTGATTAAAAATGCTTTGATTTGTGAGCAACGCTTTTTCACAAATCAAATTGCACCACGTTTCAACTATTAAATAAATCAAGGAATATTTAATACCAACATTTTTTAAAATTTGTGTCAGATTGTGGTTGCTCACAGCAGGATTTTTTTATTTGGCAA
>NC_063363.1:5420462-5445462 GCF_021869965.1 Rhincodon typus
TCTATCTCTCTCTTTCTCTATTGCCACCAAGTGTCATCAGCCTACAGCACTAAACTTCTTTAATTTATTTGTAAAACAGTTTATCTGCCTCACACAGGCTGAAATGGAGCATGGAGAGATATCATTTTTCAAGGAGTAGAGGAAGGTTTATATTTTTAGTCAACTTGTTATACCACATGTTCAAGGGAGATGGGACTTGACTCTGCATCTCCTGGCTCAGAAGTAGGGCTACAACCATGACATCAGGAGGCACCTAGGCCATGGTCTATATAACTATATATAGGGGAGACGTCAGAGGTAGGTTCTTTACTCAGAGAGTGGTAGGGGCGTGGAATGAATTGCTGGAGAGTGTAGTGGAGTCTGCCTCATTAGGGGCATTTAAGCGGCTATTAGATAGGCATATGGATGATAGTATAACGTAGGGGTGGAGGTTAGATAGACCTTAGATTTAGGGTAAAAGTTCGGCACAACATCGTGGGCCGAAGGGCCTGTACTGTGCTGTACAGTTCTATGTTCTATGTTCTAACTACTTCCAAAACCCAAATGATTTCACAACCAGTTAAATCTTCTTTAAGTGTCATCATTGCTGTAATGTAGGAATGGTATTGGTCAAATGGCCCACAAGTAGATCCCACAAACAAATGTAAGGTGGCAATGATCAGATTATCTGATGTTGGTTCATTAGTTACGATGCTGGAGCGAAAAGGCCCCTGCTGTTCTTTGAAATCTTACATTGGGGCATTTCTTACATCCACTAAAAGATCAGAAGGCCTCTTGCTGAATTTTCCTCCAAAAGACGTCGCTCCTAAGAGTGCAACTCCCCATCAGCACAGCCCAGGGAGTACCAGAACCTCTTGTGAGCTGAAGGCACTGCTGTGGAATGTGAAACCACGATGTTTGAAGTCTGTGGTTTAAGGGGACTTCTGTATCTAACCCACACTATACCTGACCAGCAAGTACTTGATATTGAGGCTGTCCATCCTCAATTGAATATGTTCTATTTAGCCATTAACATTCTTCACCTTGCCATTCAAAAATATTCACAATTACTTGCCAATATTTGCCAAGATCTACTTTGAGCCTTACAAATGTGTGGCAACTCTGTTTATTTCATCGACAAACTACAATACTAGTAAAAAGCTTGAATGTAGGCCATTGTCCGGGTGTTTATTTGTACGACAACCTCATGTGGCAGTATCTTCCTCCTGTCGTTGGGACTCTTCAGTGAGTTGGATTACAACAACCAAATGCAATTTATATAACGCCTTTGATATCAGCAAAACTCTCAATGTTTTTCTTAACAGATGTTTCCAAGCAAAACCACATAAAGCTTTAAGAAAGGGAGGATACAGAGGAGTGAAAAGAGGTTTAGCAAGGCAATAACCAGAGATTAAAGGTAAAGCCACCATAGTCTGATACTTTCATTAGAAAGTAACAACTGATGGTGAGTTTAAGCTCAGGGTCTCAATGCCTGCAGTGAGGGCAACATTAAGAAGACAGGACCTCATGGTGACCTTAACCAGTGTGGGAATTGAACCTGTACTCAGTCTGCATCACAAACCAGCAATGCAGCCTGAAATACTCAAATTCCCTGTCCAGGTCTCCTCTGCAATGTCCAGGCATCAACATCTTACATTGGGCAATAAGATGGGTATCTGCGTGAGATATCTTTCTGATAGGCAGCACATACTGGCACTATACCTTTCTGTCTTGCAAACTGGGGCCCAGTAAGAAGCCATTGAAAAAAGATCATTTTTAGAATTGGATTTCATTTTTTTAATTGCAGAATATTTATGAGAATTATTTGCCTGAGCACGTTCAGCCACCTGCAAACAGTAACGCACAAGGCCAATATCCACCACCACCTTATCCCGGCACAGGAGGACACCAGATCCCACCTTATCCTGGCACTGGACCTTATTCAACACAGCCACATCCCAATGCAGGATCGAGAACATACCAACCGTATTACATTCCTTCTGCAGGCCCCAGGCTTCCTCCATCTCAAGTCACCCAGAGTAATGGTAGGTTATCGAATGTGCATGTGGAAGTACCATCTGTCTATTTGTGTGTACGTTAATCTCTGTGTATATGTATGTACAGGACATTGGATAGGCTACTTAAGGAATACTGCGTTCAAATCTGGTCTCCCTGCTATAGGAAAGATGTTGTGAAACTTGAAAGAGTTCAGGAAAGATTTACAGGGGTGTTGCCGGGGTTCAAGGATTTGAGCTGTAGGGAGAGGCTGAATGGGCTGGTGCTATTTTCCCTGGAGTGTCGGAGGCTGAGGAGTGACCTTTTAGAAATTTATAAAATCATGAGGGGCATGGATACAGTGCATAGACAAGGTCTTTTCCCCAGAGTAGAGTGGGGGTCTAAAACTAGAGGGCATAAGTTTAAGGTGAGGAGGGGTGCAGATTTAAAAGGGACCTAAGGGGCAATTTTTTCACACAGAGAGTGGTGCATTTATGGAATGAGCTGCCGGAGGAAGTGGTGTAGAGTTACAACCTTTAAAAGGCACATGGATGGATATATGAATAGGAAGGGTTTAGAGGGATATGAATTTCTGTGATAATGTCTGCTCTTGTCCACTGTAACTTTATGAGGTTTTCCAGTGTTTCTGTACCTCCCACGTCAAATGTACTTTAGGGACCTGGGAACAGAGGTTTAACCAATTGTGTTTTCACTGGATTGGGAAAGGTGTGGCTCCTTGGTGCATTGCTATAATCTTTACCCTTTTTTTTCAGTCCCACACAGGAAACCTGCAAGTATCTGTAATCCACAGAGGAAGACTTACTGTTGTATCATTTTCCTCTTCTTGATTTTATCTGTGCTGGGATTTGGAGCTTGGATCATTCGTAAGTAACCACTGCAACTTGTCCCTTTGGTGAGAGGTGCAACTATCGGTAGATCGCAAAGCCGGCTAAAGATGGTGGGGGCCAATGGGGAAGGGGATGAAGGTCAAATACTAATGTTTAAACTCTTGATGGGAACTCAACTGTCACATTTAACAGATACAAGGTGTCCCTGATTTATGAATGCCTGACACATGAATGCTCGTAGTTATGATGGTGATCCCACACAGGGGTTTTAAAGATTTGATATATAAATATTTCCTAGATATTATCCTGTATTTTATTCTGATTTGTGTATAAACTGACTTGAGAATAGATTCAAGAATGGAACCTGTTCTCAACATTGGACTGCCTGTACCAGAGGAGGTATGGATTGTAACCATAGTAACAAGTTGACAAAACGTGCCTTTGCTTTTGCCCTTTTCCTCTTGAAGATGGGTTTGTAAACCTGGTACTGAAGTGTCTGCTCCATGGAAAGCAGAGTAACATAGCTTTGGATGTTTTTTTTAAAGCTGACAAAAGAAGCATGAGCGGGTGGAGTCAGACTCACACAGACCCAGGGTTTTAGTTTTTGCTTTCAGTTGTTGAAGTTGGAATTTTTGGAGTTGAAGATGTTAGAGACAGGTCTCTCTGTCTCTGCTGCGGGATAAGTTTGAATTATCTATCTGCTGCTAGATTCATTCTGCCAGTGTTCCTTCTCCTGGACTGGAGGAGATAGCAAGTGAGGGAAATCTATTTTGCTGAATTTACCTTTGCCAAGGGTGTGTTTATGGGACAAAAACAAAGTTGCTGGAAAAGCTCAGCAGCTCTGGCAATATCTGTGAAGGAAAAAATGGAGTAAAAAACAGAAGGATCTGAGGAAGGGTCACTGAACCCGAAACGTTAACTCTGTTCTTTCCTTCACAGATGCTCCCAGACCTGCTGAGCTTTTCCAGCAACTTTGTTTTTGTTCCTGATTTACAGCATCCGCGGTTCTTTCGTTTTTTTATTGTGTGTTTAAGGGATGCTACTATATTGGAAGAGTTGATGAGTAGTAGTTGAATAATATATTATTTTGTTAAGTATTTAGATAGAGTTGGAGCAATGATAATTCTTCTTTCTTTGTTTGTATTTGTGTTGTAAGTATAAAGTGCATTTTGCTTAAAGCTTAGTAGTTTGACCAATTGAATCACATCTGGAACACAGCTCCTTACATTTGCCTTTAAATAAAATAAAAGTAAAGCTCTAGGCTATCTCCTTGATATATTCTGAGGGAGTTTGCTCTGGTCCAATACGCAAGGGTAGGCCATTCAACACCTCAAGTCTGTACTGCCATTCAAATAATTGTGCCTGTTCAAAAATGCAACTGACAAAAGGATTCATCTTATTGGCTCACATGAGCTGCCTACCATAATTGTTTTTGTGTAATTGTAATGTATAAAGTACTTTTACATATTATGTCACACCTCTTATGAGAACCATATGATGCTTGCTGTGAGAAATAAATTGCCAAAGTGTTGTCTACAGTCTGTTAAGGGACATAACATTTTTTTGTATGTTATGGATTTGGGAGATTTCGGAAACTCATGTCACAGTGACAGCTGTAATCCAAAGAATTCCCTCCCTAAGGGCACTGTGGGTCAACCCACAGCAGGTGGACTGCGCGGTTCATGAAGGCAGCTCACTACCACCTTCTCAAGGGCAACTAGGGATGGGCAATAAATGCTGGGCCCAGCCAGGACGCTCACGTCCCACAAATGAGCACAGGATAAAAAACAACACGCTCATGCCAGACAGATATATTTACAGATAGGAAGAGGCCATTTATCCATTCAAGCCCAATCCGCCATTCAGTTCCATCACCCTATCTGCATTTATCTGCCTCTGATCTGTAATCTTTGATGACCTCACCTAACCTATCAATCTCAGTTTGAAATGTTCAATCAACCGTCAGCTTTAACAGTTGTTTTGGAGAGAGGGTTCCAGATTTCTGTTACATTTGTGTGAGGACAACTTGCCTGATATCACCCTGACTGGCCCAACTCTAATGTTAAAGTTATGTAACTGCTAGCTCTGGTCTCTCCCACTAGAGGAGACAGTTTCTTTCTATGAGCACTTTTGAATCCTTTAACTATATAAAAACCTCAATAAGATCACCCTCTGGTAGTCTATATTTTTGGGGAATCCTAGCTTAATCAGTTCAACCTATCCTTGTTCCTCTATTGCCCTGTTCTTTGTGTAATATCCAAGTGTGTACTGTCTCCAAGCCCATTGTTGATGCCACTTGAACTGAATGTTTTTGTGTCCTTCCACTAGTTAAGTTTGTGAAGGACATTCCAACAGCCAGCTTCAGCCCTTCTTGTCCATCCAGAGTGACCAGGTGTGATGGAGTCAGTGAGTGTAAAGACAGCAGCGATGAAACGGGCTGTGGTAAGCTTTCTCAATCATCAACAGCCATCTCCCAGTTTAATTAAATTAAATGAATGAGTTAATTTCTACCTGATGTTGTCTCTTCCGCCAATCCCACCATCTCCTGCAAACTCCACACTGCAGTGAGATTCCAAGGGTCCAGCTCACAACTCGAGGTCTACGGGTGGAAGTCCAAGCAATGGTTACCCATTTGTTACACAGCCTGGACCACATCTTTGGCAGACAAGACATGTCGACAACTGGGATTCAGGAGGTATGGGCATTAGGGGATTATTGATGAGGTTTAAAATGTCACTGGCTTGACAATTGGGTGTGGGTGGCATGTGCATTGAACATCAGAAATAAGAACCAGGAGTGGGAGTAGGCCATCTGACCCTTCGAGCCTGCTCCGCAGTTCAATAAGATCATGGCTGATCTTTTCATGGCCTCAACTCCACTTACTGCCCGCTCACCATAACCCTTAAATCCTTTACTATTCAAAAAATTGTCTATCTTAGCTTTAAAAACATTCAATGAGGTAGCCTCAACTGCGTCACTGGGCAGGGAATTCCACAGATTCACAACCCTTTGGATGAAGAAGGTCCTCCTCAACGCAGTCCTAAATCTGCTCCCCCTTATTTTGAGGCTGTGCCCCCTTGTTCTCGCTTCACCCACCAGTGGAAACAACGTCCCTGCTTCTGCCTTATCTATTCCCTTTATAATTTTATGTTTCTATAAGATTCCCCCTTATAATCTATAAGAAAATCTATAAATTGGTTACAAGAGATAAGTGGTAAAGAATCACTCAAAGAAAGAACCCTTTTTGTCCAAATTAGAGTATAGAAGTGGCTAGATTGTTCAATTTTCATCTCTGCCCATTGGCTGATCATCACTACTGTGAACAGAAAACAAGCTGGTCACTGTGCAGTGATAACACAGTGTGGAGCTAGAGGAACACAGCAGGCCAGGCAGCATCACAAGAGCAGGAAAGCTGACGTTTCGGTTCAGGACCCTACTATTTCTTGTCACTGTGCAGTGTCTCCTGCTGGAGAATGTGTATGTGCACGGCAAATGAAGCCCTCCCAACCCAAACCACTCTAACAATATCAAATGTGTCAGTTTACACATGAAACTTACTTGTGTGGCAGACACCATATGGTCTTAACCCCAGCGAGGATCTGTGTAAGTTCTATTGACCCAGATTTCCTAAAAGAATTGATTCTGTTACCAAATAACCATAGAGAATGCTGGAGAATCTCAGCATATCTGGTAGCATCGGTGGAGAGAAATAGCATTAACATTTCAGGCAGTTAAGACTTCCTCGATCAGCAACATACTGACTCGATTTCTCTCCACAAATGCTGCCGAACCTGCTGAGTTACTTCAGCGTTCTCTGTACTTGTTTCAGATTTCCAGCATCTCCAGTATTTTGTTTTTATTCAATGAGTCTGTTACCAATGCTATCAAAGGATAGAGCCAAGGACAGGAATAGGATATTGAGGTGCAGATGAACCATGACCTAATTCAATGAGATCATGGATGATCTGCATCTTAACTCCATCTACCCAACTTACGTTTATGTCCCTTAAGATCCTTGAAAAGCAAAAGTCTATTGGCCATAGATTGATTATTATTTATTGAGTTACAGCATCTACTGCTTTCTGAGACAGACAGACCACACTTCTACTATTTTTTGTGTGAAGACATGTTTTCGAACTCGTAGAGTTATAGAGTCATACAACACAGTAACAAACAACTACTCCACTCATCCATACCAACCAGACATCCCAACCTGGCCTGGTTCCATTCGCCAACATTTGGCCCATATCCATCTACACCCTGCCTTTTAAATGTTGTAAATGTACCAACCTCCAACACTTCCTCTGACAACTCTTTCTATATACACACCACCCTCTCTGTGAAAAAGCTACCCTTCATGCCCTTTTTAAATCTTTCCCCTCTCATTTTAAATCTATGCTCTCTAATTACGGACTCCCCCACCCGAGGAAAAAGATTTTGGCTATTCACCCTATCCATGCCCTTCATCATTTTGTAAACCTCTTTAAGGTCACCCCTCAGCCTTTGACATTCTAAGGAAAAAAGGCCCTGCCAATTCAGCCTCTCTCAATAACTCAAACCCTTCAGTCCCGGCCACATCCTTATAAATCTTTCTGCACCTTTTCATGTTTAACAATATCTTTGCTATAGAGGGGTGACCAAAATTGCATGCAGTATTCTAAAAGTGAATAAATGGTGCTAGAAACTATTCCTTATGTCTTTTATTGTTTAAAAATTGACATTATCTTCCTCCAAGTGCTGTTACCTATTGATTTAAATTGGTTCCCAATTTGGCAGCTGAGCTGTGGAAAGATTTCTCAACCATGAGAAACTTTAAAGTTTATTTTTAAAATTCTGAATCTTGTTTTTGGATCCATCCATGGCCTTGCCCTTCTCTATCTCTGCAATTTGCTTGAGTCCAGAGCCCTTGAGATCTCGGTCTACACTCTTCCAATTCTCACTTCTCCTGCACCTCCTTGATTTCCATCACTCACTGGCAAATGTGCTGTCAGATGCCTAGGCTCTAAGCTCTGGAATTCACTCCCTAAACCTCTCCACCTCTCTTCTCTCTCTTCACTTAATACACTCTTAAAACTATCATGGCCTCAATCTGCCTTAATATTTCCTAGAGCAGCTCTATCAAATGTTTTGATTCATAACTCTTCTGTAAGTGCTTTAGAAATGTTACTCCTTATGGGGAACAGCAAAACCAGAGGAATAAATATGAGTAGTCACCAATAAATCAAATGGAGAATTCAGAAGAAACTTTTTAACCTGGAGTGGAACTTGTTACAACAGATGGCATTCGAGGTAAATACTATAGCTGGATTTGAGAGGAAGCTAGATTGTCCTAAGATGGTGAAGGGTATTTAAGGTTATTCTGATAGAGTTAGATGTTGAAAATGGAGCATTAAGACTAGCACAGACTGATTGACTAAAACAGCCATGTAATTGCTGTATTTGCTATGTTAAAGGCTTAAATAGCTGATTCTTGAGCCAGCTGATGTTTTAGTTCTGAATAAGAGGGACAGCAGTATTTTCGAGGGAGGGAACATACTGATATTTTGCTTCTAGAGCCAGCCTTATTCATCTTGTGCAAATTGTTTGACAGTTCTTTCCAGTCTGGGAAAACAACCAATGATCAGTCTTCAAGCCTTGTGGTCAACTCAACAAAATTGGGAACAAAAATACAAAGTCTCTTGAGCAGCAGGTATGTCATTGGGTGTTAAATAAAACAAGAATTGGGGGGTTGGGGGGATGGTCGTGGTGTAGTTTTCTATATCGAGGATGGAATTATAAGAAGTAACAATTCAGATCAAAAATCGCAAGATTAAATTATCCCTGTGAGAATCCCAGGCATGAGGTTTGCACCATATGGCGTGTGGCTGAGACACACATACCATGAGGCAAGCACTGATTGATGCTTGACAGAGCTTTACAGCAAACAGCCTAGTTTAGGTCCAATGTGGGCTCTGTTCTGCACAAAGTGAATATCACTCAGGCAGTGCTCCTACTCCAGATTCAGAGGCATCTGATTCCAGTTTCTGCATGACTGAAGACAAGAGACAGTGGTTGAACTCAAAGAGTAACGCAGATAACTGCAGCTCATAGACCTGACCTCCAACACAGATAGGAGAGGGAAAGAAGAGAAATATTTCATTGTATTAGGGAAGCAATCAGATTTTTCCTTAGGATAGACTCCTTGGCAGAGTTTGAATGTAGCCTTTATCACTTATAAAAATACTATAAGGTTTTCTCAGTTGATTTTAGTTTTTATTAAAAGAACCCAAGGCTACAACTCAATTATTTATAATGATGTACCTTTGTCACACAGATTTGTAGTGACTTACCTCTGATACACTGATTCAACTTGACCTGTTTGTGTTTTATGCTGATGTAATATGAGTTACATTTATTTTTCAGCGCCCGATGTTCCACCACAGATACTGTTTCTCTCAAATGCATTGGTAAGATTTATTCCTTCAAGCCAAATAACCGATGTGTACTTGTGTTCATTTAGGGTATTAGTGTTAGACTATTGGAACCTTTCAGATCAGGAAGTGCAGTTCCATCTAATACACTCAGGACCAATAAGCCCAGGATTAGATACAGAATAAAGCTCCCTCTGCACTATCTCCTTCAAACACTCCCATGACAGGGACAGCACAGGATTAGATAAAGCTTCCCCCTCCCCCACTCCCATGTTGTTTTCTAGAAATACTACAGGACGAATAATGTTCACAATATTATTTGGCAAGATATACAAAGCTATGGGTCAAGTGCTGGAAAATAATGGAAAGTTGTATTAGAATAGACAGGTGATTGCTTTTGACTGGCACAGATTTGATGGGCTACAGGGCCTTTTTCTCTGCTGTAGACCTCTTGGATTATAATATTGCTGGACGAATAGTTTTAAACATATACCAGGATAATCACTTTAGTACAACAGAAGCAATTGTACAGGTAATGTTATAGAATTAATAGTGTAAATGAACCTTTCTATAATATCACACAGACAGTATTATTAATATTAGCTCAGATTTAATATTACTAACGAGCAATAGTCACAGTGACAGCATCCCAAACCTTGATTAATATTAACTTCTAGACCTGGGTGTGTGGGGTACAATTTCAAAGTTTGGCTGATGACATAAAACATTGAACTATTGTGAACTGTGAGACTGACAGAAAGATGACATAGACAGGCCAGTGAAATGTACAGACACATGCCAGATAATATATAAATCAGAAAAGTGTGACATGGAGTCAGGCAGGAAGAATTAGTAGATGCTTCATACAGAGCTCCCTACAAAAAAGCTCTGTGGGTCTTGCTACATCAAATGGACTGCAATGGTTCAAAAAGGCAGCTGACCACCACCTTCTCAAGGCCAATTAGAGTAGAACAACAAGTATTCAGATCTCCTGAATTCATTATGAAAAAGGATAAAATTCTGCAAGAGGGGTGCAGGAGAAGGGTTGTTTGCAGTTATATGCGTGGAAATTATTGAAGGTGCCAGAGAAATTTGAGAAATGCCTAAAAAAGTGTATAGGGCCCTGAAATTTGTAAATAGATAAACAAATAGAGTCATAAAATCATACAACAAGCAAACAGACCCATCAATCCAACACGTCCACGCCAACCAAGCTTCCAAATTAAACTAGTTCCATTTGCCTGTGTTTGGCCCATATCCCTCCAAACCTTTCCTATTCATGTTCCTATCAAAATGTATTTTAAATGTTCTAACTGTACCTGCAACCACCACATCCCCTGGCAGCTCATTCCACATGCAAACTACCCTCTATGTGAAAAAGTTGTCCCTCATGTCCCTTTTAAATCTTTCTCCTCTCACCTTAAACCTATGCCCTCTAGTTTTGAACTCACCTACTCTAGGGAAAAGACCTTAACTTATCAATGCCCCTAATGATTTTTTAAACCTCTATAAGGTCGCCCCTCAACCTCCTATGAAAAATGATAGAATCCCTACAGTGTGGAAACAGGCCCTTTGGCCCAATAAATTCACACTGACCCTCAGAGCGACCCATCCCCCTATAACCCACCTAATCTATGCATCCCTGGACACTATGGGGAATTTAGTATGGCCAATCCATCTAGCCTGCACATCTTTGGACTGTGGGAGAAACCCAGGTCCCTGGTGCTGTGAGGTAGCAGTGCTAACCACTGAGCCACAGTGCCGCCCAATCTCTCCTTATAACTCAAACCCTCCGGTCCCAGAAACATCCTGGCAAATCTTTTCTGAACCCTCTCCAACTTAATAATATCCTTTGTACAACAGGGCTACAAAAACAAAGAAGGTATAAAGCAGTAGCTTGGTCTGACCTGGAATATTATGTCCTGGGCACTGTACTTTAGGAAGAATGTGGAAGTATTATACAGAGAAGGTGCTGAAACAATTTACTAGGGATGAGTAACCTGCAAGATTGCATGGTGTGGGGGAGTGGTGGTGCAGGGTTTGGGGACAAGACGGGTGTGTTGGGGGGGGTGGGGTGTTGTCTGTTCTCAGCAGGCCCAATGCTCCCCATCTCCGTGTTCCCAACGCTGAGTCTTGATTTTAGGGGTTCATAGAACATAGTTTTTAATATATGCAGTCAACAATTTGGAGCAATTTTCTGACATTTAATATTGAGCTTGTTGAGAAGCAGCAGTTCAGGTAGAATAAGCTAATTAATTAGTTAAAGGAAGTATACAACCGTGATAAACACGAATAGCTCATTGATACAAGAGGACAAACAGAATGTATTGGTCTCATTAAAGTTATGAAAGCAGCATCCTGCTCTCTAACTGATGTGTACAGGAACTCTTTCCTGGCTCTTCCTCCTGTTCATCTGGTCCATTTTCCATTTGGAGCCAACCTGAGGACCTGTTGATGAAGACCATTCTCTGAGCATTGCTACCTCCAAGGTCCTGATGAGGAACACCCTCTGCCGAGAGCACACATTGTTCTATTTTATTTCTAAGGCCAGGTTATCTCCTCCATGTCCATTATTTGCCTCAACCCTTTCAGCCAATAGCCATGGGCAGATACTCATGATGTTGGACGACCGTTGTCCCCTTGCCCACCTCCATCTGAGGCTCAGTTTTCACCCTTTCTAAAAATAACACCTTCTCGTTTTTCTAAAACAACCCACCAATAATAGGGATAACACAGCAGGTCAGGCAGCATTAGAGGAGCAGGATAGTTGACGTTTCGGGTCGGCGCCCTTCTTCAGAAACGTCAGGTTTTAGGGGGCCCCAATTCCCAACCTGGGTCCTTCGATCAAGCACGGAGTGCAGGTTAGTGTAACAGCCCCATCTGCTGGCCAGTCATGACCAATGACAGTGGGACAAGGCCCTTAACTGAGCATTAATTAGCAGCAGGGGGAAGATTGTCTCTGAAATATAAGACCATAAGATATAGGAGCAGAATTAGGCCATTTATCCCCTCGAGTCTGCTCTGCCATTTGATCATGGCCGATATGTTTCTCAATCCCATTCTCCTGCCTTCTCCCTGTAACCCTTGATCCCCTGCAACAGGGTTAGTTTCCAATCAAGAACCTTTCTATCTCTTCCTTAAACATATTTAATAACTTGGCCTCCATAGCCTTCTATAGCAATGAGTTCCACAGATTCCCCACCCTCTGACTGAAGAAATTCCTCTTCATCTCAGTTCTCAAGGTCATCTCTTCACTCTGAGACTGTGCCCTCAGGCCCTAGTTTCTCCTACTCGTGGAAACATCGTTTCCATCTCCACTCTATCCAGGCCTCTCAGTATTCTGTAAGTTTCAATCAGATCCCCCCTCATCCTTCTAAACTCAACCAGGTACAGACCCAGAATCCTCAACCACTCCTCTTATGAAAGTGCTTCATCCCTGCGATCAATCTTGTATATCTCCTCTGGAGCCCCTCCAATGCCAGCACATCCTAATCATGAAAGAAGTGGGAAGGCAAAGGGACTCACACCCATGACCCTCCCCTCAAACAAACTCACCACCAGGGAGGGTAGTATATTCTGCCATCTGATTCTAAGCTGGATGCTTGCTGAAGGAACTATGAACAGGAACTGTACTGAGGTCACAGTGAAGGCTCATTTGGCTTTGGTTATGAGATATGCAATCCTGGAAAAGTCAAACAAACATAGGAACAGGTCTGGCAGCAGTCATGAAAAGAAAGTGGAGTTAAAGTTCTAAGTCTGGTGACTCTTTGTCAGAACTAGACTTGAAAGAGTAACCATGCTTTCTTCCCGCAAATAGTACTGTACCTGCTGATCTGTAAGGATTCTCTGACTTCTATGACTATGACTTACTCCAGCACTTTCTGTTTTTTGTCAGATCTCCAACATCTGCAGTTCTTTGTTTTATTAACATAGGAACAGGAGCAGGCCATTCAGCCCCTTGAGCCTGTTCCACCATTCAATGAGATCATGACTGATCTGCAGCCTAACTCTGTGTACTTGTCTTTGGCCAATATCCCTTATTATCTTAAATTAACAAAACAAAATCTATCTCAGGCTCCATCCCCGCTTCTTTGACCTGTCTGTTTCCTCTCCACCTATCTTCTCCTCTATCCATCTTCTTTCTGCCTCCCCCTCTCTCCCTATTTATTTCAGAAACCCCTTCCCCTCCCCCATTTCTGAAGAAGGGTCTAGGGGCGAAACGTCAGCCTTCCTGCTCCTATGATGCTGCTTGGCCTGCTGTGTTCATCCAGCCCTGCACCTTGTTATCTCTATCTCAGTCCTTCAATTTGGAAAGATATATGTCGAATCCTTGGCTGCCTTAATTTCTGTTGATATAATAGGTAGCTCCAGCAACAACAAACATAAACAACTTTCTTATTGGATGTCACTTTCACTTTGAAAACAATCTCTTTGTTTGTAGACTGTGGCAGGAAGATCAAGACCTCCACAAGAATTGTGGGTGGCGTTCCAGTCCAGTTGGGTGAGTGGCCTTGGCAGGTTAGTCTTCATTACAAGTCACGGCACGTCTGTGGTGGAACCATCATCTCACAGGACTGGATCATCACTGCAAGCCATTGCTTCTTTGAGTGAGTAAGAACACTGAAGGAGTGAGGAGACAGTGAGGATGTTACTCTTCGGCCACAAATGGACAATGTTGTTCAAAGGGGATTGTAAGAGGTTGAGAAGGTGTGGGGACGGATTGGGGAGAGACTGAAAGGTCCATTTTTTAAAAAAAATTCATTCACAGAATGTGAGCATCACTTGCCTGGAGACCAACATTTATTACCCATAGAATCCATACAGTGTGGAAGCAGGCCATTCAGCCCATCAAGTCCACACTGACTCTCCGAAGAGCATCCCACCCAGACCCACCCCCTATTCTATCCCTGCATTTCCCACCCTAGACACTATGGGTAATTTACCACAGCCAATCCACCTGACCTGCATATCTTTGGATTGTGGGAGGAAACCCACATAGACGCGAGGAGAATGTGCAAACTCCACACAGTCAGTCACCCAAGGCTGGAAATGAACCTGGGTCCCTGGTGCTGTGAGGCAGCAGTGCTAACCACTGAACCCACATCCCTAATAGTCCAGAGGGTGGTTGCATGTCAACCACATTACTGTGGGTATGGAATCACGCGTAGGCTAGACAAGGTAAGGATGGCAGTTTCCTTCCCTAAAGGGTATTAGTGAACTAGGTGGGTTTTTCCAACAATCAACAATGGATTCATGGTCATCATTAGACTCTTAATTCCAGATTTTTATGAATTCAAATTCCACCATCTGACATGGCAGGAATCAAACCTTGGTCCCCAGATTGTTACCAGGGTCTCTAGCTTATTAGGCTAGTGATAATACCAGTAAACCATCACCTCCCCTCAGGTTGTGGGCTTGGATGAGTGCTAGAAGGAAACCCTTAATGAATTTCTAAAATTGAATCTTACTGAGCTCCTTCTGGCCTTCAATCCTGATTGCAGGAGATCTAGAGTGGTGGGGATAACATCGCTGACAGCCAACCTCAGACAAACTTGGGTTAAAATAACAATTTAAGCCTTGGTGATGCCATTGAGTATGAGAGGAGCTCACAGCTCAGGGATAGGCATTTTCAAAGCTGTAGCATCAGTTAGCCACATTGAGGTTGGGAGGGAGTGGGAGAAAACAGGAGGGAATGAGAGAAAACAGGAAGGAGTGAGAGAAAACAGGAGGGAGTGGGAGAAAACAGGTAGCAGGCTGAGGAGAGGGCATGAAGATCCTTGCCCTTTGTAAAAACCGAAAGAACTGTGAATGCCGTAAATCAGAAACAAAAACAGAAATTGCTGGAAAATTTCAGTACGTCTGGCAACACCTGTGTGTAGAAATCAGAGTTAATGTTTTGGGTTGAGTGCCCCTTTGTCAGAACTGATGGTAGCTAGGAAAAAGTTGTTTTTTGTGCAGAAGATAGTTTGGGGATAGGGGGTAAGATAGGTGGAGATAGAGTCCAAAGAGACAAAGGGACAGTTGGACAGACAAAGGAGTGGATCAGCCTGGGAGAATGAATAGCTACTTGTGGACAATTAATGGCTAACCATTGGTGGTGTGTAATAGCAAACCATGTGATAACAAGGCCTGGTGTGTGGGTATTGGGGTAAGGACATAGGCAAAGGTGCCTCAAAGCCTAAAGTTGTTGAGCTCAATATTGAAGTGGCAAGGTGGCTTGGTGGTTAGCACTACTTCCTCACAGCACCAGGGACCTGGGTTCGATTCCACCCTTGGGCAACTGTCTGTGTGGAGTTTGCATGTTCTTCCCCATGTCTGCATGGGTTTCCTCCCACAGTTCAAAGATGTGCAGGTTAGATGGATCAGCCATGCTAAATTGCCTGTGGTGTCCAGGAATGTGTAAATTAGGGGGGTGGGTCTGGGTGGGATGCTCCAAGGGTTGGTGTGGACTTTTTGAGCCAAAGGGCATGTTTACACACTGTAGGGATTCTATTCTAAGGCTGTAGAGTTCCCAAGTGGAAAATGAGGTGCTGTTCTTCCAGCTTGCGCTGAGTTTTGCTGGAACACTGCAGCAAGCCTGAGACAGAGATACTGGCCAGGGAACAGGGTGGTGTGTTGAAGTGGCAGGCAACTGGAAGCTCAGGTTCTTTTTAGCAGGCCGAACATAGATGTTCTGCAAAGTGGTCACCCACTCTGCACTTCGTTTCCTCACCCTTTGTGCCTGAAACTGACCTTCTTTTGATTCCAGAGATGATAGCTATCAGCCGAAGTACTGGAAAATATACAGTGGTTTTATTTCCCAACGGGAACTATTTAGAGCCACGCAGAGTTCCTTGTCGAGGATTGTTGTTCACAGCAGATACAGCTCAGACACCAATGACAACGACATTGCTTTAATGAAGCTCTCAAATCCACTGAGGTTTACAGGTACTGTTCATGTTAATGGTCGTTGGCCCTGACCAATGTCCAGTCTGTAGCCATTAATGTGTCAGAGCAGTCTGTGTGTGTCAAAGGGCCAGTTCCTGTGCTGTACTGTTCTTTGTTCTATTATTACTAAGCTTCAGGTCTAAAAAAACTCTACAATGTGACACATTCACAGCACCTCCACACAAACCATTAAGTCTCACTTACAAAGGCTGCCCTCAATCGGTTGAATTACTGGAAAAAAAATTATCCTTAGAAATGTTTTCCAATGCCAAAAAACAGAAATGTATTAGTGCAAGTGAAAGGACTTTTTCTTCTAGATTGTTATCATCTTCAACACAAACTCAGTAAATCATGGGTTCAATACGATAGTAAAATGTAGGGTATGCAGGGTAGTTTGATCTTAGAGTAGGAGAATAGGTCGGCACAACATCATGGGCCGAAGGGCCTGTACTGTGCTGTACTGCTCTATGTTCTATGTTCTATGTTCTAATACAGAACACTATGCTTGCTACACTGTGCCCATCAAACCCTTCCAGGACAGGAACAACATGATGTTGGATACAGAGTAAAGCTCCTCTACACTAACCCCATCAAACACTCCCAGGACAGGGAGAGCAAGGCGTTAGATAAAGAGTAAAGTTGTCCTTACACTTGTAAACTGAAAATAAAGCTCTCTCTACTCTTTTTAAAATTGAAAGTAAAGGCTCCTTGATGCTGTCCCCACCAAAAACTCCTAGGAAAGGGACAGCATGGGGTTAGATACACAGTAAAGCTTCTCTACTCTTTTAAAGTGAAAGTAAATCCGGCTCGACTCTTTTAAAATGCTGCCCCTACTCTTTTAAACTGGGGGATTTTGAGACTAGGAGTATATTTTTAAGGTGAGAGGAGAAAGATTTGAAAAGGACATGAGAGGCAATATTTTTACACAGAGAATGGTTCGTGTGTGGAATGAGCTTCTAGAGGAAGTGATGGACACAGGTGCAGGTACACTGTTTAAAAGATATTTAGATAAGTACATGAGTAAGAAATGTTTGGAGGGATATGGCCAACTGCAGGCGGTGGGACTAGTTTAGTTTGAGATTATGGTCGGCATAAATTGGTTAGGCCAAAGGGTCTGTTTCTGTTCTGTATGACTATGACAGGGTGTCTCCATGTGACTGCATGTGTATATGTGACTGAGCGTGTACATGTGAGCAGGATTACTTGGTTACTTCACCCTAATTTCTACGGTGTGACAGAGCCTACACTTTTTCCAGATAATATTAGACCTGCCTGTTTGCCAACCTACGATCAACAATTTCCTGAAGGGATGCGCTGTTGGATTACGGGATTTGGTCACACACAGGAAGGGGCACGTAAGTAAGGCAGTGTGTATCGATGGGTCAGAAGTCATTGGAGGCTGGGGTATGTGGGTCAGTTAGCTTGGTTGGCTGGATGGCTGGTTTGTGATACAGACTGATGCCAACGCTGTAGGTTCACTGGCTGAGGTTGCCACGAAGATACCACCTTCTCAACCTTTACCCTCACCTGAGATGTGGTGACCCTTAGATTAAACTCACCACTGCTCATCTCCCTCTATGACAGAGCGGAACTAAGGTGACTTCCTCTTTATTCTTCCCTGGTGTACTGGAGGTTGCACACAATCTATCTCTTCCACTTAATTTAACACCAGTACACATCAAACTTATTCACTTAGACAATCATTGTTTACCTTCTTTGCTCTAAAGAAATAGCCACATTTTTTTTTCAGTTAACCTGAATTTATTTTAAATTATCTCCTCAAGGTATTTTTAGAAAGGTTATAGTTCTCTGCCATTGTGACAAAAGGTGCCAAAATTCCTGTGGATTTGCTGTAAACTCTTGCTTCTTGTCATCTCGATTAAATTGGAATTTTAATTTCACAAAGAGGTGACATTTTCATTGCAAAATCCACATTTTTGTTTGACCAGTGATTAAAGCTTCTGGGTCATGAAAATGGCATTAATTTTTAGCTACTGATAGAAGAGAATGTATTGTGAGCCTTGGTTGTAAATATTTTCACATCAAAGTAAATAGAAAGGGATTAGAAAGATATGAGCCAAATGCTGGCAAATGGGACTAGATTAATTTAGGATGTCTGGTCAGTTTGAACAAATTGGACCGAAGGGTCTGTTTCTGACCTGTACAGCTCTATTACTCTATGACTCATGAGGTCATAAGAAATAGGAACAGGAGCAGGCCATTCAGCCCCTCAAGCCTGATCACTATTCAACAAGATCATGGCTAATCTGCCCCAGGCCTTAACCACTCTTTCGTGCCAGCTCAGCATAGCTGGATCAGCATAGTGGATCCTGAACCTTGACCTCTTTGACCAAGCTTTTGGTCACCTAGGCCAAAGACCTCTTGCAATTGCTTGGGAAGCATCTTGGGATACATTGCTATGTCAAAAGCCCTAAATACAAGTACCTGTTGTTGTTAAGTGCTGTTCCTCCCAGGTATGGTTTAAATTTCAGACATTGTTGGCCAGGTCACTCTGAGACTGTGGCTGAGTAGCAAATCCCATTGTAACATCCTGAGCTTAACCTTTTATTTAATGTATTTCAGTTTTGACCTCCAACATCCTCCTAGAAGCTTCAGTCAACATAATCGGCACTAGAACCTGCAACCGGAGAGACTTTTACAACGGAGCAATAACAGACCGCATGGTCTGTGCTGGCAAGATCTCTGGGGGAGTCGATTCTTGTCAGGTATGTGATGGTCAGAAACCAGGACATCCATCCACTCATTTCTGGGGTCCTGGTTTTAGAATCAATGGACTGGTTGCATTTCTGCTCTGTGAGCAATAAACATCCTGAAGGAATTGAATCTGATGTTATAAAGCGGAGGTGGAATTCCCTCCCAACCCCCACCGAGAACTAAAACCGGAATACCCAAAGAGGAGCACCTCACCTCATAATCTGTAAAAGGAGTGTGAAAAGTGGTGTAACCTGCCTTTCAGCAGCTTCCAGTGGTTAAATAAAATAAGTCACTGACACTCACTTTACAATCAACAATTTATTTATCTAACTCTAACAGTGAATAAATTAACTAAACTATTAACAAACTGAATAAATCCCTTCTAACTACTAAATATTCCCGAATAAAACAAGATTCTAATGGTATGCTGTTCCAATAAATATAAGTCCCACTTGTATAAAATAAAAATAGAATTTAATCTCTCAAAATTACAGTCAGGTTACATGTCTTCCAGAATGCTCAGGGCCTTCGCCATCGATTCTTCTGCCAGGAATACTCACTAGATGTGCCATTGGTACCTTTGTTATTTAGATGGTGCTTTCTCTAATACGTAGAGAAGGCTATGAGAGCCAGTGATTCTCTCTTGAGAGCTGAGTGCTGTTAACTCTGGTGGAGAGTAGTTAGCTCTCTGGTCTTTGTCCAACTGCCCTCTTCCTTTATACCTTTGATGACATATCAATACTTCTTAAAATAGAATTGTTCCTATATTGTCAAAACCATCAGATTTAAATTTGCAGCCCAAGGGTATCAATGTGGACTTCACAAGCTTCAAAATCTCCCCTCCCCCGACCACATCCCAAAACCAGCCCAGCTCGTCCCCGCCTCCCCTAACCATTCCTCCCACCTCAAGCCCCATCCCTATCTCCTACCTACTAACCTCATCCCGCCTCCTTGACCTGTCCGTCCTCCCTGGACCGACCTATCCCCTCCCTAACTCCCCACCTACATTCACCTTTACTGGGTCCAACCCCGCCTCTTTGACCTGTCTGTCTCCTCTCCACCTATCTTCTTCTTTATCCATCTTCTATCCGCCTCCCCCTCTCTCTCTATTTATTTCAGAATCCCCTTCCCCTCCCCCATTTCTGAAGAAGGGTCTCGACCCAAAACGTCAGCTTTGCTACTCCTCTGATGCTGCTTGGCCTGCTGTGTTCATCCAGCTCTACACCTTGTTATCTCAGATTATCCAGCATCAGCAGTTCCTACTATCTCGGTAACAGATTTGAATTTAATTGGCTTTTAGTATCTAAGTGCTTGATTCAATTGATTGGCTAAATTCAAAACTTGTTGTCTTGGTAAAAACTGCTGCTTGGCCTGCTAACTGTACAGCCCTTTTGATACAAATATTTCAATTCGGATGCTTTCCGTGTACTTCCAAATGTTCAAGCTGCTGCTCACAGACATCCACTTTAAATCCTTGAGCGTAGAAAAAGCACATTATCTATTAAAGCGACTATGCAATGCTTTCCGCCTCAGCATTTTACAAACAACAAATACTAACTTCCTGCCTCCTGATCCACAAGTACTCTACCCAACTTCATAACACTGAACAATATCTTAACCTAATTGTGATAGGAACAAAAAGCATTGAAATCACAGCGGGCTGGGCAGCATCCATGTAGAGAGGGCAAGCTAATGTTTCAAATCTAGATGACTCTTCATCAGATGAAGATTCCAGAATCTGCAGTAATTTGTTGGGCATATGATGAAATGCTAACTCATATATAGGGGGTATTGGTTGGGAGGATGTGTTGGTTTGTCCCTTCACCAGAAAAGAGGCAGCTCTGACAGTACAGCACTCATTCAATACCACATTAAAGTACCAGCCTAGATTCTCGTCTATGGAGCAAGGAAGGCACATTCTTTGAACCCAAAGATGAGGGTGATACTTATGGAACATTTGAGTGGAAGATCTATTGAAGTTGTCATCTCAAAACTGAACTTCGCTCAATGAGACCAGGGATCTTTTGTTTTATTCATTCACGGGATGAGGGTGTCACTGACCTGGCAACATTTATTGCCCATCCCTAATTGTTCAGAGTCAACCACATTGCTGTGGGTCTGGAGTCATGTGTAGGCCAGACCAGGTAAGGATGGCAGTGTCCTTTCCTAAAGGGCATTAGTGAACCAGATGGGTTTTTCCGACAATGGGTTCATGGTCATCATTAGACTCTTAATTCTGGCTATTTTTATTGAATTCAAATTCCACCATCTGCTGTGGTGGGATTCGAACCCGAGTTCCCAGAACATTATCTGGGTCTCTGGATTAACGGTCCAGCGATAATACAACTAGGCCATTGCCTCCCCATAGTCCACTCAAAGATATGGGTGGCTGCGCCCAATTTGTAGAGCGTTTTGATTTTCCAAGTTAAACAAATGAATCATTGGAAAGTGAGGATGGCTGCTAATACGGCACTAATACCCCATGTGTGAGTAAAGCCTCCCAAAGTTGATCCAGTACTCACATCCCACAATTCGAGCACAGGATTAATGTTCTCCTCATTCCCAATTAAACAAGTTGGCACGTGCTTTGAGGGTAAACCAAGGCTTTGCCTGGGGTTTGTGGGTCAGTGCTTCAAGTGGCTTCCATTTGACTGTGAAACATTTCTCTTTAAACCCCAGGGTGATAGTGGTGGGCCTCTTGTCTGTGAAGTGTCTGGTACCTGGTACCTGGCAGGAGTTACGAGTTGGGGGATTGGCTGCGCTCGGATGAACAAGCCAGGAGTTTATGCCCGGGTGACACAACTCACCAACTGGATCTTCACACAGATGGAGGTACCAATTTATCCTCATTACCATGGCAACTGGGGAGAATATTTTGCGATACAAACAATCCGGACAATAAGAGCCTGCATTTTAGGACCATTTGTAATGTAGGGAAATGCCCCTAGGTGTTTGTAGGAATGATGCCAGATGATGGTGCAGCAGAGGGAGTCAGAGAGGCTAGACTGGGAGATGCCAGGAGATCGCAATGGGTCGTGGGGCCAGAGGAAGTTACAAAGATTGAGGGGGGAGACATTGTGGAGGGATTTGAAAACAAGGAGAAACATTTAAAATTCATTGCCAATGGATCTAATATATAAACTTAGACAGTAGGTAGGACATTAATAACTCATCTTAAAAGTCACATTTCCAACAGTGCAGTGTACCCTCAGTCCTGAAGGAGCCCATGTCGGTTAGAGAGCACAAGAGGTGATGGATGAATGGGACCTGGTGGTAATGATGTGTGAGCAGCAGTGAGTTCGATGAATGAGGATTGAGAGGAAGGAATGAGACTAGGTAAAACCATTTGAGGGCTTTCACTGCAGAGTCCCTTGTCATGTACCTATACAAATGTAAGAAATAGAACAGAAGTAGGGCCATTCAGCTCCTCAAGCCTGCTTCACCATTCCATAATTCAATAATAATGGATAATCTGTTTGTATTTTGAATTCCACATATACAATAACCCTCGTTCCCCTGTCTAAACCAATCTATTCACTTCTGACTTAAAGATATTCAATGACCCCAAGTCCACTACCCTCTGAGACACAGAGTTTCAGAGTCACACAATCCTCTGACAGAAAATATTTCTCCTCATCTCTGTCCTAAGCGGGTGACCCTTAATTTTAAAACCGTGTCCCCTGGTTCTGTGTTCACCCACAAACAGGAGGCATCCTTTCCACATCTACCTTGTCAATCATTCAGGACCTTATACACTTCAATCTAACACCCACACTCTTCTAAGCATCAGTGGAAAACAAGCCCAGTCTATCCAATCTTTCCTCATAAGACAACCTACTCACTCCAGGCATTAATCTAGTAAACCTCCTCTGAACCACCTTGAATGCACTTACATCGTTCCTTAAAGTAGGAGACGAAAACTCCATACAGTATTCAAGATGTGCTCTCACCAATACTCAAAGTACATTGTTAATAATATATTTCTGAGAGTCAGCAGCATTAAGCTGGGCTGCATACAGTTTTGTATTTTCATTTTATGCCTTTTATGACACAAAGCTGTAGAGCCAGAGAAGTACATTTTGAATAGAAGTCACTGTCAGAATGTTGGAAATGCTATGCAAATGCTTACGACAGCAATGTGACACCAACCAGAAAGTCTGTTTCACCTTTCTTGATTCTGGTTGAGGGAAAAGTACCCTGTTCTTATTTGAAAAGCGCTGAGGGATCTTTTACATCACCTTAGGCAGCCAGAGGAACTTTGATTTAACGACTCCTCTTAAAAGTCGAACTTCTGGCAGTGCAGCATACCTTCAGTACTGCACTCAGAATTTTAGCCTAGATTTTAGGCTCCATAATGAAGCTTGAGTCTTCTGATCATATGTCTTTTTTTCGGCTACACTCAAGTGACTGTAAACTTTCTGACCCAGCAGTAAGGGTGCTGAGGCGTGAATGATACCTCCTACAGCTGGGACATCAAACTGTTCCATTTGAGAATCTGGGTCATTATTTGAATGATAGGAAGAATTCCATTAGGTTCAACATGTAGATTCAATTAGGTTTTTTCCTAGTTAATTTGCAACACAAAACCACATTCATCTCATTGGCATACAACAGCTGTCATAGTTACTTAAGTAACATGAATATACTTGTGAAAGCCTTCAATATCTTTCAATGGTATATCAAATATTACATAAATAGAAGTATTCATTTCCACTTCAACAACTTTCCAATTTTAGCTGACAAAAATAAATTGCCAGTGTATTGCCCGCAGTACGACGTTAAAACTTCATCTCATGGTGAAATTGGGAGACTTTATAAAGTCATGCTACCATATCAGCTTAGGCTGGAGCCCTTTACATTTTACTTAAGGATATACAAGAAAAGAGGAAGGCCATTCAGTCCCTCAAGCTTGTTCCATTCCATTCAGTTGAATCATGATTGCTCTCTTAATCCCCTTTCCCAGTCGAAACAAATTTTATTTTCAGTGTCTGTGTAAGTTACTTCAACATTAAATCTTGACATAAATGTATGGCCAAAAATCATGATGAAAGGAAGACCTTTACTAATATATAAAAGAAATGTGTCTCTTATTTATGTTGTTGATTCCACAAACAAGTAAATGTGAAATGTTGGTTTTCTGCCATGAAGGATTAGGGAGGTAATGGGTTGAACTGGTAAATGGATAATCAGAAGCTTAAGGCATTAGATTTCTGACAGGGATTGAGTTGGGCGAGCTGGACCCTGGCTTCTTCGAGAAATGAATCCAGGTGGTTGCACTGTTGTCCCATCTGTTGGTTTACAACAACAACCTGCATTCACATAGAGCTTTTACCATAGAAAATTGTCCCAATGCACTTAGCAAGAAAGAGCATGACCAAACAAATTTTGACACTGAGCCAAAAGAAGGACTACTGGCAATTAGGAAGAGAGGGAATTATAGTTTAGAACCTGCAATAGAGATCACCAATAGAGTTAGTGTTTGTGGAAATACAATTCTGTTCTATATACTGCCAGATTTGGAAATCATTGGTCCAGACCATAGTGAGTACCCAATGGATATCATTTTATGTGACCTGCCTGTCCATAAGAATGAGACCAATTGCTGAATAATGGTGAAATTGATGTTATGGAGTGCCATTCTCCTCGGGATTTAATGTCTTGTATTTCACTTTTACAGGCCAACAGCAACTAATGAAAAGAATGGGCTTTCACCGCACATTGGGTGTGTTCGAGGTTGTTGCCTCTGATTTATGCTGCTTTTCCAAAAGACTGTTTCTAGGGAGATTGGATTTCTCCCAGAGCTCATTAATGTACTGTATACGTTTAGTCAAAAAGAGAGACAGTTTGATTCATTATTCAACGGGTGATACAGCCTCAACTTGGTCTAAGATAACCAAACCTTGCCTGACCATGACCATTACCTTACGCTATGTGAGTTTAAGAATTTCCCCAGATCCTCATGGTTTCTGAGGATTAAACTCTCAAAGATCCTGCACATGCACTGGGTCCACGTTAATTTAAGATTATAATTTAAGAATTTCTGCTTTGGGCTCAATCCAGTGGCAATTTGCACCCGAAATTGCACCTGGTTTGCAAAATATATATTCTCAGGTTTCTGCTCAGATG
>NC_063363.1:5445962-5460297 GCF_021869965.1 Rhincodon typus
GGGTCTGGACCCTTCTTCAGAAGAAGGTCCACACCCATTTCTGAAGAAGGGTCCAGACCCGAAACGTCAGCTTTCCTGCTCCTCTGATGCTGCCTGACCTGTTGTGTTCATCCAGCTCTACACCTTGGTATCTCAGACTCCAGCATCGGCAGTTCTTACTATCTTTTTTGATCTTTCTTCATTTCACCCTATCAGCATATCCTTCTGTTCCTTCCTCCCTTGTCTTTATGTCAAATACATCGATAGTGTACACTGCAGTCTCTCTCTGCAGCACTGAGTCTGAATATTCCCTGTGGGAGAAATGGAGATGGATTGACCTACAGCCCAGGACCAAAAACTTACTTTACCAACCCCTCTGTCATTCCCCATGTTTCTTGCCCTTTTCCCCTCCAGCAGCAACTAAATCATCAGACTTGGAATGCATGAACCAAACTCTCTTTACCAGATCTTGAGGTCAGCAAATAGAGACCTTGTGTGGTCAGTATTGGGTAAGGTGGTCAGTTCTGCCAGCACTGGGGATGGGTCAGTGTCCTGAGCTAATGTGATGAGGATAAAATATAACCGCCTCCCACGAACTGGAAAATGGAGTGAGGACAGAGGGCAGCTTGTGTGTGGAATGAACTTCCTGAGGAAGTGGTAGATGTGGGCACAGTTACAACATTTAAAAGACACTTAGATAAGTACATAAATAGGAAAGGTTCGGAGGGATATGGGTCAGAAGCAGGCAGGTGGGGACTAGTTTCATTTAGGATTATGCTCAGCATGGACTGGTTGGACCGAAAGGTCTGTTTCTATGCCGTATGAATCTATGACTCCCATCACTATGACTGGTTTGAAATCTGTGATGAAGCCTTCCAAGGTCAAACAGCCTGAGATGACAATGCTCACAGCATCTGCTCAGAATGCCAGAGACTGACTGACTGACACCAATTGATAAACAGAGTATGGCCTCTGCCCTTTGAAGAGAAAAGAATTGGAAACAATTAAAATGGGGAGTGCAAGGAGCCAACAGGTATCCTCTCACTGAAGCATCCTCCCTCTGTCTCTCTCTCTTTCTCCTTCTCTCCCCACTCCACCCCTCTCTCTCTGCCTGGTTAGATGCTCTGGCTGGGAGTCAATCATTTGACTGCAACGTTCTCTAAATCACTAGCGAGACAGTAACTTGGGCAGATTTTTCATGTGACTGGAGTCATCAACAGGAACAGTTCTCCACCAGCTGCCGTGTGACTGGGACAAAGATTACCCAACCCATTAATGTTTAATTTATTCTTGTCTGACATAGATTCACACACGCCCAGCGTTATAACCAGAACATCTTCGCCACACTTGCTTGCTGACTCTCTGTCGCTTGTACATCACCAGCGCCATGGCACACAGTGAGTAAATAAATTTATCAGTCAGCAATTGCAGACAAAATCTCTCCATTGAAGGAAGGATATCATTTAATAAAATGGATATTCACTTGGCAAGGCTGGGTCAGAGGCTAGTTGGGTGTGATCCGGGCAGGTGTGGGAAACACAGAATAATTACTTCGTAGTTTGCAAATCCATGGCAGGCATTCAGTCTGCCATGAGATAGAAATACTGTGAATAAAAGATATAGTCCACTGGGTTTGATCTTGTGCTGTGGGTATAAGGTAATTCTATAATTCCTATCATCAAAACCTGTAACAGGCCATAGTCAGTCATTCTCCTGAAAAGGACAGAGAACTTTTGAGACCGTCCCACCCACCAAATTGGGAAAGGTTTCTGACCTGCTCTGTTTGCCTGTCCCAGGTGTGTGGCTCTCGCTGTGCAGCCCAGCTGGGTGGACCAAGTTGGGCTTTTCCTGTTCCGATATCTTCAGTACATCCAGGGGTGACACTTCATTAGGGCAGCATTCCGACAGAGTCTCCAACCCAAACATGAACAATACCCAAACATCCACCTTGCCCTCTCCTGTGGTATCTCCTTCACTTTCTGATCATCTCTCACACACCCTCTCTCATTCTCCACCTGCCTGTCTTTCACTCACCATTTGTCTCTCGCTGTCACTCTCTACATCGAATCGAATCCTGCCTCTTGACCATTCCTTAAAAGCACCTCTACCCGTCAAACATTTTTGGAATACCCTAATGTCATGATAGGTGCTACATAAAAGCAGAAATTCAGCAGGTGTGGCCCCTCGGTGGTGAGGAAAACAGAATTTCCAAATCAAAGAAGAGTTGGTTGTATTGGACTCAAAACGTTAACTCTGTTTCTCTCTCCACTGAGGCTGCCCAACCTACTGAGGTTCTCCAGCCATTTCTGTTTTTATTTCAGATTTAGAGCATTCAGTGTTTTGCTTTTATACCAATAAATGCATGTCTTTCTTTGTCTCTTACATCCTTTAAGATCTCGTCAAAATCCATCTTCTTTGACCAAACCTTTAATTGTGTGTTTGAATAAGTCTGTGAGACTCAAAACACTGTTTGATATGATTCCTGTGAATTGTCTTGGCAGGGCAGAAATAGTTTTAAAGAAAAGAATACTGTTGAGATTTTTTGGAATACCCTTCCTCAAAAGCTAATGGATAAAGTATTTTTAAACATTTTTGAAACCAGCAGATTCTTGATTACTAAGGGGGATGACAGATTGTCAGGGACATGTAGGAATAGAAAGTTGAGGTTAATGTGTTATTGAGACATTTTGTTATGTCAAGGTGCAATGTTGATAGATTTTCTGCTCAACACATGGACAATTTTGTTCATTGCCTAATGGAGACACAAAGCCTGAGTCAGTTTGGACACATCCTTTGATGGTCAATTCCTCTGTCAAAGAGTTATCTTTCTGTGCTCATAGATCCCTCAGCTAATCAAAGCTGTAAATCGGTTCCTTAAATATTCTTAAAATAACTTTTTAAAGAATCTACTTAACACCCAGTCAGAGCCCAGAGTCAAAGGGCACCGAGTGAGCATGGTGTTGGAGCAGTTCAGTAAAATATTACTCTATGAGCCAGGCATGAAACCTGTGTGATGGTTTTTCATCTTTATTACGGAAGACCATGACACATAAGACACAGGCATAGGCCATTCAGTCCATCAGATCTACTGCATCACTTAATGAAATGATTGCTGATCTGATAATCCTTGACTCCACTTTCCTGCCTTTTCCCCATAATCCTCGATTCCTCACCAATTAAAAATCTATCTCGTCCTGGACGTGGATGTCACTGGCCCATCCATGCTTGCCCTTGAATGAGTGGCTTGATAGACCATTTTACAGGGCAGTTAAGAGTCAAATGAAATTGCTGTGGGACTGGAGTCACATGGAGGCCTGAAGGATATTAGTAAACCAGATCGGCTTTTACAACAATCAACAATTGTTGTCCTGGTCACTATCACTGAAACCAGCTATTGATCCCGGATTTTTGTGATTTGAATTGAATTTCCACCTGCTGTCCTGGTGAAACCTTAACCCAGGCTTTCCAGAGAAGGAGCCTAGCCTTCTGGATTACAAATCCAGTGACATTTTCACTGTACTCCCCCAACTCTCCTAAACACGAGTAGTAAGCTCCCAATTTCCAATTCCAATGTTTTGCTGAGTTAACCTATCACACAGGGAGGTGGCAAATGGATAAAGGAAGTCGGGAACAAAAGAAAGGCTTCTGGTTCCCAAACATTCCCAGGTCCTTATCAGAAGGTATTGGCGTCAATTGTTTCTTGGGATTGGGATCTGCTGTGATCCCATTTTACGAGCACTTTGAAAACTCCCCACTGAGGGTGCACTCAATTGGGCAGCCCCTTTGGCATGAAGGAGCATATTCCAGAATCAACCCATTGTCTAATTGAGTCTGAAATAACAAGGTGTAGAGCTGGATGAACACAGCAGGCCAAGTAGCATCAGAGGAACAAGAAAGGTGATGTTTCGGGCCTAGACCCGAAACGTCAGCTTTCCTGCTCCTCTGATGCTGCTTGGCCTGGTGTGTTCATCCAGCTCTACACGTTGTTAACTCAGATTCTCCAGCATCTGCAGTTCCTACTATCTCTGTCTAATTGAGTCTCTTCTGTTCTCCCTGTTACAGCTGACTTATCCGATGCTCGCTTCTCATATGGTGAGTTCTTGATTGATTTGATTCCTGTATCAAATGAGGGTGGGGATCGAGCTGGAGGAGGGGGGTTTCCAACTATACTTGGAGCACCCATCAGTTTCAACCTCGGTTTCCAACCATCCTGCGACACAGCACAAGTAGTATTCTGTTTGGATCCTTCCATAAGGCTTTTTTAAAAAATCATTCATGAGATGTGGCAAGGTCAGCATTTATTTCCTGTCCCTAACTGACCAGAGAGCAGTTAAAAAGTTAATTATCACTGTGGGTCTGGAGTCACAAGTAGGCCAGACCAGGTAAGGATTGTGGATTTCCTTCCCTAAAGGACCCAGATGGGCTTTTCTGACAAGCAATAAAAGTTTCATAAGACTCCTAATTCCAGATTTTTATTGAATTCAATTGCCATCACCTCCCAGTGTGGCAGGATTTGAACCCAGGTCACCAAAGACATGATGTGGGACTCTGGATGAGGAGTCTAGTGATAATCCTACCAGGCCATCACTTCTGAAGGAAAAAAATTCAAAAAGACACAATTTGCCTCTGTGACTTTGCTCTTGCATGTTATTCATGGCTGTGTCCTGGAGATTACTCTTCAACTGGAGCAGACTGCAGGTCAATCCTGGAGAATTGGCAACTCTCTGATTTTCAAAATGGCTGTTTTGTGCTCTCTTAAAATAACACAACACAGGAAACTCCAGTCACACAATCTGACTAAACGTTCCAGATATCCCCAGAGGGAAATAAATAAAAACCTTGTCACAGTTGGGAATAAACATAGTGGTCCGTGCTGGAGCTCCATTTTAAAGTGTAAAACATGACTCAGAGCATTATGTGTCATTCACATGTTTAAGTTTTTTTTTTCCTTCTCGATTGTACCATAATTCTCCTTTGTGTAATTATTCTGAAAGGTGTCACCTCTGGCAGTATTTTCCAATTTGCCCCTACATTTGGGGTTCTACTTTAATTAACCAGCAGGCCCAAGGTGAAGTGAGGAAACCAGGCCACAACAAGTGAGCTGAGGGCTGAGCAGAACTGTTACCAAGGCAACCAAAAGCTTTACCTGTATGGAAAAGGCCTTGACAAAGGCCAAAATATGGAATCAGAGGCAACATGCAGTGCATCGAGCTGCTGTATACTTCCCTCAGCATTTCACAGGAGCTGATGCTGCCTGCAGCGAAATCCCTTCCTTTGACCAGAGGATGAACAGAACAGGCTTCACCCTGTGGGAGGGTAAGGCCTCTTGGACCGTGGGGCAAATCCATCTGTAGCTCCTCAATCCGCCCTGCCCACTGTTGCCTGGCAACAGGAGTCCATTCCAAACGCCTGGCACCAAGGGATAAAATGGGGTCACGCCACACGTCATCAAAATCACTTCAGACAGTCTCCCTCTCCCTGTGACCTCCTTTCAGGCTCAGAGCATGACTTTTTTTTTTGCTCCTTTTCTGGGTCAATTTGAACAGTTGTGTGTGTTATTGACAAAGGACTCATGACCTTGACAACAAAGATGGCTACCTTCCCTCACACCCCCACCCTGCTGTTACCAAGCAACTGTGAGTCACTGCCTTAAGAGGAAAAACTGAAGGTGATTAAAATTTTAGACTAACCAGCGCTAATATCTAAAAATGAATTGTGTGAGTGTACCACAGGCACGCAGCTAACCGAGAGACCAAAAAAAAATTCTTGTTCCTGTTCAGCAAAATGTGATTTAGAACCCAATTTATTCAAGCAAATAAATCTGGTTTGTCACTTGGTATTAGCAAGCTGATTTCAAAGGAATAACTGCTTCTCATGAGCAAGCTCCTGTCACTGTTAATTTCATAACCTTACAGCAGCCAGAGAGACCCTTCAATCCCGCTATGCTGTGCCAGTTCAGTGAAAGGCTGAGTTTGACTCTCTTGTTTTCTCCGCACAGCCCTGAAAAATTTTATTCTCTCAATTCCCCTCTTGAAAGTTACAATGGAGTCCACTTGCACTCCTCCTTTCATGCTGTGTATTCCAGATTGTAGCGATCGTACATGTCTCCAGTCTGAGGGAGCAGGCTCAAGGCTACTCACTGCTGTCAGAAAAGGTTCTGAAGGGGTTAAATCTTCATGTTACATTCCATTGATATCACATACTGATATCTGTGGGAGCAGATAATGAGTTCTCCTCGATGTTCTGGAGGGAAGACCAGAAGAAATAAGAAAAAGGAATAGGCCATTCGGTCCCTCCAGGCTGCTTCACCATTCAATAGATCTGACATTCATCACGTCCTGCATTTTCCCCGTAACCCTTGATTCCCCGACTGATCAAGGATCTGTCTGTCTCAACCTTAAATTTGCACAAGGATTCTGCCCCCACACTCTCTGTGACAAGGAGTTCAAAAGAGACTCAACCTTCAGAGAAAAGATTCCTCCTCATTTCGGTCTTAAATTGGTGCCACTTTATTCTGAGACCGTGTCCTCTGGTCTTTGATTCTCGAATGAGGGCAAATCTTTCCCCTGTTTACGTCCCTTAGAATCCCAACCTATTTAGTCTTTGCTCATAGGACAATCCTTCCAACCCAGGGATCATCCTAATGAACCTTCTCTGAACTGTGTCCAATGAAATGATCTCATTCCTTAAATACGAGGAAAAAAAAATGCTTACAGTACTCCAGAAGTTGTCTCAGCAGCACGTTGTACAGTCGCAGTCAGACTTCCCTACCCTTCAACTCCAACTCCCTTGAAATAAGGGCCAATATTCCACTAACCTTCCTGATTACCTGCTGCCCCTGAATGCTAGCTTTCTGTGTTTTGTGCACGAGTACCTCAAGTTCCTTTGTGCTGCAGCTTTCTGCAGTTTTTCTCCATTTAAGGAGACCATGCAACTTCATCCAGGAACTTCATCAACTTCCTAAGGTTGTAGTGATTATTCCTGATGAAATGTAGTTGTACCTATTACTATCATGCAATAAACCTTGTTAGTTAAGAGCAGCCTGTTCTGTTAATGCTCTACAGTGGAGTATCCTTGACCATTAATCACTTGTTTGAGCTGAGACAGAGCAGCAACAAAGGAGGACTGGTGGCAGTGAATTATTTCCAACTCACTGGTAGAGGTAGTAAATACCACGAGGTGCCAGGAGTGGTCATGCCTGGGGAAATACCACATTAGCTTTCATGATCACTATTTCTACGTGTTGCTTCTGTCCTGTTTATTGGCACGATCATTAAAACAGACCTGGAGAAGATTTGCTTTTGTCTCCCAGCTATCAGTTTCTACGTCCCACAAGCTCTCCAGCTAATTTTTGCAAACATGCTCCTTCATACACCATACTGGGACTGTATATAAATGCTCAAGGGCAGCAGATACGTGGCAATGCTACCAAGTTCCTCTCCAAGCTACTCACCATCCTGACTTGGAAATATGTTGCCATTCCTTCACTGTCACTGGGTCAAATTCTGGAATTCCCTCCCTAAGTGCATTGTGGATCCACCTACAGCAGGTGGGCTGCAGTGGTTCAAGAAGGCAGCTCACCAACACCTTCTCTAGGGCAACTAGGGACAGGCAATAAATACTGGCCCCACCAGCAAGACTCACATTCCACGAGTGAATAAAACTAAAATCCAACATGACATGCTACAGACTTCATGATTAACATGCAATAAATAATGTCTATTTACATAAATATTTATAATTGCCTTTTCCAGAAATACTGCTCCCAACAGGGGTGGCACAATGGCTCAGTGCTGCCTCCCAGCAACCAGGTTCAATTTCACCCTCGGGTGACCGTCTGTTGGAGTTTGTACATTCTCCTCATGTCTGCGTGGATTTCCTCCCAATGATGCGTAGACAAGGTGGATTGGAAATATAGGGTCACCGGGCCAAGGGTGGGGGTGTGGGTCAGGATGAGATGCTCTTTGGAGGATTGGTGTGTACCCGATGGACCAAATGGCCTGCTCCCACACAGTAGGGATTCTATGAACACTTCGACTTGAGCTTTTGGGAATTGTGCTATGAGCAGGTTATCTTCTATACCATTCCCCGTTTATAGTTATCACACCAGCGACAAAAGGCCAGTCCATCACAGTCGATATTGCTCCTTGTTTCTTTCTTGTTGCTTTTATTGGGAGTGGGAGATTTGAAATACTCTCTCTGTGGCCTCCTGCTCATCGTAAACAATCCTTTCACAATGTACAAGGCAGTTTAATTGTTGAATCTTAACCCTCAGAATTACATTAACACTAAAAGCTATAACATTCCCATGGAACAGGAATGTGAGGAGACTTCAAACATTGGCGCACAATTTAAAAATAAAGGGGATGCTTTGGAACTAAGGTGTTTTTTTACACTCAAGAGTTGTGAATCTTTAGAATTCTCTACCCCAAAGGGCTGTGGAGGCTCTGTCTTTCAGGATATTTGAAGTGGAGGTGGTAAATTTCTGATTACAAACGGTGTTCAAGGCTATGGGGATAATGTGAGTAAAAGGCATTGAAGTGTTTGATCAGTCATGGCTGTAATGAGTAGCAGAACGGGTTCAATGGGCTGAATGGCCTACTTCTGCTCCTATGCTGGATCTCCAGTACTTTCTTCAGGGTGATCCAGGATCCTTATAGAATCCCCATAAGAACAGGGGGAGGCCATTCAGTCCCTCAAGTGTGTTCTACCATTCAATGAGATTATGATTTACCTATGACTAAATCTACACACCCCTCTTCGCTCCATGTCCTCGAGTGCCTTTGCTAGATTTGTAACTATGTCAGATTTATAATGGACAATTAGCTCAGGGATCAATTGTCATTTGTGAGAGATTCAGACCTTGACCACCCTGTGTGTATGGTTTAGTGTTTTATCACTTTACTGTTGAAAGATTGGGTTTTAATGTTTTCACTGTGACCCTAGTCCTAGATTCCCCAACCAGTTCATTGATTTTCCCCACTCCATCCTGTCTGGTCCCCCAAATTATGACTCAAAAAGACTGGGGACAGGGTCTTTGAGTGGGGTTAGGGAATCTCTTACGTAGATCCCACTTCATGCACCAACCTTCCCAGGTTAGAATTGTATCATTCTCAATGACATCTAATGAAACTCCACAATTCATAAATATCTCAACCTCCCTATGATCCAAGGCAGGGACAACATTCTGCACAAGCACCTCGCCCACCAACGTTTCTAGAATCTCCCACTTCATTCAGTCAGCTCCCTCAGAAATATCCAGAAAACAAAATCAGACACTATAGAAAGAAGAGGGATTCAGGGTCTCTCAGGTCTAGTCTAACTCCAGGATAGCACACATGCACGCATGTAAACATTCACATATACACAGTCTGACATGGGTATAAACACTGAACAAAAAACAAAAAACGGCAAATGCTGGAAACCAGAGCCAACAAAAAAAAATTACTGGAGAAACTCAGCAGGTCTGGCAGCATCTGAGGATAGAAAACAAAGTCAACATTATGGGTCCAGCAATCCTCTCTTCAGAACTCTGAGGTACTCATGCCCCTCTGAAACTCTCCTCCCCTTTCCCTAACCCAGTCTCTTATTGAGTATTTATTATCCCTTCTGTTGTTTGATGCTGAACTATTCCATACTATGCAAAAGTTTTAGTTTTATTCCTCTGCGTGCTCATTTAATGATTTTGGACACAACTTGATGTTGAACTGTTCTGTCACCTTCGCCTCCATGCACAATTTTTTGCCCAAGAGTCTTCTCCCCGTCCCACAGACCCCCTTCACCCACCTCCAATACTCTCTCTCCACCTGGACCCCTCCCTCTGGCCTCTCACCTGTACTCAATCTGTTCACTTCGAACTGCCTCAATTTCTCTGACCCCACCTCACTGATTCGAAGATGAACTGACTACAGTCCATGCTCTCAGATCCAATCCTGACTTTATGATCAAGCCTGCCGAAAAGGGTGGTGCTGCTGGAGACAGCAAGAACTGCTGATGCTGGAGTCAGAGTCGATACAGTGTGGAGCTGGAGGAACACAGCAGGTCAGACAGCATCAGAGGAGCAGGGGAGTCGACGTTTCAGGCCTAGACGCTTCATCAGGACTGGGTGGTGGACTAACCTCTACATCGTGGGGTTTGAACACCAGCTCTCGGACGCTTTCTCCTATTGTCCCCGGACCATGACACTATCTGAAGGTCATCACGGGACCTGAAACATTAACTTTGTTTCTCACTCCATAGGCTCTGCCAGACCTGCTGTATTTCTTCAGCCATTCCTGTGTTTCTTTCTGAAATGGGCATACACTGATACACATACACAGATGCTTATGAACACACTGACAATATAATACTCATTCGGTATTTAAGTTATTTTTGAATATTTCCTAATAAGTTCATGAAGCCATTCTGAAGCAGTGAGATTCCTTTTGAAATTAACTGTTTCTCAACTTTTACACAGATTATGAAACTGTTCGGAAAGGGGGTTTGATCTTTGCTGTTGCTGCATTCTTCGTGGGAATAGCCATTATCCTGAGTGAGTTTCCAATCTCAGGTTTATGGATTAGTAACAGAAATGGCTGCTTTGTTTGGCTTTTGACATATTGTCGAGGTCCCATTGGCATCGTCAATTTGTAACTTCACACACGGAATGCCACCTACATGCCACACGCACAAGGAACACTGGGTACACTCCACATGCGCATGGAACATGGGATACAGCACTTCTATGCCCAGATACATCCCGTAACATTCACCTTGACCCTATTAGCTTCACACTGTGCAGTGCAGTTGAATAAATTATACTCTAAATTTCAGAGAGTTATCGAGAGCTCTTTCGGAAAGAAGCATTGACTGGAAAAGTGAGTCAGGCTGGGTTCAGGGGTTGTGAGAGCTCAGGGTTGAGATACATTGTTAAATGAATAAATGTCCCAGATTATTAAATGATAATAAAACAGCCCATATGATGTCTCCTTTGTCACTGCAGGCAGAAAATTCCGATGCAGAGGCAAACCACTTAAACGGTATAGTTTAAAGATTATTTTGCTCAGTTCTCATGCAGTTGAATGAACAGGTGTCTATGTGACTGGCTGTTGACAAATCTCTTCTTGGCGGTTTCTTTTAGATCCCAGGAGGAGGATGAGCTTTAGCAGACCTTGAGGTAGGTCACTCCTTTCTCTGTTTGTACACACACTCAGGAAGAAAGCAGCGTGTGTGTGTACACACCACCTCATTAGAAATGTTACAACGTGCTTCATATCAGAAATGAATCTGAAGCGACTGGAGTCACGTCACTCATACTGTCTCTTTCCACCTCCTTAGCTTTGCCCAAAACTACCCAGCCCCAGCTTTGAAACCCTCATTCGCACCTCCCACACCTACAGATCTCACCTGTCACTCCCACTGGTCTCCCACATTCCACCTCTTGAAACTTGAGCTCATCCAAAACTCTGCTGCCCAAGTTTGAACTTGGAGGAAGTCCCATTCTTGTGTGGAATGAACTTCCAGAGGAAGTGGTGGATCCGGCTATGGTTACAACATTTAAAAGACATTTAGGTAAATACATGAATAGTTAATGTTTGGAGAGATATGGGCCAAGCATAGGCATGTGGGACTGGTTTAGTTTGGGATTATGGTCAGCGTGGACTGGTTGGGGTGAAGGGTCTGTTTCTATACTGTATGGCACTATGAATCTGATCCCTGTGCTCATTATCATCTGTTATTTTTTGCCAAGCAAAGGGTGACACGGTGGCTCAGTGGTTAGCACTGCTACCTAACAGCACCAGGGACCTGGGTTCAATTCCACACTGGGTGACTGCACGGAGTTTGCACATTCTCCCTACGTCTGTGTGGGTTTCCTCCCACAGTCCAAAGATCTGCAGGTTAGGTGGATTAGCCATGGGAAATGTGGGGTTACAGGGACAGGGAAGAGGGATCAGTGTGGAATTGATGGGCCAAGTGGCCTGCTTCCATAACTGTAGGAATTCTGTGACCTAAAGTTCTATTCTTTCCCACAAGAAGACTTGTCAGGATTTTATACACTTCAAAAGCAATGTCTTGATTTTTAAATTTTCACCTTCACAAACCTCTCACACCTGTAATTCTGGGCCTCACTGATTCTCATCACTTCACTGTTAACAGCTACATGGACCCCAAGCTCTGAAATTCCCTCACTCTCCTCCTTTAAGATGCTCCTTCTATTGAGCTATTTGACCGTGTGTTTCATCATCTGACCCAACATCTCATTGTGCAACTCATTGTCAAACTTGGTTTTGCGATGAACCCGTGCAGTACCTTGGGACATTATATTCCATTTAAGGTGCTATATAAACAGTTGTTGTTGTAGGTAAAGCTGTCCTGCTCAACAATCCAGTTTCAACCATCATTGGACATTCAACTTGTTGCTTAGCAACATCAGAAGGAACAGTCTCAGATAGGAGCAATGTGGGACATTGGAACATCCCTCAGCTTCAAGCAACATCACTATGTGTGGCTCCTCTCATAACCCTCTCCAAGGATTGACACTCTCTCTCGGAGAGGGGGACTAGGCCCACACTCGGCTCCCGGCTCTGGTGGTGCAGTGGTTGCATCTCTACCTCTCTGCCAGAAGGCCTGGGTTCAAGAGGTGTACAAGTTGATTACCATGAGGAAATCTCAATTCCCTTCCTTAATCCTTCTTTCAGATCAGCCCAGCCTCTCTAATCCATTGGAAAGATTCCCAGTTTCTACAGCAGACACAGAGCGCTGGGGAAACTCAGCAGATCTGGCAGCCTCCATGGAGAAAGAGGAATAGAGTTAACATGCCGAGTCTGGCATTACTGCCTCAGAACACAGTTTGTACAGTGTCTGCAGCATTCTTCTCTAATCCCAGGAATCTACGTAACAGTTTTCACTCAAAGCAAAGTCACCATAGTCCCAGCGGATCAGACAGAGACAGAGAGACAGACACAGACAGAGAGAGAGAGAGAGACAGAGAGAGATGACTGGGGGTGGTTTAACCAGTGGGTCACAACACTCCAGTGAGGGAGGGGTTGAGAAGGAGAGTTCTCCTGTGGTTATCTTGGCCAGTGTGAGAATTGAACCCACACTGCTGGTATCACAAACCAGCTGTCCAGCCAACTGAGCTAACCACCTCCTTTCTTATGAGGCAATGACTGTAACCAGGAGGAGCCAATCGATGATGTGCTGATGACTTCAAACATTTCTGCTTTCCAATCAGAGCCTGTACTGCTCTCCTCAGCCTTTGAAAGCACTTCTTGGTTAAACTTTATCTCTCAGCTCACCACCTTCAGAATACTCACTGACCATGCTAACTGCAATCTGCCAACTTCCCAATAAATCACTGAACACAATCCATCAGCATCATGCCTTCACCACCAATCCTCAGCCAACAAAATCAACCCGCCCCATGTTTAATCGCACAGTGTTGGACATACTTATCTAGTATTCTTAATGTAGGAACACCTCTAATGGTGCTGGAACCTTACAATCTTAGTCAGCATCTTACGCAGTGCTCCGAAATCTCCCTTCAAAAACTGTTCAATCTGGTAAACGTGGAGAAATGATTCCCAGCTCTGACTGACTCCAGAACCCAGGATTCATGATTATTTGATATTCCCTGATAAATGCAACCAGAAATTCAGGAGAAACCTCTTTACAAAGAGAGCGGGGACAATGTGGAACCCCTAAACTCAGGAAGTAGTTGAATTTTAATGGGAAGCTGGATAAACACAAGAGGGAAAAGAATAGAACAATTTGTTGAGGGGCTTAGGAAACAGAAAGTGAGAGGAAGGTCACGTAGATCATCTGCTGGGCTGAATGGCCTGTTTCTTGCTGTAAATATTTGATAATATTCTATGTTTTACCCAATTATTTTTCTTTCAGGTTTGTGCTGTGAGGCTGGAGATTTGATTATCACCACAATCAAATTCGGAACAAAACAGTCACCGGAAATATCATTGCAGGAGTAGTTTGGGATGGCTGCCTCATTATCATTGTCCTGAGCATCTGAGGGGGCTGGAAATCTTTAATTCTATCCAAACTCTCAGTTAACAGATGCCAGGTACCCACAGAAATTGCCAGGTACCTCCGTGAGCCATGAAGTTAGAAAACCACTGAATTAACATGTAGGAGAGGAATAAATGTAACCTGACCTTTAATGTACTATTTTACCTTGTCGTAGAGTTTAATAGTATGATTATGTGTTCAGTTTAAAATCTCTTTACATTGTATCAAAAGGCTCACAGCATTTAAAAACGATTAAACACTCTGGAAACAGAAATAGAAACATAATATAAAAATGTTCAAAGTTTATTTTCTTGATGAATTTCTTGTGCAAACGAACAGATTGTATCTCCGAAAG
>NC_063363.1:5460797-5567103 GCF_021869965.1 Rhincodon typus
TATAATGAGAGATAGTAGGAACTGCAGATGCTGGAGAATCCGAGACAACAAGGTGCAGAGCTGGATGAACAAAGCAGGCCTGCTGTGTTCATCCAGCTCTGCACCTTGTTGTCACAGATATAATGACGTCTGTTTGGGCGGATCCTGAAGTCAGTACCTGGAGCCTCAATAACAATCTGTAACACAGTGCACCTATGTTTGGAATTTTGGATGACATAAAATACATTCCTTGTACACTAATGGCAAAGGATTTTGTTTGACATGATCATGGAAATATTGAGATCAGTTTTGACTGATGGCAAATTCCAGAGTTTGAGATATGCAAAGAAATGTCAAAGAGTAAGACAAATTAATTTATAGGAGCATAAGAAAAAGGAGCAGGACTCTTTAGGCCTTTCATCCAACTCAGTGCCCTCCCACTTTCTCCCCATACCCTTTGATCTCTTTAACCCGAAGAACTACATCTAACTCCTTCAAAATATTCAAGGTGTTGACAAAGAATTCCACAAGCTCACCACTCTTTGGGTGAAGAAATTTCAACTCATCTCAGTCCTAAATGGCCTACCCCGTGCTTAGACTGTGATCCCTGGTTCAGGACTTCTTGGTCATCGGAAACATCCTTCCTGTCTTTACCCTGTCTAGTCCTGTCAAAACCTTTTAGGTTTCTATGAAAAACCCCTCATTTTTCTAAAGTTCAGTGAATATAGTCCTAATCAATTCAGCCTCTCTTAGTACACTAGTCCTGCAATCTCAGGAATCAGTTCGGTAAATCTTTGTTGCATTCTCCCATAAACGGAACATCTTTCCTCAGGTAAGGAGACCAAAATTAAACACAATACACCAGATATGGTCTCACCAAGGCCTGTAAATTGCAGCAAGACATCTCTGCTCCTGTACTCAAATCCTCTCTGTAGAAGGCCGATGTACCATTTGCCTTCTTCACCAGCTGCATACTTACTTTCATCCACTGCTATATAAGGACACCCATGTCTCATTGCACCTCCCCCTTTCCCAGTCTAACATCATTCAGATAATAATCTGCCTTCATGCTCATGCTGCCAAAGTGGATAACCTCACCTTTATGCACATTATGCTTCATCTGCCATACATTTGCCCACTCACTCGTGGTCCAAATCAGGGTGAAGCATTCAGGGTTTGAGTGTAGATTTGTGGCTCGGGTTCTGGTTGTAGATATTGGTGTGTTCGCCAACCTGGGAGGTTTGATAGCAGATGTTTCATTCCTTCATTGACTAGGGTTAAAGACCCAATAGATACCATGGACGCGACGAATGTGGTTTACAAGATACCATGTGGAGACTGCACAAAACACTACTTGGGACTAACAGGCAGACAAGTAGCAACCTGCATACACGAACACCAGCCAGCAACTAAACGACACGACCAGATGACCTTTGTTTCAATGCACACAGATGAGAAAAACCGCACTTTCCACTGGGACAACACTACTATCACTGGACAAGGCAAACAGAGGGACAGCCAGGGAATTCTTGGAGGCTTGGCATTCATCCACGGACTCCATCAACAAACACATTGAATTAGACCCAATATACCGACCATTACAACGCAGAGCCGGAACCGGCACCTACCGGAACCAGCAAAAGCCGGACCATATAAATTTGAACCGGCATAAGACAACAGCGCTTCACAGGAGGGTCCACAGCACTGAGGATGTCACCTAGTAAGGGGACAAAACGTCTGCTATCAAACCTCCCAGCTCAGCGAACACACCAACATCTACAACAGTGAAGCATCTCTGCATCCTCCTCACAGCTCAACGTCCCACCCAGCTTTGTGTCATCTGCAAACTTGGAGCTTTTACATTTAGTTTCCTCATCTAAATCATTAATATATATTGTAAATATTATATAGTGTTCACAAAGAGAATCAACACAATGAACAGCATCCATTAACGCTGACAGAGAGACACACACACTGACAACTAGTGGGGCACAAGAACATTAAAAAGTCCCACATTCTGTGACACAGGGCTCTGAGATGCTCAGGCTGTTCCCAAGGACACACACTGAGATAAACATCACCTGCAGCAGGACAATCAACTCAGTGAAAGATGCTCTTTGCTCTGCCCAAAACTTCTGGTATTCCAGTACAAACATTGCCCTTGACCAAGAGTTGCAACTGGCACATTCCAAACTACAGGATTACCTGCCGACAGAGTTACAACGGAGAAAAATCACTGTCTCAGGCCTTTCAGCCATTGTGTACTGAGGGGTGGAATCTATAGAACCCTTTCAGTTGCATCCTAACAATGAATGTACAATGTTGAACATAGAGACTATTGAAATGTTATTAAGGCACTTTAGAGTGGATCATGATCTACGGGGAAAAGTTTATTATACTGCATTTTCTTTTTCAATTTGAAATACTGTGCCCACTGGCTGTGTATCTGATATGGAATGTACATTATAAATATTTACAATATTACAATTGTACTGAGCCTCCTAAAAGTTGAATATGCTGTATATTACACTTACTGTAATTTTCACATCAAAGTGTTTGCAATGTACTTTGCTGAATTTTATGACTCAAATTATTTTTGCAAATGTAAAATCTGCTTCACAATCTAGTCATGAAGGATTACAGAAGATTACAGAAACCAAAGAGAACATGAAATAGAACTATGTTTAATGGGTGACAATATTTGCCGCAGTGACTAGGCAACATTGAGGATTAGAGCTTAAACAGCACAATGGGAATGTACTGACATTTAACAGCAATGAAACTACTCTTTAAGTATCTGCCTACCTCTGGCTGCCCTGGAAACCAGCAACTTGGAGGAACTAACAGCAATTAATACACACGTCTCATTAAACACTAAGCAATCAGTCAATTTAAGTGGTGTTTTCACGAAGATAAATCTAGACCATGGTCTGTGATTCTTCATTCAGTGACCACAGGAGATTGGTTACAAATGGACACAACTATAATTTTAATCGCAGACCTAGATGAACCCACTATAAATCAATAACATGGGTGACTGTGAGCGTGGCCCTGTAAAAGACCTGGTGCCAGTCATGATTCGATGGGCAGATGTGTCCTTGGGTCAGGGGGTTGTTGGTTCTCTCCCCACCCAGAGATTGAGCATGACAAAACTGCACAAAGGCCAGTACCCATCACCAAGTCACCCTTTATTTACTTATACACAGTACACTGACTATGGCCAGTCAGCTCGGACTCTGTCCCCTCAACTGAGGAGATTCTACATCTACCGTTTATATTGGTTAGCCAGGGCTTCCTGATTGGCCCAGGTTAACAGTCCCAATCAAGGATCCTGTAGTCAATGAGATCCACCTGGTTCCAATCACTACAGAGCACAAAATCCAAGCTGACAGCCAATGACATACTGAGAGAGTGCACATTGTCAAACATGCTGTCTTTTAGATGAGATGTGAAACCAAAGTCCTGTTTGCCCCATCAGGAGGTCATTAAAGATCCCTATTTGTAGGAGGTTTGGGGAGTTCTCCCTGGTGTCCTGGTCAATATTTAGCTCTCAACCAACATCACCAATGTTATCTGGTCACTATTACATTGTTTGCAGAAGCTCGCTATGTGCAAATTGGCTGCTGTGCTTCCTGCATAACAACAATGAAATCCTTCATTCAGCAGAAAATGCTTTGCACCCCAACATAAATGCAAATCATTCTTCTTAAAAAAATCCACAGAATAAGTGATAATGTTAATGTCTCTCGCTCTTGAACTAAGAATTTATAGTTTAAAAATAGTTTCACAAAACATGACGTAATTCAGACACCAGTCAGGAGTTTGTCCAATTAACTGTGGTACATTGATTCTCTCTGTGTTGTTTATCAGACATTTGCTGTAGTATTGATTCAGTCTAATTTTGTATACGAAAGGGCAAATGTGCAGTCCAGTGTAGGATTGTATGGAACATTATTCAACATGTGGCTAATTGGGAATCCAGATTCAGTTAATTGCATTCTGATTAGTAATTAGAAAAATAATGAATAGATAATGTTGCTGATCATGCAATGATTTGCAACCTTAGTCCTCATTTTTGCTTAGTTTGTAATCAGATGAAATCTAACCTTGAATATGAACAGGGGGAATACTTGAGATGTTTTTCACATTAAAAGTAATTGCTTAAAACAATGTCTCCATGGTGACACCCATGGCTAATCAACCATTTGTAGTAAATAACACTGGTTTGAGTAAGAGCGAGTAGGTAGTTACCAGCTATTACAAGCTGTGCTTTGATGTATGTTGGATTTTTAGCTGTTCTGGATTAGACCTTAGAAACAAGTTGGGAATGTTTATCAATTTCTATAGTATGGAAGTCTGTTTATATTATGTTCTGTTGCTCAGGAGTCTGGTGGCCACTTTAACATTGCTCCTCATAGTGTAAGCAACTCCCATCATCAATTCATCAATAAATGTGCAGCCAGTATAAACTCTGCCTCTCTGAGTTTGAAGGTCAGGGGACAGGGCTAAGTACCACTCCTGAAACTATAGTACGAAAACCTTGGTGAAGATTGAGTGCACAGCACTGTGGGAGTGTCAGATTGCTGAGGGTGGTGTTCACTGATTGGCATGGCAGCATTTTGAAATAGAGTAGGGAAGTTGTCTCTGGTGTTCTGGCCAATTCCTCAAATGATGTCACCAGATTAACAGAGTGCTTAACTTCTTGCTCTTTGCGGGGGCTTGTTGAAAATTATCTGCTATATCTTATTATGTTGCAACAACAGCTGCTCTTCAGAGACACCTCACAGGTTGTAAAGCAGCTGTGTTTGTGAAAGGTGCTATGTTAATGCATGCACTTTCTTTCCATGCTACCCTGATTTGAAGTTTGGACACAATGAACTCCCAAGACCTATAACAAGGGCAGCATGGTGGCTCAGTGGTTCGCACTGCTGCCTCACAGCACCAGAGACCTGGGTTCAATGCCAGCCTTGGATGACTATCTGTGTGGAGTTTGTATGTTCTTCCTGTGTCTGTGTGGATTTCCTCTGGGTGCTCTGGTTTCCTCCTACAGTCCAAAGTTAGGTTGAATGGCTATGCTGTATTGTGCATAGAATCTCTAAACACCCAGTACCATCTCCCACTTCCATCCACATTTGAAAAACTGAACTTGAAATTTTTGTTTTCTTTATTTATTTGAAAGGAATGCAACATCACAAGCAAAGCCAGCATTTGTTGTCCATCCCTAAGTGCCCTTGAACTAAGTAGACCATTTCAGAGGGCAACTCAGAGTGAAGCTTATTGCTATGGGCCTGGAGTCCCATTATGGCCAGGTCAAGGTATGATGGCATGTGCCCGTCTCTAAAGATCACTATTTCCTCAACTAATGATACTCCGAACAATCCCCTGGACATCACTCATCCTTCAGTCTCTGCAGGCTTAAGCCCATCCAATATCCTCTATTTTATCCCACATCATATAAAGGAGTAAGAAAGAATTGACATGGTGCCTTTCACAAACCCAAAACACCTTACGGGTAATGAAGTTGTTGTTGTAGTACAGGAAATGCAGCACCAATTTGTAAACAGCAAGCTCCCAGAAACGACATGGTTATAACAACCAAATCATTTTTTTCAAAAAAGATATTGATTGAGGGGTAAATACTGGCCGGTTTCCAGGAATATTCTTCTTCAATGGGTGCCTTGACATTGGGAGGGAAACGAGGATCTCAATTTAACATCATCTGAAGGATGAATTACCAATGGTGTAGCAGTTCTACAGTACCACACTTCCCAAGTTAGCCTGGATTACACGTTTAAATCACAGAAATGGAACTTGAATTTTATAACCTTCTGATTCAGTGTGGGGCGTCTTATTGAGTCAAACTGTTGGAGTTCACTATTAAACCAGCAATGAGTGGTGTTGACAGTAGGAGGAACAAAAACAAAGTTGCTGGAAAAGCTCAGCAGGTCTGGCAGCATCCGTGAAGGAAAAAACAGAGTTAACATTTCGGGTCCGGTGACCGTTCCTCAGAAGTGTTGTTGTTGTTGTGTTTGACAATAGTCAGAGTGGTTTGACCTTTCACTGGATGCTCCTAACATCCTGTGCCAAGCCCCTTGCAGAACTGGCAAAGCAAAGTAGATTCAAACAAAACACATGGAACCAGCCAAGATGTCAATGAGCAGCACTTGTCTGTCAGTTTGTCAGCTTTGTTCATTCCTGTATAAAGTTTCGAAAAACGCTCAGGTACACAGAAGGTTACACCTGCTGATATTTGACCAGGAGTTTAAACTCCCCAGGGATACTTATCATGGCAACAGCAACTTCAAACAAAGCATAACACCCAGAACACGGACAAACAATTCACGACCCTGTTCTGTGCATCAAAGTTAACGTGCAGATACTTTTGTAATAAACATTGCCATGCCACAGTTTCTCATTATATAAACATAACTTAAGTACAACTGTTCTGGGTTGCCCTGGAATATACAGTCTTAGAGATTTTACAGCATGGAAAGAGGCCCTTCAACCCATCAAATAGCAACAGTCATTAAGCTGTTTTCTGTTCTAATCCCATTTTCAGTTCTTGACCTGTAGCCTTGTATGCTGTGCTATTTTAAATGTTTGTCTAAATACTTCCTCAATATTTTGAGAATTCCTACCTACCCAAACCCTTCAGGCAGTGAGTTCCAGATACCCACAACCCTGTGGGGTGATTTTAATTTCCCCTCAAATCCCCTGTAAATTTCTACTCCCTACCTTAAAACTGTGCCTCCTGGTTAAAGACCCTTCTAAGGGGAAAGGATTCTCCCCATCTACCCTGTCTGGAAATGGCTCTCCAAAGAATTAATCTCGAGGACACTTCTCTGAGCACAAAACTGCAGAAGGGCGAGTAAAACAGAGATTGAGATTCTCAAATGATTTTAATTGATATGCAGTCAGTAGACATCCTATCATTTAAAGCTAAACTCTTTGTTTCCTCATGTTGCTACAGGTATGAATAGCTTGTGAAACTGATGGTGGGAGGAATGGGTGTGTCGATTTGGAATTGGGAGTTCATGAAATTAAACTGCCTGAAATAAAATTAACTACAGTTGGCAACACCACGTATGATTCACTTATTTACAGCAAAAATGGCCACACTACTTGTGCAATATATAAAGATATTATGCAAATGTGGCACTCATACAACAACCTGCTCTTACATGTTATAGCACCTGTAAGTAAAATCTTCACAGCTGGGTTATCAAATAAATCTTGACATTAGGTGATATTAGGACAGGTGTTTGAAAATTTGGTGATGAAGGTAGGCTTTAAGCAGAGCCTTTAAGCAGGTGAGGGAGGTAGAGAAGTGGCAAAGTTTAGGGAAGGAATTCCAAAGCCTAGATCACAGGCAGCTGAAGGCCTTGTCACAAGGGTGCAGCGAAGGAAATCAGGAATGAATAGTGGAGGTTCTTGAAAATTCCAAATGGGATGTAAGTGTTGCTGACTAGTCCACCAATAAATAACTATTCTGAATTATCCTTGGAGTAGGTGGTAGTGAGCTGCCTTTTTGAACCACTGCAGTCCATTTGATGCAGGTAGACTGACAGTGCTGTTAGAGAGGGAGTTCCAGGATTTTGTCCCAGTGACACTGAAGGAACAGGATGAGATTTTTGCCTTGCTCGCCGAGCTAGCAGACATTTCGTCACCATGCTCAGTAACATCGTCAGTGAAGCCTCCTATGAAGCGATGTCATTTTACTCTGCTTGGAATTTATACTGTCCGGTCCGTTATGGTGAGTAGTGTCATTTCTGGTTTTGTTCTGTATGAGTTTGTATATGGTGTCCAATTCTATATGTTTGTTGATTGCATTACGGATTGAGAACCATGCCTCTAGGAATTCCCGTGTGTGTCTATGTTTGGCTTAGGCTACCATGGTTACGTAAACATGGTACCTAAGCCAAACATAGACATAGACACACATGGGAATTCCTAGAGGCATGGTTCTCAACATGTAATGCAATCAACAAACATATAGAATTGGACCCCATATACAAACTCATACAGAACAAAACCAGATATGACACTACTCACCATAATGGACCGGACAGTATAAATTCCAAGCAGAGTAGAACGACATCGCTTCATCAGAGGCCTCACTGACGATGTTACCTAGCATGGTGACAAAATGTCTGAACGAAAACAAGCCAGCTCGGCAAGCAAGTCAACAACTTCACCCACAACCCAAGCTACAAATCTTTGCTAAAACCTTAAAGGAACAGACTATGTTTCCACATCAGGTTGTGGTGTGGATCAGAGGGGAACTTGCAGATAGTGGTTTTCTGAAGAAGGGTCACTGGACTTGAAACATTAACTCTGCTTTCTCTTCATAGGTGCTGCCAGACCTCCTGAGTTTCGCCAGCAATTTCTCTTCTTGTTTGTGAATCTTCATGGGACATCGCCTCAAACCCCATTGTTACAGATGGTGAATTTTGAATTTGATAAATATCTGGAATATAGAGCTAATCTAATTTCCAAGTCCAGGCGTGGTGTGAATCGGAGGGGACCTTGAGATGATGGTGTCCCCATGCATCTGTTACCCTCATCCTTTGAAGAAGTCAAGATTGTGGCTTTGGAAGGTGTTGTCAAAGTGTTGTAGGCCTGGAGAAGATTATAGATATAGGGAAAGGCAAGGGGCCATGCCTACAGCTGTCTATGTTTTGAAATATACTCACCAAAGCTCCATACTTTACCTCTCTTTCCTCCTTTTGGATCCCCTACTCAATACCAACCTCCTTGATAAGCTTTGGTCAATTGTCCTAATATCTCTTTATTTGTGTCAAATTTCATTTGATAATGCTTCCACGAAGCACCTTGTGATATTTTCCTATTTTAAAGGCACCACACAAATTGACTGGATCCTAAGGAGTACAAAGCAGCTACCCGTAGATTTTGCAGATTCAATATGGAGTTGGCGGAGTGAGTGGCGGTGGAGTGAAAAGCAATCCAGACCCTTGATCAAATTCCCTGAATTCTCTTTGATTTGCAGGGTCTGTATTGGGAATTCCACAGGCCCGGCACAGGTGCAGCACCTTCCCTACCTACTGACTCAACATTCACCATCTAACAGGAATCCCAAACCTGCTCACAGTCCTCCAAGTGTGGCCTATGAAGGTTTTATGTGGATTTGTCATTGCTTCCTCAATTCCATTCTTTATTCCCTTTGCAGAAACATTCATTATTCTACTTATTTACTTTAATTGTTATATCTACTTGAGGTGGTAATGCTTTTCATATTCTATGAACTTGATTCTCTAAACCCTCTGCTCTTCCACTTCAAGGAATCTCCTCTTAAATGGCAGCTTTCCATCTCATTGGATGATGGTTTGTGCCTTGCTGATTAGATTTATATCAAAGATTGGTTTAACATTAATATTGAGGACACAACCTGACAATGACCAGACCTGCGGTGCGGTAATTCAGTGGTTAGCACTGCTACCTCACAGCGCCAGGGATCCAGTTCACTTCCAGCCTTGGGTGACTGACTGTCTGATTGGAGTTTGCACATTCTCTTCATGTCTGCGTGGGTTTCCTCCAGGTGGTCTGGTGTCCTCCCACATCTCTCATCCCAGGTTAGGTGGATTGGCCAGGTTAGGTTCAGGTTAGGTGGATTGGCCATACTACATTGCCCATAGTGCCCAGGGATGTGTAGGTTAGTTGGGTTGGGCATGGGAAGTTCAGGGTTGCAGAGACAGTGTAGGGGAGGTGAGTCTGGGTGGAATGCTCTTTTTAGAGTCAGTGTGGATTTGTTGGGCTGAATGGCCTGCTTCCACAGTGTAGGGCTTCTATGAACCATCTCTGCTGTATTTATTGAAGTAAGACTGTGATTAAGAAATTATTCAATTCCTGGGTCTCTTTGATATCCATATAAACTAACTGCATGCTTTTCATTTTTACTCTCCTCCTCTAATGCCCCTTCCAGCAAAGTATAATTAATTACTAACATAAAACAAACAACTGCAAATGCTGGAAATCTGAAACATGAACAGAAATTGCTGGGGAGACTCAGCAAGTATGGCAGCATCTGTACTGGATGACAGTACTGTAGCAGGGTCACTGGACTCGGAATGTTAACTCTGCTTTCTCTCTCTCAATGATGTTGCCAGACCTGTTGAGCTTTTCCAGCAGTTTCCGTTTTGATTTTAATTAATTATTTATTTTTAACACAAGATGTATCAATCACACTTACTGACATGTAATTCCATCTGTTGTGTATTTGTCACATTTCACCTAATCAACAACCATTTTATTTTTCAGAATAATATTTAAGTGCCTCCTACTTTGGTATAAATTACAAATTGGAAACTACTCCCTTCAGCTACTGTATCCAACTTTTTGATATAAACAGTCAACATAGTTGGTTTTAGATTGAATCGGGACCCAGTTTCCAAACCTAAGATACTTAACTCAAATTTTCTCTTTTCCATTTTAATCAGTTTTTAATCCAAATTTCTATCCTCTCCTTAATTCAATACCTCTTAATTGAAACATTATTAAGACTGCTTAAGCTGCATTTTGTCTTTGATAAATTGTTGGAGGTTATTTAAACTAAGGCAATGCTGCAACACGTAACTACTCCCAAATACTCTGGAATTTACGCTGTTGTGGACTCTGCTTCAACAACGTAAGCACTGGAAGGAAGCAAAAACAACACAGGAACAACAGAATGCCCCAACTGCAACAGATCATATCTCACAGAATGCTGATCCTAATTTCAGAACACACATTCATAGTTTCATCCATGACAAATACGTAGGATTTACACTGTTACAACATTAGTTACTGCAGGATTTTTAGCTAATTTACAGAGGCAGTAGTGTGGTGTTAACATCAACGCACCAGAAATGCAGAATCTCAGACTAATGTTCTCAGGCACACATTGTATCTTAATCCCACAATGGCAGATGGTGAAATTTGAATTTAATAAAATTTTCACATTAAAATTTGCCTAATGGCAGCCATTGCAATTGTCACGAAAATTGCAGCTGCTTCACTCATGTCCTTTAGGGAAAGGAATCTGCTCTTTTTACCTGGCCTGGCTTACATGTGACTCCAGACCCACAGCAGCTTAGTTCCTTCTTAGCTGCCCTCTGAAATGACCAGAAAGCCCCTCACATCAAAAGCAAGTAGGGTTGTGCAACAAAAACTGGTCCGCTCATTGACGCTCACATCCAATAAAAACGTAATTCTAAACTTTAGTAATTACTGTAGCATTAAATAAAAATGACAACCAAATTGTGCATTCCCAGCTGTTACGGAAGAAACAAAGCGGTATTGATGATAACATCTACTTTTCTGTAAATTGGATGAGGGATAAATACTGTCCAGGACTTCAGAGAGAGCTCCATTCTTGAGCAAAGTATTTCCATCTGTTAGTTTAAACCACCTGAGAGGAGAGACAGGTCAGTTTACTGTCTTATCAGAAAGGGAGTACAGCACTGCCATTGGAAGTGCCAGTGAGCTTTCCGCTATGCCCTGGGATATCAGTCTCAATTATGTACTCAAAGTTTTGGAGTTGGGATTAAATCCACAATCTTCGAGCTCATTGTCACTGAGTCTCAGCTGGAGTCTTAAGTCAAGATCGATGCGTAGAGATTGTTGTGAATTGATGTACTACTGAAAAAAGATACACTTTGTTGAAGTGGCACATCCTCCTGAGTACAGAGTGAAGGGCGTTGACAAAATGTATCTTTTTTTCAGAATGAATGAATGATTTTACTGTCATGTGTATTTGACAGTGAGAAAAGCAGTAAAATACAATGAAAAGCTTTCCATTGTTGCCACAATCCGGTACCATTTTGAATAGTTTAAGAACAAGAAAAAAGATAGAAAGATATAGCTTAAAGGGAGTCCATCAGTCCTGAACCAGATCATTATCAAAGACTCCCGTCCTGCCATCCCTCCTCCATCGCCTGACCACCAACTACACTGGGCATACCTCAGGTTCTGTAATACATGTAGACATTTGAGATGGTGGAAGAAAAAAAAACTAAAGATTCCTCCTGGAAATCACAAATCAATAAAAACTGTACGTAAAATTGGTGGAAAAATAAAAGATCCTGAACTAATGATGAAAATAGAAAATGCCAGAAATACACTAGCAACATCTGTGAAGGGAGATAGAGAGTTAATGTTTAATGTTCTGAAATAAAGTCCTATTTAACCTGAAATGTTAATCTGTGTTTTTCTCGCTCCACAGATTCTGCAAGCCTTGCTGACTATTTTTAGCCTATTATTTCCAGTATTCACAGTTTAGTTTTTTTTTAACTCAAGAATGACTTCAGGTAATTGGGCAGATCGACTTGTCCCACATTTCACCTGACACCTGCCCATTTACCAGAGATATACAGCCCTAGACAAATTCTTCCCTTCTCAGTTCCTCCCCTGTCAGTGCAGGATGTTCGACTTTAACACTAGTGGATAGATATTTTCTATGATCAGCTTATGCAGGCATATTATGACTCACTTCTGGAACAGGTGGGTCTTGAACCCAGGCCTCTTGATCCAGAGATAGGGACACTACCACTGCACCACAAGCTCCCCTTACAGCGCAAATGCCGACTCCACTATCATAAATTTTGTAGTCAAGTTTCCCATATTTGAGGACATCGCAGACATCCCAAACCTGTTTTGTCCATTTATCTGGTCATATGTAGCAACTTCACTCAACAATGTTCCTCAGGTCCCTGCTGTTCAGAGGCCAGCTTTTCATCATGGGGAGGATGAGGAAAACACTGGGTTTCTGTCCTTAGATATGTGGGTCCTCCCAATCCACATAACCCTCTCCAGATCTACAACACACAGAGATCTCCATACTGGTCCCAATCTGACTCCCTTGGACCTTCCAATTTCCTTTGTTTTCCCTAGATGACCATAATCTGGAATACCATCACAAACCTCTCCACCTCTCTCTCTCTCTTGCTCATTGACCTTTAAAACCCTCCTTAACATCCTGCTCTAATGACGTCTTTGGAAGTTTATTGTCAGCTAACAATTTCCATTCACGTAGCAGTTAGATGAACCAAAGGAACGTCATCAAACAAGAGTTGATGCCAAGATAAACTAGAAGATGTTAAGACAAGTGATTAAGTTCTTGGCCAAAGGGATAGACTTTGAGGAATGTCTTAAAAGAGGAGAGACAGAGATAGAAAGGTTTAGGGAAGGAAATTGCCAAACTTGTGACCCAGGCCACTATAGACAAGGCCAACAATGACATGCAATTAAAATTAGTTTAATATTGGGATCATCAAATGTAGTCTTTTTATGAAAATCAGTGAATGGTGGAACTGGCTTGAGAAGCTGAATTGTCTTCTGTTCCTCAATGCCAAGCTCACTTCAAAGGAGGGTTCATTTTTACGGGTTCAAGTCCCACGTCAGGACTCAGGCTCAAGACTCACAGCTGCCACATGAGTGTAGTGTTGAAGGAGTGTGCACAGTTAGAGACACAGTACCATCTTTCAGATGGGCTGTTAACCAAGCCTCTGTCTGCATTCTCAGGCAGATATAAAAGAACACATGACACTGATACAGAGGACAACAGGAAGTCTGGTCTTGCCAATATTTACTCTTCAAATAACATCACAGAATGAGGCTGGTTGGCCATTATGACAAAGCTATAGTAGGGGTTTCCTGCAATATTTCATACTTTAAACAGTGACAACACTTCAAAACAAAGTATTTAGTTGGACCACAAAGCATTTTGTGATGTCCCATGGGTTGTGAAGCTTTTAGTTTTCTTTTTTTTACAGAATTCCAGAAGTAGTATGGTACTGAATGAGGCCATTCAACCCACAGAGACTGTGCCAGCCCTTCAAATAAGGTACATTATCTAGTACCAATTTCCTGCTTTCTCCCCAGACCCTTGCACTTTATTTCTATCTAAGTAATCATCCAATACCTACTGGAATGCCTCAGTTGAACTTTGAAGAGTTATTTCAGTCAATGAGGAAGACTAGATTGGCAACTGGTTAAAGCTAGGACTCAAATCAGGAGGGAACTGATCAATAACATTTGAAAGTTTGATTTAGTGGCTGTTTCCCCAGGGTGGGACAATAACATTACATTTGGCAAAAGTAAACATCTGAAGCCTTTGACAACAAGGCGCAGGGCTGGATGAACACAGCAGGCCAAGCAGCATCATAGGAGCAGAGAGGCTGACGTTTCGGGCCTAGACCCTTCATCAGAAAAGGGGGAGGGGAAGGGGGTTTTGAAATAAATAGGGAGAGAGTGGGAGGCGGATAGAAGAGGGATAGAGGAGAGGATAGGTGGAGAGGAAACAAACAGGTCGAAGAGGCGGGGATGGAGCCAGTAAAGGTGAGTGTAGGTAGGGAGTTAGGAAGGGGATAGATCAGTCCAGGGAGGACGGACAGGTCAAGGGGGCAGGATGATGTTGGTCGGTAGGAGATGGAGGTGCGGCTTGAGGTGGGAGGAGGGGATAGGTGGGAGGAACAACAGGTTAGGGAGGCAGGGACGAGCTGGACTGGTTTTGGGATGTGGTGGGGGGAGGGGAGATTTTGAAACTTGTGAAATCCACATTGATACCATTGGGCTGCAGGGTTCCCAAGCGGAATATGAGTTGCTGTTCCTGCAACCTTCGGGTGGCATCGTTGTGGCACTGCAGGAGGCCCAGGATGGACATGTCATCTGAGGAATGGGAGGGGGAGTTGAAATGGTTCGCGACTGGGAGGTGCAGTTGTTTGTTGCGAACCGAGTGTAGGTGTTCTGCAAAGCGGTCCCCGAGTCTCCGCTTGGTTTCCCCGATGTAGAGGAAGCCACACCGGGTACAGCGGATGCAGTATACCACATTGGCAGCTGTGCAGGTGAACGGTAGTATAGTGGTTAGTATCCCTGCCTGTCACGCGGGAGACCAGGGTTCAATTCCCTGCAGGGGAGACTAAAGTTGATTTACTTGGTAGTATCTGAAGCCTTTGGGTGTTCAAGTTGGCTCTTTATTTGTCAAAATGTCACAAATTCCCCTAAAGGCAAGGAGCATTTGGGGTAAAGTTTATTTTACTCTTTGCATTATTCCCTGGGATTGAACAGTGAGGCCTCAGATTGTGTTCTGGCTTCAAATTTTAACTCCTCTCTTCACTGTCCCCGTCCCAGTTTGTCAGAAACAAAAGCTGAAGGCTTGGGATCGAGGGGTTTAACTGGAATGGGGAGATTGAGTACCTTAGCCTTCATTACTGCGATTTTAATAAGCAGGTAATAATGTCTAGCCAGTGGGTCCCTCATTCAAGAAAACTTCATCGGGGTCCCATTTGATATTTTAACTGAAAGCCCAAACAATGGATTTTAAGTAAAAGCCCAACAGTGATGTACAAACTTGTTGAAGTTTAGGGACCCAATCTACATGCACAATCTCTCTCCTGAGCACAGACACTCTTCAGAGCGCAGCCCTTCCCCACCACGCAATGTATTGGTCATGTCAATGGACTAGCATTCTTGTGATGCCCAGGATGATGCCCTGGGCATGGGGCATTCCCATAGGTCACCTGAGAGTCACTGGCCCAAGACTGTACAAAGTGTTGGAGGAGCATCCGGGAAGGAATCGAGCACCTTGAGACTTGTCATCGGGAAAAAAAATGGAAGCCAGGCGAAAACAGTGAAAGGCGCGCGCTGCCACATCAATGCCCCACCCACCCCTTCCCATGACCACCATGTGCCCCAAGTGTAACAGAGCCTGCGATAGCTGTATTGGTCTGTAGAGACCCACCTACAGACTCACCCTGAGATTGGAAGAGAGTCATCCTTGTTTGCGAGGGACTGCCAATGAAGATAATGATGTCCTGGGAGTGTGAGCTCAAATCTCACCATAATAGCTAATGGAATTTGAATTTAATGAACAAGTCTTGAATATGAGCTAGTCTAAAGTTTGGTGACTGTAAAGCTACCAGTCAGGGAGAAACTATTTTGTTCATAAACAGAGCGTGAGCACAGATCCTTGATAAGAAGGGGATGTGAGGAGAAATTTTTTCCAACAAGGTGTGGTTTGGGTCTTGTATACACTGCCTGGAAATGTAGTGAGGCACCCAAGAGAATATGAGCTGGTTATTTAATTAGAAACAATGTGCAGCGTTTTGGGAAAGGGCAGGAGAACGGCACTGAGCCATGATACTCATTTGGAGAGAAGGTGAAGATGCCAGGGCCCTGGGGGGCCAGAGGGTTTACATCAGGACCCAATGGCTGGGGCTTGAAGTTCTGGGGGGTCTGCTGTGCTCAGTTTGGTGCTGGAGGTCCAGGCCAGAAACAGCATGGGGACCTGTGATTTTTGCCCTTGAGCAGACATGATCAATTGACTGTCCCCCTTCTACATTGTAACAATTCTACATTGTAACAATTCTACATTGTAACAATTTCGCATTGTAACAATTCCGCATTGTAACACTTCCGCATTGTAACAATTCTCTCATTCCATGAGTTGTCGTATCTTCCATACATGTGAGCTCTAACGCTTAGGACAAGGGCAACAGAACACCACCATCTGCCACTCCGAGCCACACACCATCCAGGCTTGGACATTTCTTTTTTATTTATTTGCGAGCCAGCATTTATTACACATTCCTAATTGACTTTCAGAAATGGTGGTGAGCTGCCTTCTAGAACCGCTGCAATCCGTCGGTTGTGAGTTGACCCTTAGGGAGGCAATTCCAGGACTTTGACCCAGCAACAAGGAAGGAAATGTGACATATTTCCATGTCAGGATGGTGAGTGGCTTGGTGCTGAACTTGCAGAGGGTGATGTTTGCATGTGTCTGCTGCCCTTGTCCTTCTAGATGAAAGTGGTCATGGGTTTGGAAGGCGCTGCCTGAGGATCTTGGTGAACTTTCTGTTACTTCGTTGTTATTGGGTCAAAAACCTGGAACACCCTCCCTGACAGCACCACAAGATACCATAACCCAAGAACTGCAGTGGCTCAAGAAAGCAACTCCCCACGCTCTGCAGGGCAATTAGAGATGAGCAAAAACTGTTACCCTGGCCAGCAATACGCACATCCCATTAATGAATAGAAATAAACACTCCTCTGTTTCACTCATGTCCTTCAGGGAAGGAAATCTGCCGTCCTTACCCGGTCTAGCTCTCCAGACCTACAGCAATATAGTTTACTATTAACCCCCTTTGAAAAGACCCTAGTGAGACATTCAGTTCAAGGGCAATTAGGTACGTGAAACAAATGCTGGCCAAGCCAACAATACCCACATTCCATGCAGGAATAACAAACTCTCTTCCCTACGCACAGACCCTGCCCCATGTCCAAACTCTGTTACATTTAACTCTGTTACATTACATTTAAAAACAGCAGTTGCTGCTTTATTGAACTGCGGCAGATTGTACATTTCTCCTGTTATTAGGAATCTTCCCAAGAGTTCCTAATCCAGAAACTGTACATTTCAAGGCCTCCCTGAATTTCACAGTATTGCATTGTTTTTTTAAAAAAATACAGAATATTGTGATTGCTGTGGGTAAGACCCCAGATCAAACATAGACACCTACTGGATATGAAGTCATTCCTGAAGTCTTGAGATTGTGCTGTCTTTTAAACCGAAGTTTACAGCTTCGGAGCAAGTCCCAGCAGCTCTAACACTTCACGTTGTACGGCTCACGTAAAACTCAGAAACTGCAAAGTCTTGTCCAGCATTGTCTAAGTTGTAGAATCTGCTCTGCCTGGGGAAGGAGGTGGCTCCCGGCCTGCGTTTCAGCTGAATCAAAGTCGATGAACTAGTTTGACATGAAAAGTTTGCATTTCTATGATGAACATCCTGCCACGCCTATTCAATGTCTACCTGTGGGTGGCTGCAGCAGGGAAAGGCTAATTACTATGCACGTTAAATCTTTAACAGATATCATAGATGACATCAACAAATAATATTTATACAACACCTTTAAAAGCATTAAAGAAATTATCCTGAGGTTATCTTACAGAATCTGGTAATGAACCATGTCAGTAGACAGATGAAGAGAAACATTTTAAGAAGTATCCAAAAGCAGGAGAGGGATAGAGACTGGTATATAAGGGAGTTAATACCTAAAGGGGTAACCAACATCACAAGATAAATTCCATCCATAAGGGTTCTACCTCTGAGCTATGAGGCCTGGGTTCAAGTCCCATCTATTCCTGTGATGTGAAACAATATCTGTAAACAGAGATAGAAGGAACTGCAGATGCTGGAGAATCTGAAGATTTCTGAAGAAGGGTCTAGGCCCGAAACGTCAGCTTTCCTGCCCCTCTGATGCTGCTTGGCCTGTTGTGTTCATCCAGCTCTACACCTTGTTATCTCTATTGCAGTATTCAATTTGATTTAAGTTGTTCAAGTTCTAAGTCAATGTAGCTCTGACAATAATATTCATTTATGCTTAACTTAAGCTTGATACCTCCACAAGAGATCTCAATGCAATGTTGCTAGCTATTAACTGGCAATTGTCTAGTGGTATTATCGCTGGACTATTAATCCAGAGACCAGACAACATTCTGGGGGCACAGGTTCAAATTCTGCCATGGCAGATGGTGGAATTTGAATCCAATAAAATCTCTGGAATTAAGAATCTAATGATGACTGTGAATCCATTGTTGATTGTCAGGAAAAACCCATCTGGTTCACTAATGTCCTTTAGGGAAGGAAACTGCCATCCTTACCTGGACTGGCCTACATATGACTCCAGACCCACAGCAATGTGGTTGACTCTGAACTGCCCTCTGGGCAATTAGGGATGGGCAATAAATTCTGCCTAGCCAGCGAAACCTTCATCCTGTAAATGAATTTTTTTTAAAAAGTACCAAGGAATATGCCAGATCTGCTCAGTTTTTCCAGCAATTTTTGTTTGTATTTCTGATTTACAGCACCACAGTTCTTTTGGTTTTTAATAAACATATCCTGTTAACGAAGATTGATAAGATTGTTTATCTGCTGAAGACTTCACATGGTCATCCTTCCCCTTTTGGTATCAAGGAGCCAAGGACCTAGCCAGCTGAAAGCAAGGTCATAACTTAGGTGGGCTGGTGGTATAAGAGGGTAGCCAAATGGATACAGGAGGTGTTGGCAGAAGGAAATTAAAGATGGTCAAAAGGCCGAAATTGGAGGGTCTCTGAGTTCCTGAAGGGCAGGAGGAGGTTGTAGATGTAGGGGATGGGATTGTGGGGGGAAGATGGGTAATAGAGTCGAGCATCAAGGGATTTGAACATTAGGAAGAGTGTTTTAAATCCATGGTATTGTTGCACACAGAGTCGATCAGTAGTTAAAAAGGGTGATGGTTGAATGCGACTTGATTTGAATTCGGATACATGGCCAGCAGAGATTTGCATAAGCTCCAGGACCAATGTTGGAATAATTCAAGTCTGGAGGCAATGGCGCAGCTGACAAGGATTTAAGCAGCTGGTTGGGTTGAGACACAAATGGAGTCAGACAATTTTACCCAGATGCAAAAGAAACATACCTCAGATGCTGGAGATCTGAAAAAAATAGAAAAATTGCTGGAGAAACTCAGCAGGTTTGGCGGCAACTGTGTAGAGAAACAGAGATAGTGTTTCTGATAAAAGGTCATTGATCTGAATTGTTAACTATTTCTCTATCCACAGGTACTGCCGGAACTGCTGAGTTTCTCCAGTATTTTCTCCTTTTATTTGATTTCAATAAAAGTTTGCAATCTTGACAATGGAGAAAATATTAGATTGGCAGCTCAGCTAAAGGCACAGCCCCTTCACAAAAAGAAAACGGCTTTGACAATAACACATGACCAAAATACTGCAGCAGCTGGAAATCTGAAATGAAAAAAAAAATACAGAAAGTGCTGGTGAAACTCAGCAGGTCTGGCAGTATCTCAGGAGAGAAAACGAAAGTTAATGCTTCAGGTCAATGACCTTCCATCAGCACCTTTCCCCTTCGACAATTCACTCGACTTTCTGCCTCATGTGTTTATCAAGCTGTATCTTAAAAACTGCAGCACCATTCAACTCAACCATTCCCTGTGTTCCACATTCTCATCACTCTCTCGGTTAAAAAAATTTTCTTCTGAAGACGCCACCAGACCTATCAGCAACTAACCAATATTTATCATCCTTTTTAATTTCCCCACAGAAGTGGAAATGCCTTGTCTGCATATGTAATACCTTCACATCAATGGCCTTTCCCTGCCCTCGTACAAACCGACCCAGAGACAGTTGTTGCTGGGTGATAATGTCAGAGCTGTAACACAGGGGAGCAGCTCAAAGCCATGGTATCAGGTGAGGTGTTGCTGGACCAGCTCAGGGTCAGCCTTGCGATTGTTCCCGGTTGGTCTATCCTTGAGTTGTCAAGGGAGCCCTCAAAAAATGCAGACTCATTCTTGAAAACAGAAACCCTTTTTGTTTCTCAGTCAGGGCTGATCTAATGGTTGGGTGACGTGGATAACTATGCAGGGTGCCAATGAGTGGGAGGCTGTGCAAAAAGTTGTGAGTCCAGGGTGAAGGACCCATTGGATCCCCAGACCATTGAACTGGGAGGGTTCAAACATCTCAGAAAGGGGCGTCACTGTGTACCTTTTACAGTCCAGATGGGAGGAGGACTAAGTGGTTACTATCCTCTGGGGGAATGGGGCATTACAGAAAGGAAATCCTACCTTTCTGCCAATTCAATTGAAAGAAACTGTACAGTGAAGGTGGCAGGACAGGTGGAGAGCCATTAATGAAGTGATCAGTGTCCTCAGCTTAATTGTAGGGGCAAAGAGTACAGGAGCGGGGAGGTGATGTTGAACTTGTACAAGACACTTGTAGTACGTCAGCTGGAGTATTGTGTACCGTTCTGTTCACCACAATACAGGAAAGATGTGAATATTGGAGAGAATGGAGAAGTAGTTTATGAGAATGGCTCCAGGGATGAGGAACTTCACTTATGAGGCCAAATTGAAGAAGTTGGGATTGTTCTCCTTGGAGAGTAGAAGGTTGAAGAGAGATCTGATAGAGGTTTTCAAAATCATGAGTGGGTGGACAGAGTACTTAGGGAGAAACTGTTCCTGCTCATAAAAGAAGTAAAAACAGGAGGAAGTTAGATTTAACTTGATTTTGAAGCAATGGTGATATGATAAAAAGCTTTATCACACAGTGAATGATTAGGGTGAGGAATGCACTGTTTGGAAATGTGGTGTAGGCAGGTTCAGTTGAGGCATTCATGAGGGCATTGGATAGTTGTTTAGATAGAAATGGTGCGCAAGGATATGGAGAATAAGCAAAAAATTTGCATTCGGTGATAATGCCCATTTGATAAGCTGGTGCAGGCACAATGGGCTGAATAACTCTGTGATACTCCATCCATGGTTTGGTGTCTTCAGGGTAATATTAGGATCAATTCAGCTTTCGGCAAATTCAACTGACCCCTAATTATTTGTTGACATTCGGCAGGAGGGCTGCTGATCTTGGTATAAGCCCACTTTCCGAACCATGGCAGTGTGGGAAGATGGCAGGCTTGGGCACCCACCCGATTTTATGTGTAACCCTCCTACCCTGCCAGAAACACATCCAGGGGCAGGTAACGTCTAAACCCAGAGTGTGAAGGCCATAGATGATGCATGCATGGTGCAGCCAAACCTGAAAATCCTTTGACGCACCTGTACAGAAATGGCCACGCCTTCCACCTGTACAGGTATGTACACTCCTCCCACCTGTACAGGTATGTACATACCTTCCACCTGTACAAATATGTACATACCTCCCGTCTGTACAGATATGTACACACCTCCCGCCTGTACAGGTATAGCCACAGCTTCCACCTGTTCAGGTATGTACACACCTACCACCTGTACAGGTATAGTCACGCCTTCCACCTGTACAGATATGGTTACACCTCCCACCTGTACAGGTATAGCCACACCTTCCACCTGTACAGATATGTACACACCTACCACCTGTACAGATATGTACACACCTACCACCTGTACAGATATGGCCACACCTTCCACCTGTTCAGGTACACATTCCCACCTGTACAGGTATGTGCACAGTTCCTATCTGTAGAGGGATGAAAATACCTCACCCCCACCTGTACAGGTATAAACATATGACCTCACCTGTAATAACAAGGTGTAGAGCTGGATGAACACTGCAGGCCAAGCAGCATCAGAGGATGGAGCTGCTTGGCCTGCTGTGTTCATCCAGCTCTACACCTTGTTATCTCAGATTCTCCAGCATCTGCAGTTCCTACTATCTCTGACCTCAACTGTAGGTGTGAACACACCACTTACCTGTGCAGGTATGAACATACCTCACTTGTACAGATAGTGCTGTTCTTTCACCTGAAAAGGAATGAATAGATCTCCCATAAGAATGGCAATGTTTCACAAATATGGATATTTTCAGACCTCTCATTTGAGTACAGTATGGATGTGTAAACTCCTCACCCAGAGCTGCACTTTTTGAAATTACAAAAATCCCTCCTCTGACGAGTCACATAGATGAGAACAAAAATTGAGTATTCCTCTCTGTGTTATATCATATATTGGTTTCTTTATTGATGGTCACAGACCTCATAGGGTTAATATCAAGTTGCTCAAGGGAAATAAAGGACAGTCTGAGGGGCATCACTCCTTCAATAAAGTGTAGAAATGCAGTAAAATCTTCATATGAAAGCAACATAGATTATAACTCCTGCCTTGAATGTATCCATACTTCAATGCCTGATTAAATTCCCCTTTTTATTTTTGTTATTGTAAACATTTTACAAATACGAGACACAAGGTAAAAATGATACCTTAATAAAATATATTGTTAACCAACAGAGTTATTTGATAATTAATTTCTGTTAGGTTTTTCAGTTGGACATATCTAATTTTTGAAAGTGTTGATGAGTTTTTTAATCTTTTAAGGATAGGGATATACATTTTGCAGCTAATGTTGGTTGCGCTTTAAAGTTGAAAAAAATGCTTGGGTAATTGTTAGTCATTATTCTCAGCACCAGGTGGCACATGTCACCAAGGAGACTCAGAATGAATCGATTAGTTACAGCAGAAAAGATGAGCATTCAGTCCATTGTGTCCGTGCTGGCTCTCTACCAAAACAACTCAGCTAGTTCCAGTCCTGTGGTATTTCGACAGATGTGGTACTAATCAGTATGTAGTACTTGATAAGGGTTGTTTAAGGTAGTTTGGTGTCACCAGACCTCCTTTGTTTTTGCTTTGTCTTAGCCCTTTCGAGTGTTTAGCATTAGAAGATACGCCAAAGTAGAGTATCTACAGATGAGACACTGTTCTTAGACAACAAGAGGGTTTACTGCATGTTCGTTATAAGTCCAACTACAAGATGTTTGATAATACAGAACTTGAGTACTGCTGAGAAAAGACAAGTTTCGCCAAAACTTTTCTTCTGATAATCAGACCAATTTGCAAAAATACCAATTTAAGAGGAAAAATAACAACATTTATACGGTATGAAAGAAAATTGCTGATTGGTTAGCAAGTAGACCTTGCTTTGTAGAGGTATTGCTGTGGGGAGTGAACCAGTTAATAATGATTGACAGTTAACCACAGAGCTCTGTTTATATTTTAAAGCAGGTAGGCTCCTGTTCTTAGCAAAAAGAAAGAACATATACACACACTGTTTGTTTCAACTTGACAGAACAGGTATCAGCCATTCTCTGATTCATTTCTCAGGGCAACGCCTTAATCAATGAGGAATCAATATTGCTGGATTAACATTTAAACTCAAAAATAAACTTCATCTATGGCTCAGCAGTAGTGTTCTCATTTCTGAGTCAGAAATTTTCCATTCAAATCCACATCAGGAATCTGAGTGTGGAACATGGCCAGTGTTTCCATGTAATATCAGATGAGTGCTATCTTTCCAATGCATTGTTAAATCCAGGCTGAACTTGCCTCTCAGGTGAACATTAGTGATCCCTGAGCACTATTTTGAAATGGAGTAGGTAAGCTCTTCCTGGTGGCCTGACCAATATTTAACCTTCAACCTATGTCACTAAGAGCAGGTTATCTGTTTATTATGTTGTTGTGCACAGGAAATTTTTCCACACAGTCTAGTGCGGTGTTTCTGACACTACAACATTGACTACAGCTCAGATTACTTCCCTGTCTGTAATCACATACATTAGGAGTTGGATTAGACCATTCAGCCTCTTCAGTATTTAGTACAATCATAGCTGATGCTATGGATCGGTTCATTATTCTCACTTACGCCATATCTCAGCCTTAAATATAAATGGAAATGCTTTGGTGTGTCCTGAGGTTATGACCAGGACTGCATAAGTGTAAGCTTCTCCTGCTGCTTCACTCCATTGGAACTGAAAACAAACAGCAAAGCTGAAACAGCAACTCATATTCCGCTTGGGAACCCTGCAGCCCAATGGTATCAATGTGGATTTCACAAGCTTCAAAATCTCCCCTCCCCCTACCGCATCCCAAAACCAGTCCAGCTCGTCCCTGCCTCCCTAACCTGTTCTTCCTCCCACCTATCCCCTCCTCCCACCTCAAGCCGCACCTCCATCTCCTACCGACCAACCTCATCCCGCCCCCTTGACCTGTCCGTCCTCCCTGGACTGACCTATCCCCTTCCTAACTCCCCACCTACACTCACCTTTACTGGCTCCATCCCCGCCTCTTCGACCTGTTTGTTTCCTCTCCACCTATCCTCTCCTCTATCCATCTTCTATCCGCCTCCCACTCTCTCCCTATTTATTTCAGAACCCCCTTCCCCTCCCCCTTTTCTGATGAAGGGTCTAGGCCCAAAACGTCAGCCTCTCTGCTCCTATGATGCTGCTTGGCCTGCTGTGTTCATCCAGCCCCGCACCTTGTTGTCTCGCAAAGCTGAAATGTTGTCAGGAGGGCTTTTGTGGTGCAAAGTTAGTGTCCTCTGAGTCAGGAGACTGGGTTCAATACCCACCTGCTCCAGAGATGTGTAACAACATTTCTGAACAGGTTGATTAAAAATGGCTCCATTAGTATCTAAAAAATGCCATGGTGTCATGATGCAGTGTGGCCTCAATGCAAAGTTAAAACCAGCGGATGGAGTGGTTTCCTGCGTGTAAAGGATTGTGGGTACTGTGAGGACCATGACTCCCTCAAGTCAGTTGGCCAATGGGAAATATGTGGAGGAGGGGCGCCTGAATTATTAAATGAAGGAGATCATGTACACAGCCTCATAGACTTCCATCCACCCCTAGCCAATTGAGAATGAGCTGTGGGCTTAGATAAGTGGCAATAGTGGGAAAGAAGTGAATCAAGTTCAACATGAGGGTGGGATGTGGAACAGGATCATGTTTATAACTGGATTGGCAAAACTGGTCTGATTTGGGGCCATAGTTCAAGGAGCCACAGTTGGTGGCCCACTTCTGGGGCTGGTGGGGTGTGTGGGGGCTGAACATAAGTACATAAAAACAGGAACAGAGTAGCAGGCCATTCAGCCCTCTAGCCTACTCCGCCATTCAGTGAGAAGGGTGATGGATAAATTACTGTGAGTCTTTGGTCCTGATCATTGTGTGATGATCTTGGATGGATGTGGATGGGGTGACAAATAGGGACACAACAGTGTTTTGTGTCCCGGGTAAGCAGTTACCAGCACTCAACATCTATCCAAGTTTAGACAAGAAACATTGCCATTGAGTGGGGTATTGGGAAAAAGGAGGGAAGGAAGGTGTATTTATGTCACACCTCAGAATGTTACAAAGTGGTTTTCAGACAGTAAGTATTTTTTGGAGAGAAGTCACTGTTCTAATTTACAAAATGTGTCAGCCAGCTTGACCACAGCATGCTCCCACAATATGCAGAGTCCAAGCATGGCATAGATGCCAACTGAGAGTTCAGGAAGTGATCTATATAGTTTTCTCTGCATGTGCCACATGAAAGTGTTTTTGCTGGAGTCTGGCAGGGGACCAAGTGTACGGAGATTTGAAGCCTCCCCGTATTATTACTGAAATAATTATAGGAGGGAATCCCAGTTAACATATTCAGTTGGTGACCACAAATAGAACAGATTTAGCATCTTACCACACCGAATAATACAGACCCTCCAGGCAGGTTTCTTCTACATTGTTTCTACAATACAGAGTATGAGGCTTTCCAAATAAAGTGCTGGGAGTATGCAGGCCAAATACAATGCAGGAAATGATTAAAGCTCCCACTACACTGTCCCCTTCAAACACTCCAAGGACAGGGATGGCACAGAGTTAGATACCGAGTGACTCTCCCTTTACTCTTATAAACTAAAAGTAAAGCTCCCATTAAACTGTCCCCATCAAATACTCTCAGGACTGGGACAGCGTTAGATATAAAGTTCCTTACATGCTTTTTACCTCACAGGGTGTGTCTGTATTCAGGATTGGTTCTGTAACAATTACACCAGTCATATTGCACCTTAATATAGTGAAATGTCTCAAAGGGTTTCACAGGAATATTAATAATCAAAATTAGACCCCTAGCCACAGAGGAGATACTAATCAAGTGATCAATAGCTTGGTGACAATTTTCGGTTTTATGGAGGAAAGAGGCAGAGGGGTTTCTGGAGTGAATTGTAGAATGTGGGACAACTGAAGACATTTCTGAAGAAGGGTCTAGGCCCGAAACGTCAGCCTTCCTGTTCCTCTGATGCTCCTTGGCCTGCTGCGTTCATCCAGCTCTACACCTTGTTATCTCTATCAACTGAAGACACAGTTGTCAATAATGGATGCCCTATCAATATGCCCATCAAAGTTTAGTCAACTCCAGAGGTGCTTTCCTGAAGTTACTCGCCATGGTAAGGGTCCCGGGGATTCTACTGTTTCTGAAAGAATATGTTTTATTAATAAGAAGCTGATAAAATTCCCCACTTATTTGGGATCCACTGTCAAATTCCCCTTTCAGAAGGTGGGGAAATTCCATTCAAACAGAGAGCATTCACAACTGGTTCTGTTGAAGAAAATAAAAAGTGTAGGTGCATTCTTAAGAAGGCATTCAGGAAGGCAAAGAGGGGATATGAGATAGTCTTGGTTGATAAGGTTAAAGATAATCCAAACGGATTCTACAATACACTAAGAGCAAGAGAGCAGCTAGAGAGGACCCCCTAAAGATCAATGAGGTTGTCTTTGTGTTGAACCTCAGGAAATGGGAGGAATATTAAATGAATATTTTGCATTAGTTTTTGCTGTTGAGAAAGAAATAGAGGCTAGTGAACTCATGGAAATAAATATCTACTTTTTGAAATCAGTTCACATTTGCAGAAGAGGAAGTGCTGGAGTTCTTAGAAAACATAAAAGGAGATAAATCTCCAGGACCTGATCTAGTATATACTAGGATACTGTGAGAAGTTATGGAGAAAATTGTGGGGTCGCTAACATAAATGTTTGTATCATCTATAAACACAGTAAAATACCAGAGGACTGGAGGATGGCTAACATTGTGCCGTTGTTTAAGAAAGGCTACAAGGAGAATCCTGGCAACTATAGACCTGTGAATCTGCCATTGGTGGTGGGTGAGTTGTTGGTGATTCTGAAAGATAGGATTTACATACATTTAAACAGGCAAGGATTGATTAACGATAGTCAGCATGGTTTTGTGTGAGGAAAATAGTGTCTCACAAACTTGATTGAGTTTCTTAAAGAAGTAACCAAAAAGATTGATGAGGGCAGAGCAGTAGACACTGTTTACTTGGCCTTTAGTAAAGCCTTTGGCAAGGTTCTGCATGGCAGACTAATTAGTAAAATTGGATCACATGGGCTTTAGGGTGAGCTTGCCATTTGGATACAAAATTGACTTGATGGTAGGAGACAGAGGATGGTGGTGGAGGGTTGTTTTTCGGACTGGAGGCCTGTGACCAGCGGTGTTCCACAGGGATCAGTTCTGGGTCCTCTTTTGTTTGTCATTTATGTAAACGATTTGGATGAGAATATAGGAGGCATGATTAGTAAGCTTGCAGATGTCACCAAAATTAGTTGTATAGTGGACAGTGAAAAAAGTTATCTATGATTACAAGGAGATCTTGATCAATTGAGTCAATGGGCTGAGGAGTGGCAGATGGAGTTTTTTAATGAATAAATGTGAGGTATTGCATTTTGGTAATGCAATCAAGGGCAAAACTTATACAATTAATGGTAGGGCCCTAGGTAGTGTTGTAAGCCAGAGAGACCAAGGGGTTTAGGTACATAATTCTTTGAAGTTTGCATCACAGGTAAACACAGTGGTTAAGAAGACTTTTAGTACGTTTGCCTTCATTGCTCAGACCTTTGAGTATTGGAGTTGCAAAATCATGTTGAGGTTTTGCAGGACATTGGTGAGGCCTCTGCTGGAATACTTTGCACAGTTCTGGTCACCCAGTTATAGGAAGGATATTATTAAACTGGAGAGGGTTCAGAAAAAGATTTACCAGGATGTTGCTGGGAATGGAGGATTTGGATATGAAAATAGACTTGGAAGACTAGGACTTTTTTTTACTGAAGTGTGGGAGGTTGAGGGGTGACCTTATTCAGGTTTATAAAATCATGAGGGGCAAAGGTAAGGTGTGTGACAAGGGTCTTTTCCCTAGGGTGGGGGAGTTCAAGTCTAAGGGGCATATTTTTAAGGTCAGAGAAGAAAGATTTAAAATGGACATGAGGGGCAACATTTTTTTACTCAGAGCGTGGTTCATGTTTGGAATGAACTGCCAGAGAAACCACAGGATGGAGGTACAGTTACAACATTTATAAGACATTTGGATAAGTTCATGAATAGGATGGGTTTGGATAGATAAGGGCCAGGAGCAGGCAGGTAGGACTAGTTTAGTTTGGGAACATGGTCAGTGTGGACTGGTTGGACCAAAAGGTCTGTTTCCATGCTGTATGGCTCTATGACAAAATGCAAGGGAGAGAAGGTTTGACCAAGGTTGCATTGAAGTCTCCAATGATTAAAAAGTAATCTCCAGGGATTTGAATAGTCATTGGTTCTGTTTTCTTTTAATATGATTTAAACACTTTACTGTTTAGTCATAAAACAATCTGGGATGGGAGAAGATGGCACACATGTCTGTATCAAGCTGTGGCGAGTTGATTGCAAGATCCGTGAAGGTCACTGTAATCTCAGTGCACAGGCACAAACCCCAAACGCACAAGGACCCAAAAAGCAGAACTGGGCATTTAACAAAACATTCTATGGGTACAGAAGCAGGCCAGAAACTAGGAATTCTGTGGTGATTAACTAACTTTGTGAGCTTCACCAAAGCCTGTTCCCCATTGACAAGGCATGAGTCAGGAGTGTGATGGAATTTTTAAAAAATTCATTCAAAGGATGAGGGTATCACTGGCTAGGCAGCATTTATCACCCATCCCTAATTGCCCAGAGGGCATTTAAGAGTTAACCACATTGCTGTGGGTCTGGAGTCACATGTAAACCAGACCAGGCAAGGATAGCAGTTTCTTTCCCTAAGGGACATTAGTGAACCAGATGGATTTCCCCCAGCAATTAACAATGGATTCATGGTCATTAGACTCTTAATTCCAGATTTTTTTATTGAATTCAAATTCTACCATCTGCCGTAGCAAGATTTGATCCCAGAACATTACCTGGGTCTCTGGAATAATAGTCCAGTGCTAATACCACTAAGCCATCACCTCCACTGTGGAATTTCCCAATTGCCTGGATAAATGCATTTCTAACAACACTCAACATTCAACATTCAGCACCATCCAGGGCAAAGCATTCCCACTTGATTGGCACCCCATGCACCACTTTCAACATTAATTTCCTTCACCAGCGACAAACAGATAATGCTGAATATCAGCTGTATCTTTTCCCATGTTTGGCGCTGGGATTGTTTCTTGCTGCGTCTAGCCATGCTACTTCATTGCAGGCATTGGTCCCAGATACTCCATTTACTGCGATCTAATTACCCACAAAAATGTCAATTTGCAACAGCCACCACCAAAGATGACTAGTCTTGTTTGTTTATTTGAAATTCACAGCAGACTGATCCATGCATGCAGCCACAATTACTCTGAGTCACCCTTATTCCAATTAAGCCATTTTATAGAAGGAAGTGTTGAACCAGCTTCTCATGAATCTAGGTAACGTTCTGCCATGCATGTGGGACCCAATCATATCTGATCACAAGTCAATTTTGTCAATGAATGTTGTAACCAGACCCACAGCTCACTGTGAGTGTACATGCTGTGGAAAGACATCAATCATACACAGTAACATTTCTGCATTTAGGTTCCCAATGAAAGGATCCTGGGGAGTTGGAGTGAAGAGAGTATAGACGCCATTCCCTTGACACCAAATCTATCAACATCTGTCAGGTTCCTGTCTCAGGCTGAACCTGATTAATGAAGCCTCAGGATCCATTAGCAGACCTCAGTGTCCCGCAGGACCCTGAGCTGAACTAACAAAAAAGTTCCAAAGGAAGGTTGAATTGGACTCAAAATGTTAACCATGTTTCTCTCTCCACAGATGCTGCCAGATCTGTTGGGTTTTGTTCAGCACACTCTGTTTCCATTACCCGCAATATTTTGCTTTTAATTTTGTATTTAATTTGCTGCCACTCCTCTTTGAGGAATGATTATCTTGAAACAGTTCTGCTTTTCCCTACAATGGGATTTCTATTGGTCTTTTTCATCTTGTTCACTTTCACTACTTTCCATTTCTCTCCAGGTGTTTGATAAATTATTTATCAAAACTCACCATCACGGCTGCATCTCCTTCTTTAGTAGCTGTCTCTGTCTCTGACTGAAATTCCTGCCTTTGTGTTTCTCATCCATCCAAGATTACAGATATCTCCAAGACAAACAATGCTCATCAGACAGCTGCTCCCGCCTGAGATCCACACTTAACGCCATATATTGGCACATGCAAACACTTGGCCTCTTTCTCTAGCAACAATGAATCACACTGTCTCAAAGCTGTCGTGGTCCCCAGTTCCATTCCATTTTATACTTTGTCTTGTGCTTTAACAAGAAACTTTTTCTCTTCCTTTCAGTTGTTGAGGAATGCAGCTCTGACAATTTTTGGGTACCATTCCCCTGTGGATCCTTTCTCCTGTGACTCAATTCCTTCATATCATCCCAACTTTTGCTGTTAAAAAAACAGGGTAAGGGTTCCAAAGAAGAGTCAGATTTGAATCACAATGTTTTTTGGGTGCATAGATGCTGCCAGACCTGTGAGATTTTTCAGTTCTTTCTACTTTGAGGATAAAACATCAGCCTGGATTTTATACTAAAGCCTCTTCTGAGTGCTTCTGAAGAGATAGTGTTATGTACTGAACCATACCTGAGGATAGGTCGCTGAGATGTACAATGTGGTAGACAGTACAAACATAAATTTTTTCAAAACATGTATGACCTTGAAAGGGTAGATTTGGAAAGGATGTTTCATCTTATGGGAGCATTTAGAACTCAGGGCCATGGTTTAAAAAGCAGGGGTCACCATTTAAAAGAGAGATGAGGCAAAAAAGTCTCCCAAAGAGTTGTGAGTCTTTGTGTCTCGCTTCCTAAAAAGATGGTGCAAGCAGAGTCCTTAAATATTTTGAAAGCAGAGGTAGATAGATTCTCATTAAGAAAGAGGATGAAAGGTTATTAAGGTAGATGGGAATGTCGATTTGAGGTTGCAATTAGATCAGCCGTGACTAGCAGGGTAAGCTCAAGGGGCTGAATGGCCTACTCCTGTTCCTATTTCCTTATGTAATGTTTAAGGCAGTGGCCCAGAACATTACCTTGTCGGAAGACACATTTGGATGGCAAGATTGAATTAATTTTCTTTTAATTTATTTGTGGGATGTGGGTGTCACTGGCTGGGACAGCATTTATTAGCTGTCCCTAGTTGCCTTTGAGAAGGTGGTGGTGAGCTGCCTTCTTGAATCGCTGCAGTCCACATGCTGTGGGTTGACCCACAATGCCATTAGGGAAGGAATTCCTAGACAATTTTGACCCAGCGACAGAGAAGGAACGGCAATATGTTTCCAAGTCAGGGTGGCAACTGGCGTGGAGGAGAACTTGTAGGTGGTGATGTCCTGCTGCGTTTGTCCTTCTATATGAAATAATTCAGGCATTTCACCTGTAATAACAGTGGTACACAGCTTTTGTCTGTCTGGTAGTTAAAGGGCAGGAATTGCATACGGAAAGACCATTGGTCATGTGGATTCATGTATAGCTGCCAACAATTGCTGGTGCTGGTGTGAAGGGGGAGGGGATTGGTCGAGAATAACAGTGGAGGAAAATGGTATAATAACTAAATTACCATGGCTGGAGGTTCTGGGGATAGGGGGCAGGGGTATGGGGGGCACAAGTTGATGATGTGCAAAGGAGGGAGGTTGGCATTGAAGGAAGGGAGGGTGGCACAGTGTGGGTAGACGTCACTGAGGGTATCTGTTTGCGGGATGTGGGGTGGGGTGTTCTGGGATGGATGCAGTAGGTGGGGTGGGGGGGTAAATAGCATGGTAGGGATCAGATGGGGATGGCATTGGAAGGAGTTGGATGGAGATGATTTGAGGAGATTTTCACAGGAAGGATAGAGCAGATTTGGAGAATAATCCACTTTAGAAATTGTATTTATTATTGTGAATGAGTTGAAATGAAATGGCATATTAAATTGAGTGTTAGTGAGTTGAGTTTAAACGGACAGGCTGAAAAAGCAGCTCCTGAGTATGGAGGCATTCCAGAGCACTCTGTATTCTTCTTGAAAGTGAACTCATTGCCAGGTTGGAAGACAAATAGAGGTTCCCTCACATTGAAAAGCAAGACAACAAAAATAACCTATATTTACATAGGGCCTTGGATTAGGAAAACACCCCCATGCATATCTAAGGAACTCAATCAAGCAAAATTTGACAGGAGCCCCAAATGGAAATATTAGGACAGTTGAGCAAAATCTGTGTCAAAGGGGTCAATTTTATTGGGCAATTTAAAGAAGGAGAGGGAACTGAAAGTGTTAGGGAGCTAATTCTAGAGCTGAGGGCTTTGGCAGCTGAAAGGATGGCTGCCAAGAATGGAGCAATCAAAATTGGGGATGTGCAAGACGGTTCCCAAAGCTTGAAGTGGAAGACGCCACAGAAATTGGGAAGATGGGAGAGGCCATGGAGAGATTTGAAAATAGGATGGATATTTTTAAAAGCTCAAAGAGTCGTCAGAATTGAAGCAAATAGCGAGCACAAAATTGATAAGGGAGCAAGACTTCCTACAAGTTGATATACAGGCAGCAGAGTTTTGGAGTTTTAGAGGGTGTAACTTGGAGGCCAAGCAAGAGACTGTTAGAACAAGAGCTTAGTGCAACAGGGAGACATTTAAGTCAGAGGAGGGGAGTCGGTGTGTGAGGCCACTCATTAGCCTGGTCATGTTGATATGTTTCTTCTGCCAGCTCTGTGCAGGTTTAGAAAGCTTTGTCTCCAGGGCAACAATGAACTCAAACAACATTTGCTGACACTTCTCAATCCAGCCATGGGTAATTTTAGTTGCCACGTGACTGTGTTGGATAGCAGGCTTCGAATTCTGGACTGGCTATAAGTTAGACACCTGCTGTTCACTGTAATTTTAGAGCACACACATTTAAAAAGATTTCTGTTGCTCCTCACTTCCCGACTGCATTCTCTTTCAATCCATTTCTGATTCCTAGTCAAGCTCCTGATAGAACCGTTACTCTGATTATTTTCAAATCCAAACAGAAAGATTTTAATTTATTTCTCATTTTCCACGGCTGCGGAACATTCCACGGCATTTTACAGCCAAGAAAAGTACTTTTGAAATGGATTCACTTTTGTAAAGTAGGAAATGGCCAATTTGCACGCAGTGAGCTCCTACAAACAGGAATTAGACACTAGGGTGTACTCTACTTCTCTTCTTCAAGGTGTGATGGTGTTGTTAATGTCCATCTGGCTTTGCTTTACTATTTTATTAGAAAGATAGCACTTCCAACAATGTGGCACTAAACAATTGATCTAGGTGAGGTCTTCAAGACCACAGAACGACTGTAAGCCAACAGTTCTATCAACTGAGTAACAGTTGACACCAAACTATGCTGGTGTTACAGGCAGTAGAATTCACAGCCTTCTGTCTGACAAAGTTCCCAATCATTGCTATGCTGGTAGAGGCTATACAAGGTGTAAGACGGTTCCTGCAAGAACTAGACTAGATCACTCAGCCCATCGAACTTTTTCTGCCAATCAATTAGATCAGAGTTGATCTACATCACAAATTTCAAGGCTGATTTGAAATTTATGTTTGGACTGCAATGAAAATCAGGTGAATCCTACACAGGACTTCTCCGCTCCACTGCTTATAAGTTTGATGTGGCTGTGCATGGGATTGAACATCACGGCTGATTGTCTAGTTAAGGATGGCAGGTTTCCTTCACTGGAGGGGCATCTATAAACAGTTGGAATTTTACAACAATCTGATATCTTCATGGCCGCTCCTACTCAGACTGTGTTTTTACACCCAGATTTTTATCAAAACTGAACTCAAGTTGTTGTGATGAGTATTTATACACGTGTTTTCTGAATTGCCAGTGCAGATCTCTTGACTACTAAGGCTGTAAATAGCCCCATGCTATCAAACAAGTCATGTGTACATAGTCTTGCTCACTCAACAACTTCACCAACATTCTGAGGGTGTTGGGATTAACCCTGGTGATACACCCCAGAACAATATAGTTCTCTCTCAACATGTTGTTGCAACTTGTTGGGCTTTGAGGAATTCTGGAACTTTCCGCAGAGTGTAAAGAACAGTGGGGAACTTTGCCCATCTGGGGTGAATTCCTCTTTTAGTAAAAAATACAGGAAATGTCTGTTTCTGTCAAAATTACAGAAAAACGAAACAATGGAAAGTGATTTGGAGAATGCAATTTTACAGAAGATGTTTCACCAGATAACAATTAGTATTGGAGACAACAAGGTGCAGAGCTGGATAAACACAGCAGGCCAAGCAGCATCATAGGAGCAGAAAGGCTGACGTTTCGGGCCTAGACCCTTCATCAGAACGATGAGTATTGCCCAGCTTTGTTGATTTTTTTCTAGAATGGCATATAATTCCTGAAATCATTTTGAATAAAGTAAAACATAGATATCTTTTAACCATCTCTCACCAGGATCTGCTCTCCACAATGAGAATGACTTGTCGCCTGAAGACATTTAGATTTCTGCCTCAAAGCCCTCCAAAACAGAGTAGGTGGAGATCAAAGACCAGGTCACAGGTGATTTTGGATGGTATGTGGAGACAAGAAATGAAATACGGTTTTTCTTTTCTGGACTGGAACCTATTTTTAAAATCAGTTTTAAATATTGTACACAACGGGAAAAGATGCTGCAGGCAATTTCTTCCCCCTCCAACATTCTGCTTTCTCTCTGTTCCTTCGGAATGATGCATCCTACTGAGAAACAGGATTTCCAGTCACTGACTACTTATCACTATTTTATCCAAGGCATCAGTCCTCATTGTGAGTCTAGACAGTGACCAACAGATGTTGTTCAGTTTTGGGAGTAGTGGGTCAGTTCTTGTGGGGTCCACTTATCCCCATGTTGTGACAGGTACCCACATGCTAAAGGAATAAAGTTTCACCCATGCAGCTTAACACTGACAACTCCTACAAAAGTGAAATCATTTTAGATTTTACTTTGCAAAATGTTCTTATCAAGAAACACAGAAATGATTTCAAACATTCTATACTCTCAGTGTGATGAAAGCCTCAGGAACAAGGTCACAAAAATGACAAAGTGTTAATGAAGTGAACTGTAATTGTCAGCCTGTGCCAAGCCTCGCGTACTTTCTACCACAACCTCTTCAGAACTTGGCACAAGGCAGGATGGGTTTGCAAATGGCATGATGTGAATTCTATTATTTTGCAATCCCATGCAGTTGAAGACAAGATTAGAAAGTGGCATCCTGGGTTAGGAGTTTCCCTTTGTTGATGTGTGTTTTGAGGGGTATCCCTGATATTGGGCAAATGTGTTTTGTACAATGTCATCGTAAGGTCAATAAGACACCGCACAAAACTTTAATGGGCAAGGTACAGTTAGGACAGTAGGGGTAAACAGGGCATTTTTATACTGGATGGCAGTACCTAACAGAGTACAGCCAGGGTAAGGACAGAAGTCTCAGTTGTTTACAATCTATGTCAATTACTTAGACAGAGATGGCAAGACTAACATGCAGGTTTGCTGCTAATACAAAACTAGCTTGAACCTAAGTGTTGAAGTCAGAAAGAAGCTGCAAAGAAACAGAGGAAGGTTAATAGACAGGTGAAGTGAGTAGACAACAAAGCGGCAGATAGAGACTGATGGGTGGTAAATTACATCACATTGGTAAATTAAACTGAAAGCAGAATATCTTTAAAAAGCATGGCACTTCTAAATATTGATGTTCAGAGAGACTTGGTGTACTTTTATGAAGGAGAATAATATGCAGGTACAGCAAAAAAAAAGGTAAAAGGCATGTTGATCTTTATTGTAAGGTGCTTGGAGTACAAAACAAGGAAGTCTTGCTCTAATTAAACAGTTTTCGTGAAACAGCCCCTGTGACTGCTTCCAAACTGTTTCCAGAGGCAGCAAACCTGACCCCTATTAATATCCATCACCCTTGCTGTTATAAAATGTGACCACTTGGGGCATTTATAAAATGCAACCATTTGGGGCATTTTCTTGCAAGTCAGATTTCCAAAGCTGGGGATTTTCCCAATTCTGCACTCTTAATATGGGAGTAAAAATTTAGGTCAAAGTCACACTCACCTACCAATCCTGCATTCACTGACCTATGTTGGCTCCTCATCCATCATAGTCTGTAGTTAAGAATTTTCACCCTTGTTTTGAAATCACTAAATGGCCAAGCCCTATTGCATTGCTTTAATCGTTTCCAGTCATACATTTGCCCATTACATTTTTGTCATGTTTTAGCCTCTGTATTTAAGGAAGGATATAATTGCATTGGAGGCAGAATAAATGGTAATCTTCGTTATTTCAGCATGTCACACCTTCAAATCCTGTGATTATTTAATTTGCTTTGCAGATAGGGTTGTTTCTGAAAGGGCCAGTGTTTATTACCCATAACTGTCTTGCGATGTGAGGTTGGCAATCTTTTTAGACATATTCCTTAACATTTCATCACAGGTTTTCCCATCTCTTAGCAGAATCAATCATTTAGCTCTCCCATTTCCAATAAAGCTTTAATCAATACAAAACAAAACAGTCCAAAGAAATCTTTAAAAATCTCTTTTCTTTAAGTGTTCCCCTGGGTTTGCACCCCAGCTGTGTCCAGATTTGATCTATGAATCAGGGAGTTTCTGGTGCAAATCTGGTGAGCTGGCAAACTAATAGGGAAGGTATTCATTGGCCTCCATCAATGCTCCCATGGCAGTGCTCCTACATGTTGGCTATCCTTCTTGATAAAGGTAGCAACTTGAAAAGTGTCCCAAGATTCTTTACAGGTGTTTTAACGAACAGAAGTTGACACAGAGCCAAGTGGAGAGATATGACTAAAGATAATGAAACGTCTGAAAAGCATTTTAAAGGAGGGAAGCTAGATAGAGAGAATTCCAATCTCAGGCCTGATGCTGTTGAAAAGAAATCCTGATGGGACTGGACAGGCTAGATGTGGGAAGAATGTTCCTGATGTTGGGGAAGTCCTGAATTAGGGGTCACAGTCTATGGATAAGGGGTAAGCCAATCAGGACTGAGATGAGGAAGAACTTCTTCACTCAGAGAATTGTGAGCCTGTGGAGTCCTCTACCACAGGAAGCAGTTGGGGCCAGTTTGTTAGATATATTCAAGGGGGAGTTGGACATGGCTCTTGCAGTTAAAAAGATCAAGGGGTATGGAGAGAAAGCAGGAGTGAGATACTGAAATTGCATGATCAGCCATGATCATATTGAATGGTGGTACAGGCTTGAAGGGCCAAATGGCCTGCTCCTGTACCTGTTTTCTATGTTTCTATGAAAGTATGGCTACCAATGGCACAGCAAAGAAAATTAAGCATGAATAAGATGTTAAAACCGATGAATGTATGGCTGGAGACAATTAAAGCAATACAGTAAGGCCTGGCCATACAGTGATTTCAAAACAAGGCTGAAAATTCTTAACTAGAGACTTAGATGGATGAGAAGCCATCATAGGTCAGTGAATGCAGGATTGGTAGGTGAGTGTGACTTTGGCCTAAATTTTTACTCCCATATTGGTAGCATATATTTGGGGAAATCCCCAGCTTTGGAAACCTGGCTTTGGCGAAAATGCCTCAAATGGAATGTTATGCTGCCTAATATTACAACAGAGGGGGCAACGGATATTAGCAGGAGTCAGACTTGCTGTCCTTGGAAAGAGTTTGGAGGCAGTCACAGGGGCTGTCAGGCATGGAGGCAGCTCTGGGAAAGGCCAGCATTAGTATTCTAGGACTTCATTCCAGCTATGAAGAGGAAATAACTCTGAAGCCCTTCTCTCTCAGTGCCTCTCATATTACCCATGACCCATTCATGGCAACCAATATGATTGCATAACTCCATGACAAATCATGTCCTCAATGCCAACCTACATCCTTCCGCCAACTACTCTATGATCTTACACCTTCCATGTCAAATCAACTAGTATCCACCCATGGGTAGATCTCCTGACATAGTCTAAGGTGGAATAAAATAAAGTTCTCAGCTTCAATTTATGAATTAACATTTTTAAAAACACTCTTATCAATAAAAAACAACTATATTTTCCCTCCTTCAACTACATAATCCCTCATAACAATAAACATTCATATTCATGTGCCCACTTTGAAGTCTTCATAAGTACTTGAAATTGGGAATCATGATGCAAACTCACAGGCATCCCACTGGAATAATCTACGGTTATTAAATTAGTGATGAAGCACAAATCCTATAACTGCAACCCTCAGGCTTATGTCAAAAGAAGCAGTGAAATCACAAATGTTTTCTTTCTGATACTGCAATGTTTTTCTTATAAACATAAGACCAGGAGGTTTTAATGCGTTGACAGTTTGACAGTTTCCTTGACAGATTGAACAGATGATTTGACCATTTGGCAGTTCTAATAAGCTTGATCATTCCAAAGAGTTTATCCACTTCATAAGCATATTCTTTTTTAACAATCCCAAAGGGCACATCACCTCTCCCAAACGTATGCCCAGACTTATCCAAAAGGGTCCTTACCTCCCCAAATAACTCCTCCAGCTTTTTACAGCTTGGCCTGAAAAGTGCAAACTGCACAAGTCATGATTCGAATGCCCCAAAGGCAGCTGTACTTGAGTGTGCACAAATGCTGTTGCAAACATGATGTTGTTCATGTTGAAAATGGCAGATGCAATGTTCCAGACTATGACTTCTGGACTTGGGCTCCACTGCCTTTTTGTTATGCCTCAGACCCTCTCCATCTTTACGAACACCTGAACCTTGGTGTGTTTTAGGAATTAGACAGCATAACATAAGAGAGTGCAGGATGGGAAGCTGATCAGAAGATCATAAGAAAGTTTGAATGTCAAGTTTATATTAGTCATTAGGCTTTAACAGCAGATTTTAGAATGTTTTATTAATTTTTAATCAGGATTTGTTGAATGACATTATTTTAACTTTGGAAGGAATGCTCATGTCTTTTAGTCCAATCATTTCCAGATTCAAAAACATTGAGCATCAGCTGTTGAATTCTGAAGCAGCATTATTTGCATTTACCCTGAGTTTCAGGTGCAGGGTCAAAACAGCCCACTGCTGTATTAAAGAACTGGAAATGAGAACCTGCAGAAGAACAGGAAGTGGAAGTGAAACAGAAACCATGTAGAAGTGGAATTGATGTAGTAAAGTACAGAGCAAGTTGATTCCTTAATAGGAGCTTGGCTTAAGCAGGACTGTTCAGGACAGGAGCTTGACAACTGGTGGCTCCTCAATCACGTATCTAAAGAGACAACATTCAAAATTGGAAAAAATATCTTTAAAAATAATTCATGATAAAAATTGCAGGACTGGGTCAGATTGGAAAGTTCACCGTCAAAAATGATCTCCAAGCTGAATGGTTGAGAGAAATGTTGTCTTCTAAAAACTCCCTTAGAGAACTCAGACTCGATTTTCAATTGTCAGTGAGGGTGGGAATGAGTGCTGGTATTGTTTGAAAATTCCTTTCTCGGAGATTGGCATTGGATCATGCCACCTCCAACTCAATTTGCAATTTTCAAGGGCCTGGCAGAGAGGACAGAACAGGAAATCTACTTGTTGCCAATTAACAACCTCTGAAGCTCTTTCAAGAGTTCTTAAGGAGCCTGCGTGGACCAAAAAGAGATTTTGATCCTTCTTTTTCTGGGCAGATGTAAACACATTAATGCATAATTACTGAGCTCTCTGGGCGAAAGAAATTTTGTTTCCATTTGTGTTTCATCATAAAAATTGAGGGATCAATTAGCACCAGATCAAGTATGCTACCTTACCTTGGAGTCCATGGTGTCTACTTTCCACCACGTTTACTGTCTGGGTCCCATCATGAACTTCCTGCTGTCCTTTGCATGGCAGTGGCAGATCCCAAAATGGTCACTGCCTACTTCTGCTGCTGATGCCAGTCTGGCACCTCCCATCACGTTATTTCCAAATACCATAGTGACAAAGGATGCAATTTATCATCGAGTCCCTACAGTGTGGAAACAGGCCATTTGGCCCAACAAATCCACACTGACCCTCCGAAGAGCATCCCACCCAGACCGACTCCCCTGTAAGCCTGCTTTTCCCACGGCTAACACACTTAACCTACACATCCCTGAACACTATGGGTAATTTAGCACAGCCAATCCACCTAACCTGCACATCTTTGGACTGTGGGAGGAAACCAGAGCACCCGGAGGAAACCCACGCAGACACAGGAAGAATGTGCAAACTCCACACAGACAGTCTCCCGAGGGTAGAATCAAACCCAGGTCCCTGGCGCTGTGAGGCAGCAGTGCTAACCACTGAACCACCATGCTGCCTTTGGGATTCAGAATCTATCCAGGTGCCAGTTTCCTGATCCTGCTTTGAAAATGCATTACATGTGGGAATAATTGTCTCTGAGCTGTCATGAAAACAGCCTCTCCTCCATCACAAATACAGAAGAGTGAATTAATTTCCAGGGAAAATGTAAATAATAAAAGAGTTGAACAAGGTCAGAACTGGTGGTGAAATATTAATGCAGAAGGCTAGGTGCAGGAGGATGTGGATCTGATTCCTGACAACTCTTCAGCCAGTTCCAGTTCTGCTGATTTCCTGTAGGGTCCTGTAATTGGAACCTTCCAAAAAACTCTCCGCTTCCACATGGCTTGAAATGCTGAGGTTACCCATGTCCTTATCCAGAAGTGCTGGCTCACAGCAATTGCTGACTAGCATTTTGTGCTGCTTTAGTTGCACCTTTCCAGCTTACAAGACCATGCACACAATCCAGGTAAATGTTTTCTGCTTATTTATGTACTTAATAAACATCAATTGGACATTCAGTAGCTGATGAAATAAAGTGCTCACAAGGATCCAGAATGCATGCTTTTCATTTGGGGAAAATGGACCATTTTATCAGCAAGTACAAAAGAAAGGTTAAAATGCACATTCATCCACTGTGGAATTATGAAATCACAGACCTAACAATGGTATCAATTACTCATTCTTTATTCAATAAATAAATATAACTACAATCAAGTTGCCATAGTCCTACTAGACCATAGGATTGCTCTCTCATTGGAGATGACTGGTGGTGATTTAACCTGAGAGCTATTACAGGGCCTTCCTGGTAACCTCAGCTGCTAATGGGAATTGAACCCATGCTGTTGGTATTATACTGCTTTAGTAAGCCAACCAAGCTAAACCAATCCCCATTAGCTACAACAGATCCCCATTAGCAAAATCAATTGGATTTGTTTCCATTGCAATCAGGAACTTTCTCCCCTCCTCTTCTGAAAGGACTGACTCATACTGGGCCACTTCTTAGCTCCAATGGCCAGTCTTCATGCACATGTCTAAAAGGAAGTTCTGGCCAGCTATTTGGCCACAAAAAGCAGCAGAATCTACCCAAATCCTGGAGTCTGCATCCATGTACTTTCCAGCAGGATTCTTTGGACAGGGATCAGCACTGGGAACTCAGAGAAATTCCTAGGTGGGATTCTTTTTCTTCCCTATCCCAGAGTTAGGAAGCTAGCTCTGCCTACTCAGCAGCTGCTGGGTATGGATCTTGATAGCTTCTTTCTCTGCTTGTTTCACGAGCACAATGAGGGAGCTGCAACAATTGTGTGCATTAATGTGTGTTTATTGAATCATACTGTATAGAAAAAGCCCTTTGGCCCATTAAGTCTGTACTACCCAAGCTACTTTAAAGCTACACTAGTTCTAGTTTCCAACCTTAGCCCATAGCCTCAAATGTTACAATATTTCACGTGCCCATTCAAGTACTTTTTAAAGATTGTGAGGTTTCCTGCCTCAACTACCATCCCAGGTAGTACATTCCGTGGAAAAAAATGTTCCTCAAATCCCCTGTAAACCTCCTGTCTTTCACCTTAAAACTGTGCCTCCTTGTAGTGATCCTTCAACTACAGCTGCTCTCTATCCCCTCTTGTCCATGCCCCTCATAGTCTTACACACCTCCATATGGACCACCTCAGCCTTCTCTGCTCCAATCCAAGCTTGTATGGCCTCTCTTCAAAGCTAAAGTGCCCCATCCCAGGCAACATCCTGTTGAATCTCCTCTGCACTCCCTCCAGTGTAATCACAAATTTCCTATATTACTGGGCAAGAACCCCACACAGTACTCCAGCTATGTAGATTTATGTAGCACCCTTTAACATAATAAGCATCTTTATCAGCAGCATTATAAAACAAAGTGTGACATTGAGCCACTTGAGAAGGTATTAGATAGGCGATCGGGAGCTTGCTCAATGAGAAGTATCAATGGATAGCCCTCTCGTCTCTGTTTCAGAAGGTTGTGGCTTTGATTCCTACACTAGGGAGTTTGGCCTATACTGCAGGCAGTCACTCCAGTACAGTACGGAGGGAGTGCTGCCCTGTCTTCGGTGCCAACTGCAGCCAAGGCTTTATGCCAAGGTGGCCCCGTCTAAACTCTCTGCTGTATGTAAATGACCTCACAGCTATTTCAAAATATATGGGATACATTGCCTGGGAGCACATTCCATTGGAATTTTTGGAAGACGTTTGGAATAATACCCCTTAAAGGGATAGTATGTTGTGGATGGAAACCACTAAAGCTAATTGGAAAGCTCCCTTAAAGAGTCCAGAATGGCCTCTTCCTGTGCTGTCTGGTTGTAAAGGAGCAGGTAAGTTCTCCACAGTGTCTGGTCAACACCTTCCTCGACAACCCCCACCCCCCCTCCCCAAACCATTTCAATAACAACAGATGATCATATCATCAGAAATGTATAAAATTATGAGGTGCACAGAGGTGACTGACAGTCAGAATATTATTCCCAGAATTGAAATGTCTAATACTAGGGGGCATGCGTTTAAGTTGATAGGGGTAAGTTCAAAGGAGGCGAGGGGGCAATTTTTTTTACACAGAGAGTGGTAGGAGTCTGGCATGCGCTGCCAGGGGTGGTGGTGGAGGCAGGTATGTTTAAGGGGCTTTTAGATAAGCACATGAGTATGCAAGGAATTGTTCAGCATGGACTGGTTGGGCCGAAGCATCTGTTTCAGTCCTGTATGACTCCACGAATGGAGGGATATGAACAAGGGGCAGGCAGAAGGGATTGTATTAATTTGGTGTCATGTTCTGCATAACATCGTGGGCCAAAGGGCCCGTCCCTGTGCTGTGCAGTTCTATCTATGGTCTGTTATTCATAGCAGTGTCGCGGGATCCTGCTGTGCCTAAATTGGCTGCTGTATTTTCCTACATTGGAGTAGCGTCCACGCTTCATTTTCAACTTGTGCAAGTTTAAGGGTAACACACGAGTTGTTTTGTGTTTTGGGTCGGTAGAGGTGAAGGCTGGAGCCTAATCCTCAAACAAAAACCTATGAAAACTTGGGCAGCAATTAGCTTCAGTGTTGCAAGGGCAATATCAAGACCGAGTTGCATCTCCGGCTGGCAACGAGGGGGACTGGTCAGCGAATGCACTGAACCTGATCCATGGGGAGGGGCTGTACTGTGTGTGTGAGAGAGAGAGAGACTGTGGGAGGTGGGGGGGGAAGATGTTGGCGAGACAGATACAGCAGCAACTGCCGAGGGAGAGCAGGCCGACAGGTTCAGCTGTCAATCACAGCCCAGAATAGAGCAGAGCTTGGTGCTGGTGGTGTGGGTGTGGGGGTGGGGGAGGGTAAGGGGAAGGGAGGGTGCAACAGGAGACTTTGCAGGGCAGAGAGCAGTTTGCAGGCACAGTATCCAGGGGCCATCATCTGAGACTTGGAAGGGCTGGTGGGAGTGGGGAGGGGAGGCCGAAAGGGAAGGGCAAGATGTTCCAGGTGGAGAAGAAGGAGTTTGCAGAGCATTTCACCAGGGGCCAGCGTGTGAGCGTGGCGAACACTTGCGGAGATTTCATGAGCGACAGTTCCAGTCTGGTGAGTGACTTGGACGAGACGGACTATGAGGTTGGCCGCCTGACGGCGTTAGCTTTCCGAAGCCTGGCGTGCCCCCCCACCAGCTACATGGAGCTCTTCGAGTCCGGGGGCTCCACCGATCTGTCCCTGGCGCTGTCCGAGGACAGTAGCGGCACCACCCAATGGTCCACCCCGGCCGAGCAGGGCTTGAGGCCGGCCAGTGGGCAGCCTGGTCCCCGGGCAGCCCCCCCGCTCGGCAGCGGCCACTTCGAGTGTGTGGAGGTGGCTGTGGGAAGCCAGGAGGATAGCTCCGGGGGCCGGGGGGAAGCCCGCACTGTCCCCAAGAGGGAGATCCAGCTCAAAAAGAGGGAGAGGAGTGAGCTGAGCGTTTTCCGCGCCAGCGAGGCCAGTGCCTGCCCAGAGGAGAGAAAGACCATGTCCCGGGAAGAGGAGGTGAGGGCCAGTGTCCTGCACAGAGCTGAACCCCAGGAAGAAAGCTCCAAAAAGGCCAAGTTCGCCTCCTGCCACATCTCCAATGTCATCTCCAAGAAGATGCAGTTTGAGCAAGAGCTCAAGATGGAGCGGGGGGCCATCCAGGATCCTTTCTCGTCCGTGCCGTCCACCCCGTCCTCGGCGCACGTCAAAGAGTTTGAGTTGCCCCTGCCAGGGCTCACTCAGGAGGGCGAGTACTTGGCAGAGGAGCCTGGCAGAAGCTGGGAGTTCAGCGCTGAGCTGCTAGGAGGCACCAGGAGTGCGGTGCTGCAGGAGAGCTGCCCTGATACTGGCCCTCCACATCCCAGCGGCTTCAGGAGCTGGAAGGAGAGCTGTACCGAGGATAAGAAAGCAGCGAAGCCAGGGAGAGCAGGATTCCCCAATGATTCACAACCTGAAAAGGCCGCTGCACGCAACAGCCAGGAGGAGAGATATGTGGAGGCTATCCCACAGTTTACCAAACAGGCCAGCTACTCCAAGGACAGCCAGCCCAGTGTTCTTGAAGACAAGCCCAGCTATAAACAACTGGGTAATAAAATAGACACTAGAAACCCATCCAGGAGCAACATAATGCCACAACCGCCCAAGGTGACACCTGCTCCTCCAACCACACAAGAGAAGCAAGTGGACCCATATGGGACAGTCGAACAGCTCGCTCCAAACATAGGCTCCCACAGCAAGATCATCCCTCTTGACCCTAAATATCAGACTCTGCCTGCTTCATTTAAATTTGAGACAGACGATTGTAGAATCGTTGACCCCCAGTTTGACCGAGGTGAATCGACAGCACAGAGAGCAAAAGGGCCCATCCATCAGGTTCGAGATGTGCGCAAACTGGTCAAGAATACCTATGGGGCATTAAGTTTCCATGTCTCTGAAGCCAAACCTTCTGGGTTTTTTCATCCTGATGGTTCACAACTACCTGCAGAGCCTGATCAAACCAATGTACCAGTGGGCAGCATCCCAACATTGCCTATGAACATCCAATGCAAATCCATAAATTGGAAAGGCAACAGAGAAATGTCGTACAGTTCATCAGTAGACAAGAAATATTGGACCTACGCAGGCAGTACAGACACCTCCAGGTTATATGCGTCTGATATCAAGCTGCTACTTCCGTCTGATATTAAGAAAAGCAAAACAGATACTCCTAAAAAAGCAGAGAGTGAAAACCAGATTTGCAAAAACGTCGGGAAAGCAGAGGGTGCAGAGGCAATTCATCCTGCAGATTCAAAGAACATCAAGAACAAAAACAAAATTGACAAATCACAGAGCTCATCTGCTTCAAGTAAGGAAGCTACCAGGGTTTCTCCTCTAAGAGATAGCTGTAAAAAAGATACACAAGAGAAAAAAAATGTAAGTTTGGTGAGGAAGCTTTCAACAAGTGAAGATCGTAATTTGATGTCTGAGATGGACAAGGTCAAAAAGTGTTGGTCAACTAGTGTGGAAAACCAGTGCCCAGATTCATCACTGTTGAATTCACATTTGAAAGTTAATAAGGTTGAGACTGTTGGAGAAAAAACAAAGAAAGCTTCAGCACAATTCATTCCGAAACAAGAGAATACAGTGCTCAGCAATAATGTTGGTACCAAAAAAGATGACCCAGTGAAACCGCACAGCCAATTAAAACCTGCTGGAACTGTCACTTCACTCAAAGTGGATTTGAGTTTGACACATGGGAGAAGTGATTCGAAAAAAGAAGCTCAAGACAAACCAGAAAATCAAAATAAACACCAGAAGATTACGATTTCAAAGAATAACATTGCCAAAACATTGGCTGAGAAGGATGAGCCATTAAACCAGAACAAACATTTAAAAATTTCAACTTCCAATTTAACCAGTTCAAATATTTCGAAAGGAAAAGATGCATCAGAGAGAAAGGTTGACTCGAGATTGGATCAGCAGAAGACACTTCGAAAGATGTCTTCATCAAAAAATGAGAGCACTCAAGAATTAACCAGGAAAGGGGAATTAAACAAAGAAGGTCAGTTCAGAAAGTTGGGAAGTAAGAATGACAATTCTGAAAATGTGGTTTTAAAGACTGAAGAAATTAAAGGAAATGAGGAACGTGGAAGAGAAGGTCAAGGCAAGGTGGAATGGAAGAGTAAACACTTTGGAAAATCTACTGTCAGTAGTGAGGATATACTGTCACCAATTGGGAATGATGACGATGTAAGAAAGGGTCAGATTGGATTGGAAAAGAAGACTGTAGTGATGAGTAGCTCCCTCTCACAAACTGTAGACAATTCAAAAATACCTGAGAGAAGTGAGCCTAGAAATGAGACAAACATTGGATGGCAAAAGGAAAAGAGATTCTCATGTAATTCCACCTTAAACAGTGAAGTCATCAAATCACCACCGGGGAAATATGAAACTGTCAAAGATATCCAAATTCGATTAGAGAATCAGAGTAAGAAACTGGGAAGCTCAAATGAAGAAAAGTCACTGACTGGGAAAACCAAAGCCAATAATGAGAGCCAGACTGTTCTGGAAAATCAAAAAACCTGTCAGGATTATTGCACCCAGACTAGTGAAAGCATTAAGTCGTCCATTTGCAAGACTGAGACTAAGACAGAGAGTCTGACTGAATCTCAGAAACAAGTTAAAAAGGGGAGAGCTGAACAAGCTTCAGAAAAAGCAGGCATGAAAATGCTAAAGGAATCACAGCCAATTAAAGATAGTTATGTTTTGTCATTGATTTTAGAAGAAGAAAACAGGAATAACTTGGAGTCCGCCGATGCCAAAATGAGAAACAAACAATCGTTATCTGTGAAGCATCAACTCCTAAATGATACTGGTGCACAAGCTTCTATTTCCTCTTCAGTTAACAGCACAGATAAACAAACTGTATCCTCTGTGAAACCCACAGATCACCACCAAACAGTAACAAGTTCAGTGAAGACACCAACTCACAAACTGGAAAATCACAGTGATTCAAAAGGTTCGTCAACCTTCACCACTGAAATCCCTGTGTCAACAACCAAAGCAACGTGTCAGCAGACACATTTACAGACCCATTCAAGTTCAACAGAGTTTAATGTGAAGACACTCCCTGCTGTCAGGCTGTCCAGCCAGGATATGAACAAGCTGAGTTCCTCTGCAGATGAAACACAGCCCACAGGTGGAGCAGTCACTCAGGAACAAGCATCGCTTTCCCTCGACAGCTTAAACTATCTTGCCATTCCTCTGAAAGAGCAGAAGGCACAGGTGCCCAACATGGGACTAACAGCTGTTTCTCCTCGATCTGCCACCTTCAAAGCAAATCCACCATCGGCGATCCCCTACTTTCAGCATCAGCGTAGTGTGGAGGCAATGGATCCTCAAAGGCAAGAGAAACAGACAGTGTCTCATCAGGTTACCCAGGATGCACAGTCCCCTGGTGCTCAGCTGAAAAACCCACCTTACTCTTCCGTAAACCAAACCCAGCCTCCGTTCTCTCCAGGTGCGAGGGCGTCAAACCTTGTGGAGACAGTTAGTGAAGTTCCACAAACTTCTCAAGACGTAGACAACTCTCCCATGCCTTGTTTTCAGTATCCTCAAACTCAGAGAAAAATGCTTGTGGATCCAGAAACAGGAAAATATTACTTTGTGGATGCTCCAGTTCAACCTCCTCGTAAAATGCTGTTGGATCCGGAAACAGGGCAGTACGTGGAAGTCATGATGCCTCAGCATCCCTACGGTGGAGTATACCAAGTGCCTTTCCCTCCTTACCTTATAAATCCAGGAGTTATGAGCCCATCTTATTTACCAAATATGCCATACCCTGGGTTATTTGTAGGACCTCCTATGTCTTCTCAAAGACCTCTGGAAATGCAAGGCCAAGTACTGTCCCAACCAAGTATCCCACAAGATAAAACAGATTCACAGCAACATAAACAGTATGTCCAGAGGAGTTTCTCTGCTGATTCGGCAAACATGGAGAGCTTGTATTATATACCAACGGGTATGCCATTATATCCCAATCCAGGCCATCCTGGTCTGCAGCAAGTACCCATGCAAGCTAAATCTTGTGCTGAAATTAGAGACAGCAAAACTACAGGCATTTGGTCAATGCAACAAATTTATGGAGTCAGCAACCTGCTCCCCCATGGAAGGCCAAGTAGTTTTATGGTGGAGTAAAAAATAAACAGGTACATTTGATGACAGGCTTTGATGGGGCAATGAGAACCTGCAGCTGAGCAAGAATTAAGCATCGGCCACAGATTCAACCATACAGTCATGTCAGAGATGAATGGCATTCACTGAAGAGTATTTTCCTCTAGACATCATACCGTTATCGGTCCAGGGACACACAGCTCAATGGGAAAACCACTCATAGTTTATTGAAGTAATGTTGAAAAGCATCTTGTGAAGTCCCAGCTCCTTACAGCAAAGTTGAACATCAAATTGGGCCAATTCCTTGAGAATGTTTTCATTTCCATTGGAATCTGATCAAATCATGCAACGCTTGAAAGGGCTCAATGACTTTGGCCTCTTATTTGAGGAGTAAGGAATAACATTGAAGGTGTTTGGTTACTCTTTCTTAAAGCTATTGCGAAAGAACAATTTACTGTGCTAAGGCAAAGAGTAAGAGGGCAAACTTATGCCCTAGACCCATGATTCATTTTCTTGGTTGTTAAACAGATTCCATCTTATTGTCTACAAAAAGAGATGTTGAATATATCTGTGACTCTTAAATAATGTTCACTTGTGTCAGGTTTTGTGTGTGTGAAATGCAATTGCCAGCAACACAGGTCACAATTTCAGAGTTAACTGGAGTGAATGTTGCAAAGGCATAGAAATGTACCTTCTTGCTTTTGGGAAAATTTTCATTTCATTGTGTGCCATGCATGTGAGAATGTTTCTCTCAGTCTTCAGTACTTCACTATGCTATCAGAAACTGAACTTAATAAGTTTATAAAGAGGACTTACTTTATTAACTTGACAAGCACCAACAGGCTTTATTATTTCATTGGCACGATAGTTACTAAACCATACTGTACCATCTCAAAGTAATTGACAAACCTGTCAATAGGAAATTGCTTTTTGGGGATTCTTTAACCTGTTTCACAAGTCATGTCAGCACAAAGTTAAACATGGCTAGACTATATAGGGGTGTTGCTAGGAAAATACAAGCTCAGCACTTCATATTTAGTGAAACTAGTGATGTTAGGGATAAATCTTTGCACAAGTATCACCTCTAACGATTGAAATACTAATGACCAACAGTAACTTCAATTTATGTGCTAGTAATATATGATAATGATACTATATAATTTAAAGATACTTGTATTTACATACAAGATTCTTAGTGGTCTCCACAGTGAATCATCATCGAAGAGCAGTGACTTGTTATGTTGGTATATGCTTTGTGAGTGGGAAAGACCTGTTGTTTTTGGGTGTTGCCAATACCAAAGGAAGTAAGATAGACTAAATAAAGGTTTCTCTAGCCTTGACATGGAGGTAGGAGTCTGTGGAACTGGTGAGTCAAAATGTGGATTGTGTAAAATAACATTTTCTAATCTATGCCAGGCAGTTGGTGAGGTAGGTGCATGATTGCACTTTGATGCCGAGTTGCAAGTATGAAGCACTCTCACACTGACAATGGCAAAGCTCAGATGTAGAGTAAAAAACTGCTCTTTCCTAATTAACAATCTGCTCCAAGCTGTAAGATTCCCTTCTGCACCCATGTGACCTTTCCATTAAAGACACTTCGCCAATTTTGTGAATGGGATGACCAATTCTTAAAATGCTGTGCTTGATTCTTGCTGGGATATATGTGCTGCCAAGATATATGTAGAGAGAGATTCTCATGCTATCTGATTCACAGAATTGTTATGGTACGGAAGGAAGCCATTCAGCCCATCATGTCAACACCCTGGTCTCTGAGCATGTTGACGTAGTGCCCTACCTTCTCCCTATAATCCATCTCATTGTTTCTATTTAAGTAATCATATGATGTCTCAAATAAAGAGAAAAAAAAGACAAATCAATTCAGTGTGGAATGGAATTGAAAGCTACACTCAGGGACAGGACTGCCATTGCTTGTTGGAAATACTCTGAAGTCCTGCCAAATGATCCAGTATACTTGGAATCAGACAACTTGTAACACTAAGTAAGAACATCAGAACTATTTATGTGCTGCATTCACTTCCCTCCTTGAACACTCATTCAGATAAATCCCAAAGAGCTGCCGCTGTAGCAGCTCCTGTTTGACTCAGAACAGAGCTACAAATCCTGTGGAATACAGTACAGGAATATATCTTAAGAACAAACTCACTTGCTCACATAAATAGTGCAGGACATAAATTCATCGAATGAGATGTCACAGAAAGAGGCCATTCTGCCCAGGCACATCTATCTGATGAGTCCCATCTGCCTGTTCTTTCTCTAGGGGCCTGCCGACGTTTCCCCTTCAAGTACTTATCCAATTCCCTTTTGAAAATGACTATTGAGTCGATCCACAGCACCCTTTCAGGCAGCGCATTCCTGATCATACCTCCCTGTGCAAATTTTTTTCTTGCATGGCCTTTCTGTTTCGTTCACCAATTGTCTAAAACCTGTGGAAAAAAAGAGACTGACTTTCTGTGGATGGACTCAAGGTATAAAAGCTAACCTCTATGCTGTGTTGACACACTGGAATATATTACTGTCTGACTTTTCCATTTACCTTGTGTCTTACAGTGTGGCACAGTGGTTGATACTGCTTGTTACAGGTGTTCAAGGGCTGGCACAGGCATAATGGGCCAAATGACCTCTTTCTGACTTGTACAGTTCCATGATTCCTATTGGAATATTTGTGTGGAAGGTGAGGGCAGGACAACATGTGGCTGTAATGCCTGCTGTTGTCAAATATTTTAAGAACACCTATATTCTGAGCATTCACCTGCTGAAAGGACTGCTTGGCTGAAATAGTGGAGGAGTGCTGCTAGCTATACACCTGGATCCCAGCAACGCCAGGTCAATGAATGATAGTCATCAACATTTTGGTGCAAATTGAATCTAAAGTTAACTGTAAAAGATGTAAAATTCAGAGTTGATACTGATACCTTTATCCTGTCCATGCCTCAGTAGTATCACTCTTGCCTCTCAGTCACAAAGTCATGGGTTTAGGTTCCAATTCAGAAACTTGAGAACGAGGATTAGGCTGACAGTCCAGTGTAGAACCTTGGCAGAGGTGCTTCTTTTTGGAAAAGGTGTTAGACCAATGCCCTGTTTGTTCTCTCAAGTAGAGGTAAAACATTCAGTGGAGAACTATTTCAAAGAAAACCAAGAGTCTGGCTGAAATGGATCCTCGAACATCACCAAACTCAGATATTCTGGTCATTGATTTCCGTGGTGTTTATGAGAGGTTGCTGTGCACAAATTACCATGGTGTTTCCTATAGTACACAGTGACTGTGCGTTAGGAGGATTTTCTAGATAGTACAGTGCCTTTGGGGACATTGTAAGTTTGTGAAAGGTGCTGCTTGATGTAAGTTCTTCTTATTTCTTGAAATCATAACAGGTATAGTGTGTTCAGTAGTGACGTTAGTAAATGAATTGTGGAGACATATTTACATTGAATCACACTACTCATTGATGTTGAATTCATGTTTTCTGGAAGTTGAAAACACCATTTCTAGCCATGCTGTTGTTTTGTGCTAAATAGTTGCACATTTTTGTATCTGATAATGTATCAATAATATTATATTTCACAGGTTTGAGTTGTACAAAAATGGATGCATCTTATGTTGAATAACAAATAAACACCTCCTGAGAGACTTTTCATTTTAGATGTATGTAATCAACATGTACACACTTTGTAAAGTAGTTTGTCTCCTCATTTAGAGATAGTAGGAACTGCCAATGCTGGAGTTTTAGATAACAAGGTGTAGAGCTGGATGAACACAGCAGGCCAGGCAGTGGCAGAGGAGCAGGAAAGCTGACGTTTCGGGTCTGGACCCTTCTTCAGAAATAATTTCATTGTCTCCTCAATTACTTTTTTTCTATTGTTCACTGGAAGGTCTTTGTTTTATCTGCTATCATTTAGAAATGCGCCATATGTTTTAATGATCGCAGATTCTTAGTCAGATGCTATCAGCCTAAGTGAAATCGTTGCTGTTTGTATATCTTGGCACCTAGGTGTCACAGTCATTCAGTTCAATGAGCAGTTTCAATTGCTATAAAGAGCACATTATCCTCTCTTTTGCCTTGTTGCTGCTGCACCGTGGACAGGTCCAGGGTGAGAAAATTGTTCTCATTAAATACACAAATGTTTGCCCTAAGGAGCCATAGGTGGAAGATCATCACTGATAATAGAAATTCAGGAGAAATGTTTTTATTCAGATAATTCAGGCTGGAGGACATCATGGAGTGGGTGAGGTGAATAGCTTTGAAGCACTTAAGGAGAAGCCATATACACACATGAAGGTGAAAGAATAGACTTACTGAGTGTGTAAGTGGGAAGAAGCTCATGTGGAAAGTAACTCTGTGGATCAATTGGGCTGAATGGTCTGTTTCTGCTTTGTATATTCTATATAATTAGGTGTAATTGATAGGCAAACATTAGCTCCCAGGTAAATTACTACAAGAAATTTGAAGATTCTGCACCTTAATCTCTGATGTAAGAGCATAAGAAATAGAAGCAGGATTAAGCCATTCAGGCCCCCAAAATGTCCCATCATTCTCTAAGATCATACCTGATCTGCCCTAGGCCTTGACTCCTCTTCCATGTCAGCACAGCATAGCTGACAAATCCCAGTATTTTCAAAATCAGTCTACTTCCTTATTAAAAAGTTTCAGTGATCTAGTTTCAACAACTCTCTGGGATAAGAAATTCTAGATATTCACTACCTTCTGAGAGAAGAAATTCCTTCACATCACATTTTTAAATGAGTGTCCCCTTATTCTGTAACTATGTCCCCTAGTTTGAGATGCCCCCACCAGTGGAAATAGCTTCTCAACATCAGCTCTGTCAAGCTCACTCAGAATCTTGTATGTTTCTATAAGATCATCCCTCATTCTTCTAGACTCATGGTCCTTTCCAATTCCTGTTAGAACAACGGTCATGACTCAGTGACAATGACACTCACCTCTGAGTTAGGTGGCAATGGGTGCAAAGTCCTAATTCAGAGATATGAACATAAAATTCAACTCTACAATGCAATATCAGGGGTGTGCATTCCAATTTGGAAGTTTTGTTTTCAATGGGGACATTAAATCAAACTGCCGTCTCAGGTGGATGCAAAAGAACCCATGCCAAATTTTTGAGAAAGAACAGGGAGCTTTTCTATGGTGTTCTGGACAATATTCATCCTTTTACCTAACTCACTAAAACCAGAATAATTGGTCATCATCATCATATTGCTGTTTGGAACTTGGTGTATGTAGTCTGGTTATATGTTTCCTACGTTAAAATAGTGTCCACGATTCAGAAAACTCTGCTTTGTCTGAAACTGAAATGCAAATTCTTTCCTTGCACAGACTTGCAAACCTTAAGTTTTCAAGAAGTATTACCAAAGTGTTGGGAGTTGGCTTCTTGGCTGGATTTCTAGATCAAAGCTAAAGTTAAGTCTAGAAGGGTGACAGGAGCTACAGACAGGGGATGAAGAATAATGAAAAAAGCTTGTAGACAGTGCCAGTCTTCATGTAAAAAAACAATTTTTAAAAGGGACTACATTCTTTAAATGTGATTCCCCTGGCTATAACTGCATCAAGTTGCATTGCATTTACAGCATAGACAATTTGACTCAATTGGTCTCTGGCAGGGCATATGCTTTTTTTTTTATTTATTCATGGGATGTGGGTATCACTGACTTGCCAGCATTTAATTCTTGTCCCAGTTGTCCTTGAGGAGGTAGTATGAGCTCGCTTCTTGAATTGCTGCAGTCCATGTGTTTTAGATAGACCCACAATGCCATGAGGGAATTCAGGATTTTGACCCAGTGACAGTGAAAGAATAGTGATATATTTCCAAGTCAACATGGTGAGCGTCTTAGTGTTTCCATGCCTTGTCCTCTCAAATGGAAGTAGTCGTGAATTTGGAAGGTGCTGCCTAAGGATCTTTATTGAACTTCCGCAATGCATCTTTAAGATAATACAGAGTCAATAAATGTGGAGCTGGAAAAGCACAGCAAGTCAGTCAGCATCCGAGAAGCAGGAAGGTCAACGTTTTGGGACAGAACCCAATACTCACTGCTGCTACTGAGCGTTGGTTGTGGATACTTGTGGATGTGGTGCCAATCAAGCTGCTTTCTTGAGTGTTGTTGGAGCTGCACCCATCCAGGCCAATGGGGAGTATTCCATCACACTCCTGACTTGGATAGGTGGATGGTGGAGAGGCTTTGGAAAATCAGGAGGTAAATTACTCACCTCAGTATTCCTAGACTCTGACCTGCTTTTGTCAGTGGGGTCCTGACTGAACCAAGGAATGTTCTGCATATATCACAAACAGTCAAACATACCTGGCACCCGTGCAGCTACCCATAATGACACCTTTGACATAGAGAAAGTGAGATGAAAAGAAGAGGTTTTCAAACTGAGAATGAGTTCATCTAGATGGAGAAGGGCATTGGTGGATGGAGACTTTGTGTAAGCTTCTTTTCAAGGAAGAAGTGGAGGGCTTACAGATCATCTTGGTGGGGAATAGATGTATAGAAGGATTGCATATTCATGATAAGAAAGAGGAAATCATCAGAAGAAACATGAATACAACTGGGTAGATAGAGTCAATAGGAGAAAAAATAAATTAATTGGGGCAGGAGCAGACTGAAATGATGGTTCAGCCAGGGCAGTCCTGTTTTTGGATTTTGGAGAAGAGGTACAAATATGGTTTGAGGGTCTATGAGGTAGAAAGCTGCAGAAAGAAGGCCTCCAGAGGAAATGAGGTCAGTGACAGTCCTGGAAACTATAGCCTGATGTTCAGTGGTGGGATTGTGATCCAGCGGAGACAGGAGGAAGTGGCAGAGAATTGGTCCTCAGCCTCTGCCAGGTAGAGGTCAGCATGCCAGCTGACGACAACACCACCTTTTTATCAGCAGATTTGGTGATAAAGTTAGGGTTAGACTTGAGTGAATAGAATGCATCAGATTCAGAGGGAGACGGGTTAGAGTGGGTGAGGGGAACAGAGATATTAAGGTGGTTGATGTTAAGTTGGCAGTTCTCGATGAAGAGATCCAGTACAGGTAAAAGGCTGGAGAGAGGGGGCCAGGTGAAGGGAGAACGTTAGAGGCAGGTGAATGGGTCTATGGCGTGGGGAGACGGCTTCTGTACAAAGAATTCACCACAGAGGCAGAGAAGTCAGAAAAGATTTAAGGTCACGGTGTGCCCAAGATTCATTGAAGTGGGGGCATAAAGGGATAAAGCTATTTCCTTTGCCGAGCGCAGATCATTCTGCATCAGAGACAGGAATGTCAGAGGATATGGTGAACACATGACAAGAGGTGAATTTAGAGGAAGGGATGGGATCAGAGAGAAGCAGAGATGGAAAAGGATCATCTGGGGTGCCAGTACCTGTTTACTTCATTTATTTGCTCTTTGTATATCTTATCAAACCTTTACCTCAGTGGGCAGCACGGCAGCTCACAGCACCTGCACCTGGGTTCGATTCAGCTTCGGGTGACTGTGTGGAGTTTCCACATTCTCCCTCTGTCTGCATGGGTTTCCTCTAGGGTGCTCCAGTTTCCTCCCACAATCCAAAGATGTGCAGGTTAGGCAGATTAGCCATGGGGATTGCAGGGTTACAGGGAGAGGATAGAGGGGTGGGTGTAGGTGGGATGCTCTTTGGAGGGTTGGTGTAGACTTAATGAGCTGAATGGTCTGCTTCCACCTGTAAGGATTCTGTGGTTCTTTAAAAGACATTTATCAGTTCACCCACCAGCCTGTTCCTTTCGAGAGAACAGGCAATCTTGCCCAAAGTGTTTATTTTCATGTTTATGTGTCATGGTGCTGACACTTTATTGCCCGTCACTAATTGCCTTTGGGAAGCTGGTGGTAAACCACCCCCTTGAACCATTACAATACAAGTAGGAGGTTTCTTTTAAGGTTTGATGACATGCCAGCCTATTTCAGTGTCAACCATATTGTGTATATTATATTACAGAACTGTATTATCTCCATTACTGTGGATCTGAAGTTACACATGGGCCAAATAAGGCAAGAAGAACAAATTTTCTTCTGTAATAGAAACTCGCAAACAAGGGCTACAGCTGTTTTTATGACAAATTAGTAGCTTCATATTACTCACTATTGCTGATAATATCCTTTCATTTCAGATTTATTTATTTTCCCCAGCTGCCGGAATTTGAGCCCAGGGTTCTTGAGCATTTTGTCTGCGTCTCTGGTTTACTAGTTCAGTGACATAATCACTATGTTAAAGTACCCCGATATATGGGCACTGGTGTCATCCCTATAAATCAGTACAGAGCTGTTCCTCTGTTGCTGGTTTTCTGCTCCATTACTTTGCCAGTTGTTTCAGAGATTTACTGCCAAGAGTGTTGAAATCTAGTCTGTATAGAAAAAGGTTACTGTATCAGTCAAAGATGAAACAATGAAGTGGAGAGTGCCAAGCAACACTTGGCCAGAAACCATGGTGGGAAAATATGGAGATATAAATAGTAAAGGTCACACACAGAAAGTGTCGGACTGAATTCTAGCTGCATGCATGTTTGAGCAAAAATGAAAGCTCCTCCAACATAAGAAATTTGCATTATCATTAGTTTTATTAACAATAATAATGCAGTTGTTTTTATCTTATATTGAATTACTGGTTCAATTGGCTTTACATCTCAATGAAATCTCTTAAAGTCTCCATGTACAGTTTGATATTCAATAGTATTGGTTCAGATCCAAGCTTCATGTTTGCTTCTCAGGTTTTATTGCTAGGGTAATTTTAAGAGAATGATTTACACAGAGTTGCCTCGCAGAGCAATTTGCAGTGTAGCAACAGGCCGTTCAGACCAATGTGACCATGCCAGTGTTTATACACGTCTCATCTTACAGTCAGTTATGTCTGACTGGGTCGCACTCAGCTCTGATCAGAAGGCTGTGGGTTCAAGTCCACTTCACAGCATTCAGGGCCATATGCCCAATGACATTCCCAGTGTAGTCCTGAGGGATGCTTGAAGGTGCCTTTTTGGATGTTTAAAGGAGGTCCTGTTTGCCCCCTCAGATAAATGTAAAAGTTTAAGGTCACTGTTTCAAAGATGAGCAAGGTAGTTCTCTCTCGTGTCCTGGTACTATTTAAGTCTCACCCTAATTGTGTCGAATAGATTATTTGACCAATATCTCAATGATATCCATGGATGCTTGCTGTGAGCAAATTCTCTATTGTGTTACCTACGTTACAACTACATTTGTTCTAAACCACTTCATTGGCTATAACGCATTATCCTGAGGTAATGAAAAGTGATAACAATTCTTTCTATCCTGTCATTACTTCATCTCATTTGTCAATTTGTATGTAGCAATAGTCATAGGTTGCAAGACAATGATGTAGAAGTGGTAGAATAGGCTATCTGAATATAAGAGGGTGTTGGAGGACAGAACTGAATCTATGCTACTAAACTGGGATTACATTGAGCACTGAAGCTCTAAACAAAGGTTACAGGTTCAGAATTCGAATGGATTGCCGAAATGTAAAACTGATGTTAGGAGGATTCACTAATCTAGTTCACTCGCTGTATTCTTCATCAAGGTGTGTGTACCCTTCACCAACATATGTATATTCTCCATCAGGGTGTGCATAGGTATGTACGTTTCATCAGCATGTATATCATCTTCATTAGGATGTTCATATCTTTTATCAGGGCATTGAACACTTAACTGGTTCGTGTGTACACATCACAATGTCTTTTCCTTTCACAAATACTGAATAGAGTTGCTGTGTGGTAGTCCAGTGCTTTAGCTTTTAGTTTTGTATTGCTGTACTTGCATATTTTCCATTTTATGCTATTGACTTTTATCCCTGTTCTGGCTTTCCGTACATTAATACCTATAAACTTAGTGGACGTTAGCTGGGTTATTATCAAATGCAATCTGATTTAAATTATTAGTTAACATCAGTCAGAGGTCTGTCAAACTTGATTGAATGCACTGTGTAAAGTTCAATGTGTGCATAGAAACTTTAATCAATTTTCAGCTGTACAAAAACCCACAAAGCTAAGTTTAGCCCAATTGAAAGTACAGCCTGTATATGGAAGTGCTCAATGATTTCCAATTAAATACCTCTGCCTTGAGTCAGATCCTGTGAGATTAGAGGGGAATTAGAGGCAAGTATTCTGTTGCATCTTCCGGTTCAACAGCAAAAGATCATAGGATCATATAACACAGGTGGAGACCATTCAGTACATCATGTTTGTGCCAGCTCTTTGAAAGCAGTTAGTCCCACTCTCCTTGCTCTTTTCCATAGTCCTGAAAATATGTCCTTTTTGAATATATCTCACCTTGAAAGTTACACTTAAATCTGCTTCAGCCACCCTTTCAAGCAGTATGTTGTTGTTTGAACTTACAAATTAGGAGCAGCTATTAGGTCATTCAGTCTCTCAAGCCTGCTGTACTTTTCAATTAAAACATGGCTGATCTGATTGTAGCCTCACATCCACATTTCTGCCTTCCGCTGTTTGTCTTTGACTCATTTGTTCACTAAGAATCCATCCACCTCTGCCTTCAAAATAACCAATGATACATTACTGCCCACTGGGGAGGAGAAGACTCACAGCCCTCTGAAAGTAATAGTTTTTCCTCATCTCTGTCTTTAATGGAAGATCCTTTGTTTTTAAACTGTGCTGCCTAGTTCTAGTCTCTCCTACAACAGGAAACAACCTCTCAGAATCTACCCTATCAACCAACCCCACCCCCCACCGATCTTATATGTGTCAATAAGATTGTCTCTTATTCTCTGAACTTCAGTGATACAGGCCTAGTTTGTCCAACCTTTCTTCATTAGGTAAACCTCCCATAGCCATATCAGCTATCAATGTAATGGGTGTAAATGAAGGGGTGAAATGGAAGCAATGGAACCTCCCTTCTGAGAGCAAGTAAACAAGACACAAACAACACATGGCTGGAAGGTGAGTGGGAAAGGCAAATGGAGGACAGACTTCATACACTGAAGTTGTGGAAGTCATTACTGAGTCCTAGAGTTTGTATAGTCCCTAAGTGGAAATAAAGTTTTGCTCCTCAAGCTTGCATTGTGCTTCATTGGGACATTGCAGCAGGTCCACATCAGAAATAATAGCTTGAGAGCAAGGTACTTTATTAAAATGGCAAATAACAGAAAGTTCAGGGTCATTCCTACAGAAAGGGTGGATGGAGGATGACCTAATCACCCATGTCAAGGAGACCATAACTATTCTATCAAACTATTCTCATCAACTATTTTATTAAAATCTTGTAGAGTTTTGAGCTTCCTCTTAACCTTCTCTGCTCGAAGGAGAACAACCCTAGTTTTACCAAACTCTCAACATACTCAAGTCCCTCAGCCTTTATCCTGATTCTGGTAGATTCTTTCTTTCTATCTTATCCTGATTCTTTCTATCTTTCTCCCAGAACGTGACATCAATCCTAAACTGTGGCTGCCAGAAATGGACCCAATCTTCATCCAAGACACCTTCTGTGATTATGATGTGGAGATGCCAGTGTTGGACTGGGGTGGACGAGGTCAAAAATTACACAACACCAGGCCTCCGATCTTTAGGTAAGCACCTTCCAAGGTGGACTTTGAGATACACAACAATGCAAAATCACTGAGCAGAGGCTGATAGCCAAGTTCTGTATGCATGAGGACAGCCTCAACCATGATCATGTCACACCACACTGACTCTACCAGACTACATACTCCCACACACACACTCACACACACACACACACACATTTACATAGACCCTCTCTCACACACATACACACTTACACAGACCCCTATCTCTCACACACACACACACACTCGCACACTTACAGACCCTCTCTCATATACACTCTCTTACACGCATACACTCCCTCACACTCATACTCTCTCAAGTGCACACACAGGTGCACGCACACAAAGGCACATGCGCACGTGTACACACTCTCTTTCTCTCTCACACACACACATGCACACACACACAGACACACACATACACAGACATAGGCACACACATGAATTATTTCCTCAAAAATAAAACCTGACCCCAGTTTAAAACAAAGACAGATTCTAAGCAAGACCCCACACCTAAAATGCATTGCCTGACATGAGATGTCACCTCTTGTGTACATTGATAAAACCTTTAATTATGTCAGGACAATGACTTGAAAGAAATCTGGATTTTGCATTTTAATCAGTAGTCTCCTTCCTATCTGATTAAAGATTCAACAAGAGGTGGCCAGTTTTAGGGTTGTTACCTTTCTGCTTATAAATTCTGTGTCTTATACCCTCTCTCACACTACACCTGAGGAAAGAGCTGAGCTACGAAAGCTTGCATTTTCAAATAAACCTGTTGGACTATAACCTGGTGCAGTGTGATTTTTGACCTTACGTAATTGCATGGGAAGTTGCAGTGGAGGTGTGAGGAGGTGTTGGCATGGGGGAGGAGTGGGTGAAGGTGTCCCGGTGGGAACAGTCCTTGCAGAAGGCTGACAAGGGAGAGGACTGGAGTTTGTGTCTGGTCATGGCATCACACTGGAGGTGGTGGAAATGACCACTTATGATCTTTTGGATGCAGAGGCTGATGGAGTGAAAGGTGAGGACCAGAGGCATCCTATCATTGTTGTGGGAGGGAAAAGAAGGGATGAGAGCAGCAGTGTGGGAAATAGGTCAGACATAGTTAAGGGTTCTGTTGACCATCGTTGCAGGGAATCCTTGGTTGAGGAAAAATGTGGACATTTCTGAAGACGCCTGAAGAAGGTGGCATCATCAGAACAGATGTGACGAAGACAGAGGAATCAGGAGAACAGAATAGAGTCTTTACAGTAAGCAGGGCATGAGGATGTATAAGCATGGTATCTGAGGGAGTTGGAGATAGACCGGGTGAAGGTGAGAGCAGGGTGGAAATCGGAAGTGAAATTATTAAGGTTTCCAATTCTGTATGAGATAGGGAAACAGCACTGATGATTTCATGAGATATCAGAGAAAGAATTGTGGGGAGGGACCTGAGTAGGACTGGAACATACCCGACTTACCTCACAAGGAGACAGGCATAACTCGGGCTCGCGCGGGTGCCCAGGGTCACAGCTTTGATCTTAGGAAAGTGAGAGGAGTTAAAGGAGAAGTTGTTCAAAGTGAGGACAAGCTTGGCCAGGTAGAGGAGGGTGGTGGCGGATGGGGAAGGTTCAGGCCTTTTTCCAGGAAGAAGTGGAGGACCCTGAGACCATTCTAATGGACATGTAAATGGATTGCACGTCCGTGGTGAAGAGGAGACAGCTGTTACCTGTGAACTGAAAATTTTGAAACTGACGTAAAGAGTCAGAAGGATTGCAGTTGTAAGCAGGAAGAGATTGGACAAAGGGAGGTAGAATCGAGTCAAGGTAGGAGATCTGCGGTTGTAGAGGATTTCTCACAACTTCAGGAAGCTCCAAAGTGTTTTTCAATTAATGAAATTCTTCTGAATGTCATCACCGCTGCAATTTTGGAAACATGGCAGCCAATTTATGCACAGCAAGATCATATGATGAGATAAATAACCAGATCATCGCTTTCTTCCTGTTGGTGTTGAATGAGTGATAGGTGAGAGGGGAAAGATTTAAAAGGGACCGAAGGGCAACATTTTCACACAGTGGGTGGTGCAAGTAGGAACGAGCTGCCAGAGGAACTGGTGGAGGCTGGTATAATTACAACATTTAAAAGGGATATGTGCCAAATGCTGGCAAATAGGACTAGATTAATTTAGGATGGAATGGACGGGTTGGACCAAAGGGCCTGTTTCTGTGCTGTACGGCTCTGTGACTCTGAGGACAGTCGAGAGGATGCTTCCTTTTTGAAATAGATCTTTTACATCGGCTCTAGACAATGCTGTGCTCCCTCAATGCTGTATTGATATTTCAATCTGGATTATACACTTACATGGCTGGAGTGAGACTTGAAATCATGACCTTATCATTTAGAGCTGAATGCTACTCAGATTCGTGGAATGTATAACTGGAATCTCTGTACTTTATATGAAAAGAATGCTCATCTATACTTCAAAATTCCCTTCTCTTCCTTGAATAGTGAAGTGGGATCTTTTACAGTTATTTGAGTGGGCAAGTGAGACTTTAAAATTTCATCCAAAACTCAGCAAGGAGGTGGATGACCTAATATAGTGTAATGCTAAATCTTCAGGAAATAATTTATTTGACTCTAAAATTTATCACGATTGCAGAATAAGAAAGTTTCAGTTTCAGTCTCCAGTGTCTGCTGATTTCAGCCAGATATAGAGCAGTAACATAGTTCTGCTCACTGGATTAGTCAGAGGAATATCGGAGAAATTTTCTAGTCTTGATTGTTCCTTCAAGAAAGAAAATCTTACATTTCTTTAATGCCTTTCCCGGCCTCAGGAAATTCCAGAGAGCTTGAGAACCAATTAAGTACTTCTGAAGTAAAGGCACTGCTGTGATGTAGGAAATGTGACAGCCATTTTATTGTTCCCTTATTCTTTTCTGGGACATAGACATCACTGACAAGGCTAACATTACTGCCCATCCCTAATTGCCTTTGAACTGAGTGGGTAGTTTTTCAGAGGGTGCTTGAAGGTCAACCACATTACCGTGGGCCTGAAATACGGTAGATTTCCCTCCCAAAAGGACATTTGTGAACAGGTTTGGCTTTTATGATAATTGACAATGCTTTCATTGTAGCCATTGCCGATGCTAACTCTCAATTTCAAAATTAGTCATAAAAGCATGTCACTATGTAGGGGCAATTGCCCACCTGCTAACACCCACTTTCCTACAACATAAATGATCCACTCCAATTCTTTGGAGTGGGGTTTGAACTCATGATGTTCTGAGGTAAGAGTGCTAATGACTGAGCTAAAGTTGACTGTGTGCATGTATGCTAGCACACAAATCTCTGTGAGTGGGCAGTTGTGTGTGGTCAGGGTTAGGGTCAGTTGAAACCTCATCCATGACTAAGGAACTTGTTGACACATATGCTATTGACACTCACACTTAGAAATGAACATGAAAATGAACATGAACATTGTTGATAAGAGTGTTGGAACAAAATCATCACATCTAACAAAGAAATTGAAAGAGTATCAATAGGAACTGTGTTAAACAGCATTAAAAGGAAGTCACTCAACAAACAACGACAGAAATCTTTGACTCCTTCTTTCATATCTAAGCGTTTAAATAAAGCGGTTAAAATCCTCGTCAACAGGAAATGATTGTGTTCTAAGGTGAGTGACTCAGTTCAGTGATGTGGGCAATTTCCCCACACAACGACATCAACAAATGAGAGTTTAACAATACACCACCCTGTACCTAGGATTCTAGAGCTTTGTGATGATAGCAAAATAATTTGAAATCTTGAGCCTCTATTAGGCTCCATTGTGCCATTCCAGGACCCAGATAGACTCCCTGCTGGTAACATCATGAAACAGCCGTGAAGTGAGGGTGGGGATGGTGAGGAGTGACGGAGAAGGAGAGAGATTCAACTCAAGGACTCCATGTGGCTGATGAAGTTAAAGGTTTTTTCTATGGAATATGTGAACAAGGAACAAGAGTAGGTCACTTGACTCTTCAAACCTCTTCTGCCATTCAACAAGATCATGGCTGATCTGATTTTAATCTCAACACTACATTTCTCCATATCCCTGATAATCTTTCATCCTCTTGGTCATCAAAAATCTGTCTAATTCTGCCTTAAAAATATTTAAAGATTCTGCAACCACTGCCTTTTATGGAAGGCAATTCCAAAGATTCACAATCCTCTGAAAAAGATATCTCCTCACCTTTTTTTAAATTGGCACTCCCTCATTTTAAACTATGACAAAGACTATAAATGAGGACATTAAGCATTAACGTTACTTCATTTTTTGAGGGATGTATTTTATCCAAAAATTATTGTCTCAGAATGGCATGTATCCCAGCACACCTTGTTCATTTGTTCTCACTCCCCAGTTCAAATGGTTTTCATACCATAACTCATTAGAAGTCCGAGCTGATAATGGCATGATGAGAAAAAATGGCATATCTAGGATGTTGGTGAACAACAGGACCAGCAGATAATGTCAAGCAATGAGACTTAAGGACAGAAAATGAAACTGGGGAACAACAGTGAAAGTAATAGAGTGAATTACAGTTACATTAGACACAGAATGAGAAATAGAGAGAAAGATTGGTTTAAGAGACATAGGAAGGAGACAGATAGGAGAAGTTCTAAAGGAACAATTTACTACAGACAAAAATGGAACTCATCACTTAAATGGCTCTTTCTCTGAGACAAAGAATTACAGGAACATAAATCTTTTCAGCACATGGATTGTTAAATAATAGCCTTCACTTTCTGTTTCAATAAGGGGCAAACTGCACCCGACTCTCCCTGTCTGTTTGCACATATATGTTCAATTTATTTTACTTCATTCTGTAAACCTTGCTCCACATTTTTACAGAGATAACAAGGTGTAGAGCTGGATGAACGTTTCGAGATCCAAAACATCAGCTTTCCTGCTCCTCTGATGCTGCTTGGCCTGCTGTGTTCATCCAGCTCTACACCTTGTTATCTCAGATTCTCCAGCATCGGCAGTTCCTACTATCTCTCCACATTTTTCCAGCTTAGAGTTCAGGACTGAGCCCAAAAGATGCCTTTTCTTTCTCTATGAAAACCATTTGAACTGGGGAGTGAGAACAAATGAACAAGGTGTGCTGGGATACATGCCATTCTGAGACAATAATTTTTGGATAAAATACATCCCTCAAAAAATGAAGTAACGTTAATGCTTAATGTCCTCATTTATAGTCTTTGTCATAGTTTAAAATGAGGGAGTGCCAATTTAAAAAAAGGTGAGGAGATATCTTTTTCAGAGGATTGTGAATCTTTGGAATTGCCTTCCATAAAAGGCAGTGGTTGCAGAATCTTTAAATATCTTTAAGGCAGAATTAGACAGATTTTTGATGACCAAGAGGATGAAAGATTATCAGGGATATGGAGAAATGTAGTGTTGAGATTAAAATCAGATCAGCCATGATCTTGTTGAATGGCAGAAGAGGTTTGAAGAGTCAAGTGACCTACTCTTGTTCCTTGTTCACATATTCCATAGAAAAAACCTTTAACTTCATCAGCCACATGGAGTCCTTGAGTTGAATCTCTCTCCTTCTCCGTCACTCCTCACCATCCCCACCCTCACTTCACGGCTGTTTCATGATGTTACCAGCAGGGAGTCTATCTGGGTCCTGGAATGGCACAATGGAGCCTAATAGAGGCTCAAGATTTCAAATTATTTTGCTATCATCACAAAGCTCTAGAATCCTAGGTACAGGGTGGTGTATTGAGCTAGCCCAACCATAGCAGGTCACAATGGCTGTTGGATGGCCAGCAGAATTTCAAGGATCTATATTCAATTCAGCAGAGCATGGAAAACATACGAACTGGAGCAGGCCACTTATCTCCTCAAGCCTGTTCTGCCATTCAATGAGATTGGCAACCTAACTCCATAATTCCAACCTTTACTCAGATCCCTAAATGGAAACCTATCAATCTCAAACTTTAACAATTGGTCTAACATCGATTGCATAAATGAATTCCAAACTTCTACCACCTCATCTTTGAAGAAATATATTCTAATTTTGCTCCTGAATGGTTTGGTTCATTTTTTTTAGGTTCTATCCCTTAGTCCTAAACTCCCCAAAGAGATGAAATCATTTTCCTCTTTGATCTGCTCAATTCTCCCTCACATTTGAAAATACTGATTGAATCAGCTTTTAACCTCCTAAATTCAAAAGAATACAAACACAGATTATGTAAACTCCCTTCGTAACTTAAACATTGGTGTCCAGCTATCCTTTCAAAATAAATTACAATCCTTGTAAATAAAATATTGAAATTTTTTCAATACAGAATAAGAAATTGATCAGCAGGTGGACTGCAGCAGTTCCAGGAGGTAGCTCACCACCACTTTCTCAAGGACAACCACCTTCTCAAGGGTAACTAGGGACATGTAAGAAATGTTGGCCAGCTAGTGACACTCACGGTCCACGAATGAATAAAAAGAAATGCCTACACCAAATGTTCCTTCTGGTTGAAGCTGGTGGACCTTTTTATACACAGTTTCATTTTTGCTACCTTCAAAACTACTCAAGTTGTACTTGTATCATAACTGCTCCACTGTACTTAGAAAAGCTACCAACCATCACATTTGTGGATTTCCTGGAGTTCAAAGTAACCAAATTTTATGTGCTTTATGAGAAAAGTAAACACTGTTCTGTTTAGGCTAGAGCTTTTCCACTGTAAAGTAAAATCATAACCATGACTTTAATGACTTGTACTTTCAACTCCTTGCTAATAATGATGTAAATTAATAAGTACTGCAGCTTTTGTTTTCCCTGGGCAAAATAAGAAAACCACATAAATGATGGTACTGATTCAAGTGTTAGTTGCTCTTTTTATCTTTAATTGCTATTATAGCACTGCCTTTTTTTTTGTATTTGTTCAGCATTTATGAGAAAGTAATGGTGATCTGAATCTTGAACTGTTGCAGCCCATGACAGAACAAACCTCACACATTTCATATATTAAAATGAAGAATCTGCAATATAAGCAGGTCCTAAGGGCCATATTCAGGTCAAGATCAGAACCTGATGAACAAATGTTAATGGACAAATAATCCGTATTGACAGACGTGGTATGTTCTAGGCACTGGGCCAGATAATCAGAAGACTGGCTAAACACAAATGGCTAATAGAAAAGGTACCAGAAATGATTATGTAGTAAGGTACAAACCATGCAAAGAACAATGATAATATCACATAGACTCATTTAAGAAAATTCTATAGTATGACTTAATACATCAAAGTGTTTCAGACTGATTAAAATGACCACAACATGTTCACAAGTTTCTATCACATTTGCAAGATGTAAATATAAAAGGTACAACACACAACAGCCCACTGATATTAAACCTGATCTGGTTACCAGAATAAACTGATTAGTGTAACATGTGTGAATCTTTCTGGATGTGTCCTCATGTGAGTAATTGTCACTATAAGTAACCTTACAGTTATATGTTTTATTAAAATGTATTAAAGTATTACATGGAACTGTGTATTTAATAGTTCTCAAGTTTATTCAAAGCGATTGGATATGGTTTCTCTTGTAAAACCCAGTGTAGATTCAGCCGATTAGGAAAACAAACCCTTGTTTACATGGGGCACTGAGGGTAAAATCAATCTCACTCTCAGCTAGAGTAGGATTGAATGGTGGAATAAGCTGAAGGAGCTTCCTGGAAGTGAACTGTGAATTCCAATAATATGATCTTTCATAGAATAACGGATTGATATGGCTCAGAGAGAGGCTATTTGGCCCATCAAGTATGTGATGACTCTTTTGAAGAACAAACTTGTTAGTTCTACACACATCCCACTCTTTCTCCCTGAATTATTTAAACAATTTTCTTTTAAGGTGACTATTGAATCTGCATTTACTACCTTGCAATCTAAATCCTAATTATTCCTTACATAACATTTTGCATCATTGTCACCTCTGGTTATTTTGCAAATGACATAAATCTATTCCCTTTGGTTTATGACCCCCTGTAGCCATTGAAAACAGTTTAGTTATTCAATTTAAACCTTTCATGATTTTAGACAACACCATCAAGTCTCCTCCTAATTTTCTCTGCTTAATGGAAAACAATACCAAATTTCCCAGTTTTTCCACATAACCGTAATCCCTCATCCCTGGAAGCAATGTTCTCTGAAATGTGTTCTGTTGTCTGACAACCCCAAATCACCAAACAACTGTGATTGTCCCCTTTAAATTACCATGCATGTGGGGTGTCTGCAAAAAAAAAAACTTTAAAGGCCCATGCACTTAAACAAACCACCCATGCATCCACAAAGAAAATGAATGTTGCCCAGAACCATTCTGGTAAATCTCTTTTGCACCTTCTCCAAAACCTTCCCATTCTTCCAAAAGTGTGGTGCACAGAATTAAACACTAAATTACAGCTGGAGCTGAACTATTGTACTCAGTGCTTTTCAAAAGAACTCAGAAAATCACACTGGGGTATCACAGAAAGATATCTGTCTCATGAGTACCTTGTCATGAAAGCACAATGCAGTCGATGCTTGAAATCTGAAATATAAACAGAAAATGCTGGAAATGCTCAGCAGGTCAAGGAGGCTTCTAGGGATGGAGGAAAGCACTGTTAATATTTCAGTTATGTAATTTGTCATCAGAAGCAGATACCGTAAACATAAGTATAATGTGACAGTTTATATCTGAGTAAGTGGTCACTCCTCTCAATCCTAGCTTTGGAACTTTCCTGGTCCAAAATGCCCATAAATGATTTCCTGCAGACCAACAGTCCCTGCAATTCTTACGTAAGTATCACACTGCACGTTAAACAATAGATTTGATGATTCCATGCTTAGGACTAACTTATTTCCAGGAGATACATAATATGTGATAGATTCTGATGTAAGCAAACTTTGGAGTAATAGGACAACGGCCTCTGTCGAACTCCTTTAACCCTCCTCTGCTCTGATAGTTCTACACTATGCACACTACACCCCTCCTTAAGCCTCCCATCTTCTCAATTCTCACTGATGAATCATGACAGTTTTCAAACCTCAAACTGGGGCCACAGTGGGAAAAAAGATTGGGAAACACTGTCTGAAAGATTGGGATTAGGAGGCCAGTAGCAGGAGGCTGGGTGCTTGGCAGCAGCTAGATGCAAAAGTCCAAGTGATAAAAACTCCTTGGATACCATGAACCCAAATTGACATTGGACTGGACATCAGAAAATCAAACTTCTGACACGTGTAATCTCAGTTGTAGCTGAGATGATTATGGAATCAGGACATGGTTGAAGAATAGTAGCTAATGATAAAAGTTGTCATAGTCCCAGAGAACCCAGGGATTGCTCTCTCATTACAGAGAGCGACGACTGGAAATGAGTTTAATCTGAGGGTCACCTTGAGACAAAGGTCGAGGTTCAGAATGCTGGATCTTTATGGTAACCTCAGAGGGCAATACAGAATGTCAATATTGTGGCATGAAAGCTCCAGAGCAGAATTTTCCTGAAGCTGTATATACAAAAGAAATGAGTTTAGTCACTGTATTCCTCCACAGCTTGACATTTCATCTGTACTCCAATGCTCTCACTTGACTACGTCCAGCCCATTGACCATGGCTCCACTAGGAACCGTCTTTGAACTGCACACGTGTCCAGCACGAGACAGCGTGCACTGACCGTTATGAAACTCAGCGCGAGGCTCAGCAACGGAGCCGATTGACCAGCCAGGGACGTCAAGCGTCGTAAGACGCGCTTTTACTTGACATCTGATCCGTCAATCATTAGAGCTGTATCGTTCACTGGCCACCCATGATGTCAATCGTCACCGCTTCCCAGCTGTAAGCCAATCATTTCCCCGGTTGGGGCGATCCCATCCAGCGAATGGCTAGTTCCAGGCAGAGCCTGTCTTACAAGGGCGGGGAAGGAAGTGCCGCTTCTACCCAATAAAGAGGTCGTATGGTGATAGTTTCAGCTAATTGGGGACGGAAGGGGGGAAGAGGGTGGGTTCTTTAGCTTGAGCGGCACAACGGACGGTAGTGGCGTGAATTCGAGTGGGAGCGGGTTCACTTCAGATCATTTAAATAGCGTTTTTTTAAATATATATTACTAGCCCTCTAAACCTTTCCACTTGGGAGAGGCAGGGGTTGTTCGGGCACGTTATATGCAAAATCCTGCAGTCAGAAACGTACTTAAAATTGAGTTTACGAGCTATTTTTGGGATTGTCGTATTTGCCACAGTAACTGGTTTGTTGACGCAGAATTTGAGTATTGCTGAGCGGAGATGCGTCTTGTCAGAGTTTTTCACCCTGCACTTATCAGGACAATTTGCAAAGAATAACGACATGAAAGCAAAATTCTCTTCAAGATATAACCCCCGGAGTAGTCACATCGGACTCAAAACGTTAACTCATCCCACAGATGTTGCTAGACCAGTGTTTTCTTTTCTGCACTTTATGTTTTGTTTTCTTTTGCGCTCTCTACAAATGCAGGTTAAAAAAATACATATTTGTGGGATCCCGAATTGTCCAGAGGGCAGTTAAAAGTCACCCACATTGTTGTGTGTCTGGAGTCTCGTGGGTCAGATTTCTTTCCCTAAACGGCATTGATAACCCACATGGTTTTTTAAATGAAAATTGACAATGTTTATATTTAAATGGTTGCCATTAGATTTTGTCTTATTGATTTCAAATTTTATCCGTTGCTAGTATGGGATTTGAACCCCAAGACGCTAGCATAGGAGGTTCTGAGTTTCTAGGCTAAGTGATCTAGGTAAGTTTAGGAGCCTCACTCTACATCTTGAGCCATGGATGCATTCATTCACTGGCTAGGTAAGGGTGGGGGTTTGTGAGGACGTTGACCTCCCTCCAGGTGGCCCATCCCTTCAAGGGATGAGGAAAGTTCCATTTTCCCCCAGCCAGGAGGAAGACCGGCACCAGAGAAGCATGAGATAGAAGATTGATTGCCTTGAGAATATAGAGTCATGGCCCTCAAAAGACTGTAGATATCACTCTCCATTAGAGAGAGACAGTTGGTTAGCTATAGTGTGAGTGTAACCACTGCACACAGCATGGGGGCAAGGTGAGATTGAAGAGCCTCCCTGAATTGCCAGAGTCAGTGTGGGGATTAAACCTGTGTTGTTGGTGTTATTCTATACCATTCTCTAATTCTGGCCAACTGTGCTAACTAACCTTAACCTCAAGAATGGATAGTGTTGTCAAACAGAGAGACCTAGGAGTTCAGGTACATAATTCTTTGAAAATTGTTTCACCTGTAGGCAGGGTAATTTAAATGGTGTTTAGCACACTTGCCTTCATTGATCAGACCATTGAGTATAGGAGTGGGGATGCCATGTTGAGGTTGTACAGGACATTGGTTAGGCCACTTCTGGAGTACGGTGATAGTTCTGGTCACCCTGCTATAGGAAGGATATTAAATTGGAGAGGGTTCAGAAAAGATTCACCAGGATGTTGCCAGGACTGGACGGTTTGAATTATAAAGATAGGCTGGGATTTGTTTCACTGGAGTGTAGGAGGTTGAGGGGTGATCTTATAGAGATTTACACAATTATGAGAGGCGTAGATAAGGTGAATGGCAAAGGTCTTTTCCTAGGGTTGGTGAGTTTAAAACTAAGGAGCATATTTTTAAGGTGAGAGGAGAAAGATTTAAAAGGAACCTGAGGGGCAACTTTTTCACACAGACGGTGGTTTGTATGTGGAATGAACTGCCAGAGGAAGTGGTAGTTGCGGGTACGATTACAACATTTAAAAGACATTTGGATAGGAACATGAATAGGAAATGTTGGGAGGAATATGGGCCAAATGCAGGCAAGTGGAACGAGTTTAGTTTGCATTGGACTGAAGGGTCTGTTTCAATGCTCTATGATTCTATGACATTACCATTGTGCCACTACCTCACCACAATAAATGTTTACCTTTGGAACATGTGCTTAAAAGGGCAGAGTGACATAATAAATGGCCCGGTGATACATTTGTGCAAGTACAGTTCAAGCCTTTTATTTGGATAGAAAAAGAACCAAGGTAAAGAATTGTTTGTTGAAAGGAAATCTTCAGGACACTCAGAACATTTAAGCTATTCCATATGTATGCTCTATGCATACATTTGCAACTTCTCTCATTTGTTTCCTTCAGTAGGGGAGAGAAGGCTTGTGGTTAGATGATGTAAATGTTACCATTAGGCTGTAAAAGTAATTCAAAGACATTATTAATCTTTTCAAGTAATAAGTGCGCTTGAATTTTGCGAGTGCAGTGTTCCACTTAACGGTAACGTTGACCACAAGCCAGTCATTTTCCCATTACATTGGTATTTCTTGTGAATTGTCCTGATGAGTGCAAGACAAAGTTTTAATTTTTTTTATTTCAGCAATTCTCCATTTCACTTGATCTTGAAGTAATATTTGTTCCCATGGTTTTCTGGACTATAGCCTGATTCTGCCCTCTGAGTGCATGAATATTGCAGGGAGGGTGAAGATGAGTTTAAACAGCAATGTATGTAAGAGATAGTAGGAACTGCAGATGCTTTTTCTGATGAAGGGTCTAGGCCCGAAACGTCAGCCTCTCTGCTCCTATGATGCTGCTTGGCCTGCTGTGTTCATCCAGCCCTGCACAATGTATGTAAGACACTGGTTCACCCTCAACTCGAGCATTTCTAACAGTTCTGGGCATTGCACTTTAGGACGGACGTGAAAGCACTGGAGAATATGCAGAAGAGATTGATGGCAATGCTTTCAGTGATGAAGATTTTCAGTAATGAAAGTAAATTGGGGAAGTTAGGACTGTTTTCATTGGAGAATGGAACACTGAGAGGAGAAGGTATTCAGAATCATAGGGAATCTGGAAAAAGTGAATAGGGAGCGATTCCTCCTGCTTGTGAAAAGATCAAGGATAAGAAGACACATTGAAAATAAATGACAGAAGAAGCAAAAGTGACTGAAGAAAAACTTTCTTTTTCAGAGTGAATAATTAGGTCTGGAATACACTGTATGAGAGTGGGGTAGAGGGAGGTAAAAAAAGCTGCATCCAGAAGAAAGTTAAACTGTTATTTGAAAAAGGACAAGTTATAACGTTACAGGGAGAAGGCAAGATAATGGCAATAATAAGAATGCTAATTCAGAGAGCCAGCACAAATGGGATAAGCTGAATGACCTCCTAAAACAATTGTGTGATTCTGTAAAGAAGAGGCTGGCTCTATTTGGGATGTTTGCAGTCTTGTTCCTCATGACCACTATGTAATCACCAAATGGAAACTGGCCACCATGTCTGAACATATAGGTCGCTGAGATTTTGATTCATTCTTTTGTGAGATGTGGGTGATGCCCTCAAATGCTCCCTAATTATCTTTGAACATATTTAAGAGTCAACCACATTGCTGTGGACTTGGAGTCACATGTAGGCTTCACTGGGTAAGAACAGATTTCCCTTCTTAAAGAACATAAAAGAACACTTCTTAGTGAACCATGTGGTTTTTCACTGCAATCAGTGATGATTACCATTACTTGAGATTAGCTTTAATTCCACTTTTTTTTCAAATTAATTCATTGAATTCAAATTCTACCAGCTGTTGTGTGAGACTTGAACCTAGAATATTAGCCTAGATCTCTGGACTATGAGACAAGTGAAATTGCCATGACACCAGTGCCCTGACTGCTGACAACTATCCATGGCCTCATTTTGCCCTATCTTTATAATCTCTTCCAGCCATATATTCCTCCAAGATTGCTTTACTCCTCGAATAATGACTTCTTCATCTTCCATTTTAATCATTTTACCACTGGCAGCCCAGAACTATGGAATTTCCTCCCTAAAGCTTTCAACCATTTTATCAAGTTTACCTTCTTTAATTCATTCCATGAAACTTCTTTGATCAAGCTTTTGATCATCTATACTAATATATTCTAATTGGGATCCAATTTTGTTTGAGAGTTGCTCATTTTTAGGATGTTTTACCATGTCTTGGAGAAAAACAGGAGCTATTTCTAAGGTCTTGACGAATGTTTTTCCCTCAGCAAAACAGATTATCTCATCATTGCTGTTGTTATGGGAGCTGGCTGCACACAAAATGTCTGAGGTATTTCCAAATTTACAACCATCACTGTATTTCAAAAATTATTGCAAGGTATTTTAGAAGGTTCTGGGTTGCGACAGGTAATATTTAAATAAGCATGTTTGCCTTTCTAGGACTTCCACAGCTATTGGGGCATTAAATGGTTAAAAAGATTTGATTATCTTTAAGTTTGTTTCTGTGCTTAAACTGTCTCTTGTTGTGGTGATGCATGGATGTTTGTCACCCACTCATACCTCAAGGGACCATCTTCATCTTTAAGGCCAATACTGCATGGGCTGGGTTTTTGACAACCAAGTGGCATTTTGGTCTGCTGAGGGCAGTACTCCATATGGACTTTAGTAAGATGTTTGACAAGATTCCTCACGGTACACTATTTAGCAAGGTTAGATCACATGGAATATACAGAGAATTAGCCATTTGGATATAGAACTGGCTCGAAGGTAGAAGACAGAGGGTGGTTGTGGAGGGTTGCTTTTCAGACTGGAGACCTGTGATCAGCGGTGTGCGACAAGAATCGGTGCTGGGTCCGCTGCTTTTCTTCATGTATATAAATGATTAGGATGGGAACATAGGAGGTAAAGTTAGTAAGTTTGCAGAAGGCACCAAAATTGGAGGTGTAGTGGACAGCGAAGAAGGTTACCTCAGAGTACAATGGGATCTTAATCCAATGGGTCAATGGGCTGAGGAGTGGCAGATGGATTTTAATTTGGATAAATGTGAGGTGCTGCATTTTGGAAAGGCAAATCAGGGCAGGACTTAGACACTTAATAGTAAGGTCCTGGGGAGTGTTGCTGAACAAGGAGACCTTGGAATGCAACTTCATAGTTCCTTAAAAATGGAGTCGCAGGTAGATAGGATAGTGAAGAAGTCGTTTGGTATGCTTGCCTTTATTGGTCAGTGCACTGAGTATAGGAGTTGTGGGAGGTCATGTTGCGGCTGTACAGGGACATTGGTTAGGCCACTTCTGGAAAACTGTGTTCAATTCTGGTCTTCCTGCTGAAGGAAGGAGATTGTGAAACTTGAAAGGGTTCAGAAAAGATTTACAACGATTGTTGCCAGGGTTGGAGGGTTTGTGCTATAGGGAGAGGCTGAATAGACTGGGGCTAATTTCCCTGGAGCGTCGGAGGCTGAGGGCTGACCTTATAGAGGTTTATAAAATCATGAGGGGCATAGGTTTAAGGTGAGAGGAGAACGATTTAAAAGGGACCTAATGGGCAACTTTTTCACACAGAGGGTGGTGCGTGTATGAAACAAGCTGCCAGAGGAAGTGGTGGAAGCTGGTACAATTTCAACATTTAAAAGGCATCTGGATGGTTATATTATGAATAGGAAGCGTTTAGCGGAATATGGGCCAAGTGCTGGCAAACGGGATTAGATTAATTTAAGATATCTGGTCGGCATGGACGAGTTTGACTGAAGGGTCTGTTTTGGCACTGTACAACTCTCTGACTCTTTGTTCTTATATTCATAGACCCACCTTTCCAGCAGGGCATACTTAATAGGGATCCAGAGAGTGAACCTTGGTATGTTTTTTCTTTCTTGTTGATGATAATGCCCTTACCAGCATCCAACAAGGGTTGACTCAGGACTGGTGATGGATTGTAAAGGCCTTCCTGATTTATATGGCTCACTGTCTTCTTGGGAGGTACATTTCTTTTCATAAACGGCATGATGGCTCAGTGGTTAGCACTGCTGTCTCATAGTGCCAGAGACCTGGGTTCAGTTCCACCCTCGGGCGACTGTGTGGAGTTTGTACGTTCTCCCTGTGTCTGCCTAGGTTTCCGTTGCGTGCTCTGGTTTCTTCCCACAGTCCAAAGATGTGCAGGTTAGGTGGAATGGCCATGCTAAATTGCCCATTGTGTCCAGGGATGTGTAGGTTAGGTGGATTAGCCATGGGAAATGCAGGGTTACAGGGAAAGGGGATGGACCTAGTGGGATACTCTTTGGAGGGGTGGTGTGGACTTGTTGGACCAATTGGCCTGTTTCCACAATGTATGATTCTAAGAAGGGCCCAATTTTATGATATCTCAATTTATATCAATTGCCTACATGATGAAAATGATACATATACTTGTTCTGGCTATTCTCCTTCCCCACAGCAAAAAATTGCGTTTCATTCACCTCAAATAACAGTACCCTTTTTATGATGAGAGGCTGAATATATTGCATATGTATTCCCTGGAGTTTAGAAGAATTTGTAGGACTCAACCGGGTAGCTGCTCAGAGATTGTTTCTGCTGGTCAGGGTTTCTCAAACATACGTGCAGTCTCAGGATAAGGGATTGATCATTTAGGATCATTGAGATGAGGAGAAATTATTTCACGCAAAGGATTGTGAATCCTTGTAATTCCCTGTCCATGACAGTTGTCAATACTCCATCATTGAATATACTTAGGCTTGTGATAGACTTGTTTTGTCTCCCAGGAATTCAAGACATATGGGGAATGGGAGAGAGAATAGTTTTGAAGACAGAAAATCAGCCATGATCATTTTAAGTGATGGACAAGCTTTACAGACCAATCGGCCTATTCTGCCTCCTGTTTCCAAACATTCGTGCTCTTTTTTCTTGTGAGCTGTCTTGTTATACTTACTGGCATTTTTATGCTTTATGATCAATGCCCCCTTTGCTAGAGCTCTTTTAAAGTCATGCCATTACTACGTTTTTTGGCTGAGGTCGAGGCTTTTATTTGGCTCAGGAAGTGGCCAGCAAAAAGCATTGGAGGTTCTGGTCAAAGCACGATGGTCTGAATGTTATTTCCTTCCGTTGTTCAATGTTTCTAAATTCAAAGTTTACGTCATAGATAAAAACCAAAGACTCTCATTTGACCTACTCTTGTTCCTTGTTCATATGTTCATATTTGAGTTGCATAATATTTAAAGGTATTCATAAGGTAACCGCAGGATATTTATCCAAAGTCAGAGTGGTTGGAGCCAGAAAACATAAGTGTAAATGAATGAAAAGCAGATGTGAATGAACTGTTATACAGTGTGATAAATGTTCAAAAAATCTACTTGGAGGCTCAGACATTCAACGGAATATTTGTAATGTATGTGGATGTTTGATGCAGGTTTTGTGCTACAAGAGGTACAAACTCAGATTGACTAATCTTTTTGTCTTCTATTCGTTTGTAACAAATTAATTTAAATAAGATAAATGAAGATTGGAAAAAGAAGTATATATATATAGAGAGGATTAAGAAGGATGCAGAGATATCTGTCCATTACCAAGAAAGGGAAAAGATTTGCTTTAATTATTGTTAATTACTGAAAAGTTCCTGTGAATCAATTATTATTGTAACTACCTACCAACATGCCCACCATCTAAATGGGAAGTGGTACAAAAGATCTCACTCTCCCGTGCAATGCCTATGTCAAAATCCTGCCCAACAAGTACATGTAGAAATTAGAGAAACAAACTAAAGGTAAAAACAAAACTGAAAAAAACTCCTATCTGAAGCTGAGATGCAGGCAAAGTCAGATAGGAAATTGAATTCTAATCAGTTCCTCTACATATGCCCAAGATTTCAAAAAACAGGCAAGGCTTAGATCTCATTTCAAAGAAACTGACAAATGTATTTTCTGTGTAGTAAATTTTGTTATTCTGATGTACTGTGAGGCTGGAAAGCAAACTGAAAGTAGGACCATCGTCTCTAAAATTCTCGCCTTGAATTGCATGGCCTGTTTAAAACACAGATTGCTGAGCAATCCTGTGTCAGGTAACAACCCTATTTAAATGCAGCAGGAAATAGATGGTGACAATGTTTACTTAAAGTGTCTCTTTAAACTAAGTTTATGTAATCATAAACTTGATAAACCCCGAGAAGCTTGGAACCTTGAAGAATTATTGTTGTGCGGACTATGAAATAGAATGCCTACCAAGGGGTAGGATGTTTTGCTGGCTCATTACTTTAGCATTATGAATGGGATTGGAGTTAATGAAAATTCTGTTGCCCAAAAGAAGGTACATGGTAAATAAAATGGAAAGTGCTGGAAACACTCAGGTCGAGCAGCATCTATAGAGAGAGAAACAGAGTTGACATATCAAGTCTAATATGATTGTTCCTGAGTGTTTTCAGACCTGCTGAGTTTTATCAGCGCTTTCTGTTTTTATTTCTATTTGCCAGCTTCTGCGGTAATTTGCTTTTACAGGCAATTAAATAGTATTTGTGTCACTGGAGTTTAGGGCAGGCTTAGCAATAGGGGTCACAAATGTGATCATTTCACAGACAGCTTCACAATTATCTTTTAGTTAGAAGAATCATATTGTTCAATATGCACAAACAACCTGCAAGACTCTTTAAACTTGCCCAAAGAGGACTGATAACTGGTTGCATTGATATTTCTTAACCAATGGTTTTCCTGTTTCAAATTATATTCATTTGGAAAGAGCCTCTGCATAATGTTTGATAAACCTTAATTCAGAACATAAAGCTCCATTGGTGTCTGCTGTTTGATCTTAATAGGAACATTGATTTAAATGAGGCAGCATGCAGAGGCAAAGAGCTTGGAGATTTTGTTCATTGGGAATGGAGAGAACTTATGCAGAATTTTCCTTTAGATGACTAATCGACCAAGTTTTGTCTGATGGAGCAGATTGTGCATAGCACAGTTTTTCATTTCCGAGGTTTGTTCTCATTTTAGACTTCCGTTGAGATTAGCTTGCCCACTGTGGTCAATACATTTATTTTGGGATACCTGAATTCAGCTGAGCTTGTTGGTGCAGATTGATCCAATATCGGTGTCATAAGTGTACCTTATGATCTTTAGGATTCTGCAGAATATACGTTTCTTCATATCATCATCTTTTGCATCACTACAGCTTCCACACCCAAGTGAAATATTTGCAGAGTTCATAACTTTTCAGTTATATTGTGCAGTGCAGTGGATGGCAAACACAAGGCACAGTATAATGGGTGAATGCTGTATATTTTGCTTACTGTATAGGGTTTCCATCTCAGTTGTGAGGAAGCACTTGTAATGGAGGTGAGGTGAGGGAGAATGGTGAGGGAGGCAACTGCAGCTGTCAATGAAAAACATTGTGTTTGGGGGAAGGTAAGCTCATGGGAAGAAGGAGCAGACAGACAAAGATTTTCTCAACTTAATATAAACCACAGGCTTCATTTTATGTATATACTGTACATGCTTGTTTAACCTTAATTTCCCTTCATGCTTGTATTGGTCTGATGCTTCAGGATCTTTGGGCCATCAGTGTCGATGTGTCCAAATTGCATATTACATTTCTGATATGATTGGCAGGATTCCACAGCACAAGCATGAGCACCAAATCATGGTTGATGATGTTGAAAAGTACCTGGCTGGAATGGTGTGAATGGCAGTGGAATTGAAACTGACAGTGTCTGTCAGTGGAGGTTCAAGTACTGATTCAGGAAATTGGACCTTCAGGCCAAATCCAGGTCAAGACTCCCTGTGTACATTTCCTTAACACTGCAGAGAAAGCATTAATACTCCTGATTGGATATTCTACTTGTCGATGAGTAAGGCAATGGACAGATTTGGGGAAGACTAGAAACAACTGATTGAAGATTGGATTGAGTATGCACAACTAGTTGTGGCATACAGGGGCCTCAACATGAGTGAGTATCTGGCATTTATGATGTAACTATAGAGAAAGCCCTTTAGGAAATACTTGGCAGAGGTACAGATGTTCAAAGAAATTCACATCAGATCTTTGAGGTACTGATAAGGGTTTTTGGGGACAGTTTGAGTACAAGCAAGCCAAAGGAGAAGATCTGTTTCTCATATTCCTGAAGCTGGTAAAGTTGTTTAATTGCATCATTTTCCTGGATCCCTCCTTCAAATTAAATTAGGAAGAGCTACTGATGGGCCACTGAGCAGAAATAAAGGTGAGAATGTCCAGATGAAGTTAAGGAGACTTAACAGTGACAAAACTCAATTAACTTTCTTTGAAGTTTGGGATCACATCATCCAGATCACAGGAATGATTGGCATTCTAAGTCCAGGAAAGAAGCTACCATCAGGGAGGTGGTTGTCAGCAGGGCGGGGATATAAACCTAATGTTGAAGAAGCAGGTGGAACAGATTGCTGCATGACAAGTGTAAATCCAATCCTTGCTGCCCTATCTCTGATAAACCTCAAGGATGATCCTATCCAAGGACTGCTCCATAGAGGTATTGGAATTGTGATAGGGCTGAGATTCAATCGAGACTGCTGTCAACTCTGTTTTCAGGCACAGATGTCAGCAATTGGCTGACTGAGGGAGATATCTGTACTCTCATTTTAAAGATGCACATTGGTGAGTTGGAGGAGAATTAGGGGAGGTAGCTTGTTTTTACTCTGACCAAGTGCAGGAAAACTTTCAGTAAAGATAATGATGACATCGGATATTGTGACATGGTAAGCCACAGGATTGTAATTAAAGATGATTGTCCAGTAAAGATTCCTTACTGCCAGATCCCACCACATCACTGGGAGGAAGTCTGGGACTACCTGCAAATATCTTTGGAGTGAAATGTCCTGAGTTCTCAAGACTGTACACTTACCCCCATAGTTATTGTCAAGAAGAAAGACAGAAAGCTGAGGATATATGTTGATTGTAACGCCCTCAACACAAAGACCATAAGGATGCTTATCCTCCACCTAAGATTGAGGAAACATTGTAAGTTTTCATAGGAGCCAATTACTTCTGCAGCCTTGGTTTGACTCACAGTTATAACAGCTATGTATCCTGAACAAGTCAGCATTCTGAACAGGTACTGGGGGACTTTATGAATACATGAGAATGCCATCTTCATGAGTGTGGCGGATAAAGCTTTTGACAGTCTTAATTTTCAGTCCCTCCTATTGTACCTGGACAACATACTCATTTTCAGATTGACATTTGAGAAGATCCTTGCAAGACTAGACATTCTTAGCCCATTTGCTACAGTTTAACTTGGAATACTTTAAACCAGAGAACTGTGAACTTGTCAGGACAAAAGTATGGTACCTTGGACACTGTTACCATGGAAGGCATTAATCCTGATGGTGAGAAAATTTTCGTAGATAGAGGAGTGGCCTTGGCCTAAGACAAGGAGGGACTGTTTGGGTTTATTGATATAGCTGGTTAGTATAGGAGATTTGTGCAAGGCTGTGTACAGTTGGCTGCTCTGTTCCTTGATTTGCTGAGAAAATCAGAGAATGCTGTAGGAGTGGTTGGGAAACAATGTGTGAGGTTGGATATTTCATGGAGTGTCATTGGGAATTTGATGCCAGCAGAAGACTCCGTTTGCATCCTGAAGCGAAAGCTTGTCTCATCACTTGTGATGGCTATCTAGATTTCCAACTGCCTTTTGTATTGGAAATTAACACTACGTTCCTTCACCTGGAAATGTACTACCACAGGTTCAAGGGCAGAAAGGAGTGGTTATTGCTCATGCCAATCTGAGTATAAAACTAAACAAAAGGAATGTAGAACATTATTCCAATATGAAACTCAAACTGCCAACCTTGAGGTGGGGTATTTTCTAGAAGTTCAGAGATATTCTGATCAGTGCAGAATTTTCAAGCAACAGAGACACAATGAATGCTGAATTCACACCATCTCAATTCAAGATTGTGAAAAATAATGTACATGCTGATGACCTTAGAAAACTTTCCATGCCTGGCTAGAGGGCCCTGTTGATTGACACCATTCTCATGCCCAAGTCAAAGGCAACATTCCAACCCATTTTGCTATGATATTTGAATTAAGAATCAGTGCACTGTCACTAATGCACTTTTGAGTGAGATCCAAACCAGATCCAGACGGAGTCACGCGAGTATGTAACTATGCAATCTATCTTAAAGAAGGACATAAGACAGTTTCAGCTGATTGATGCTGGCATTAGTGGACTGCACTATTGCTGGAAGGCCCAGCATTCACCCACCTAGTGTCAACTGATGACAGTCCAAACAGTCACAGAAAACTTTAAGGTTTTAGCAAAGATTTGTAGCTGGGGTTGTGGGTGAGGTTGTTGACTTGCTTGCCGAACTGGCTTGTTTTCATTCAGACATTTCGTCACCATGCTAGGTAACATCAGCAGTGAGGCCTCCGATGAAGTGATATTGTTCTCCGCTTGGAATTTATGCTGTCCGGTCCGTTATGGTGAGTAGTGTCATTTCTGGTTTTGTTCTGTTTGGGTTTGTATATGGGGTCCAATTTTATATGTTTGTTGATTGCATTACGGGTTGAGAACCATGCCTCTGGGAATTCCCGTGTGTGTCTATGTTTGGCTTGGGCTACTATGGTACATTGTCCCAGTTAACAATGCAATCAACAAACATATAGAATTGGACCCCATATACAAAGCCATGCAGAATAAAACCGGAAATGACACTACTCACCATAATGGACCAGACAGTATAAATTCCAAGCAGAGTAGAACAACATCACATCATCGGAGGCCTCACTGATGATGTTACCTAGCATGGTGACGAAACGTCCGAACAAAAACAAGCCAGCTCAGTAAGCAAATCAACAACCTCTGCCACAGAAAACGTTGAAGGACTAGAAGAGGATCAGGGAAAAGGATGGAGTGATTGTGTGGTTCATAACAAGGAGAGAGGGAGATGAAGAACTCATCTTTCCCAACAACCTCAGGTGTTAATTGTTGATGGCAATTCATAATCAAGCAGGATATCAAGCCACAGAAAAGATGACTGCCCTGGTCAGAGAGCTGTTGATATTGATGACTGCTGTCAAAAGTGTGAGAGATAAACTTTGGCTGAAGCAGAGAAATGACTTCATCATAGCATGAGATGCTTGGTCACCAAGAGACCTCTAGAGGTCCTTACGATGTATTTTACCATTCTTTCCCCAGTAATAATGAGACTCAGTATGTTTTCATAGTCATGGGATGTGTTCACCAAGTTCACCAGCCTTAGGCAATTTCCATCCATGACCAAAAGGCCTTAACTGTAGCGTTGAGAGATTTAGTGAGTGATTGTGCCATTGTTCCATGTCAGACTGACAGTGATCAGGGAAACAACGTCAAGATCAAGATGCTAAGGAACTTTGCAAAATCAATGGCATTGCCAAGAGCCACACCATTTCCAGAGTGTAATGAGCAATACGTATGATTCAACTACACTCTGCATGACCATCTGTGCACCATACTTACTGAGAACAAACAGAAGTGGCCTGAGTACCTTCCAGAGCTAGTTTATGCTCATAATATCAACCCACCCCACACCCACACTTGTCCATAGGCTATTCTCTACTTTACCTTCCAAAATTGGAATATCGGGAGTCCAAATAAGATACAGGATATGTGGGACTTTGATACACAGTGGTCACAATAGGTGGAGGGCAGCCTCAAGAAACAGTTCACAGACAGAAATTGCTTGAGGCCAGAAGCTTTGTGTATGATACAGAGGTATGCAGTCCCCTCAGTGGTATAGCAGAACTTGGTGTCTCAGTGTGTGGATGGTTTGGGTGAAGTGGAGTCAGGTAGCAATGTGAAATCCTGGTATGACCTGTATTTGTGAATCCAGGGGAGTGAATCTAGTGTGAGAGGCCTACTGCTGCCCTGGAAAATGACATAGGAGCAACCTTTAGGGAGGAAGAAACTGGAGCAACAGGTGCTTTTGATCATATGACTTCTGGAGACCTGACCGACCGAGACCCCTACATGGGTGATTCACCACAAAGCTGGAATCCTTCAGAAGGTATCAGTAGAGATAAGGAGCTGAAAAGATCTTGAACAAATTATGGCTTTCTCCCCAACCCTTACCATTTGCCTACATCAAGAAGATGCAAGAAGACAATGCTGGAATTGAGCATTCTAGCCATCATGACACTATTAAACCTGTTAATTATGCAACTGCTAAGCATACGGTCACCATGTGCTATGTGTAGTTGCCAAGATAGCAAGTTTCAAGCAAGAAGGTCTGTAACAGAACCTCCAGCAATGGATGGTGACAGTGAGGGAGGGTGCTCAGCTGATGTGCCAGGACTTCCAGCAGCAAGTGGCAACAGTGCAGCATGGCAGCTGGAGCAGTTGAATGGATCCTGTCTGGAAAAATAAACTCTCTTTGGTTGAAGGTGGATTTAGGGGAAGGAGCAGACAAAGTGTTCCTCAACCCAATGTAAGCTGCAGGCTTCATTCCATTTAAATACTGTTTTGTTTAATTTTAATTTCTCTTCATATTTGCAATGACCTGGTGCTAGTGAAATAAACAATCCTTGCTGCATGATCGTTTGGCTATCCATGTATTCAAATCACATGGTACACTCTGGAGACCAGGTGTTCCTCACCTGGAAGGAACAAAAATGATGGAAAAATTCACATTATCTATTGGACAGATTAGGTTAGGTTTGATGAAGGCAAGAAGTATCAGCTGTCTCCCAACCCTGAGATTGTCCATGTGTTGTGATGACGAGAAGATTCTCCTTGGCATGAGTGTCAACTGTCCTTTGAGACTAATAAGTTTTGAAACTATAACTATTTAACTCAGAATTTTGTGTTTTGATTCTAGTAATTTTTGAAAGATAGCAGAAAGTATTTGGGTTACATTTGATTTTTGATTTCCCAAATTAGAAAGCACCTCTATAACAAGTCTGTTTTTCTTCTTCTCCAGTATCTTTTAATACCACACAGCTGCTACTTTTCATTTCCTGATTGGTGCAGCACAAGGAGACCCAGGAGTACCACGTCAGCGTTTGAAATCTTAAATGCCAGCCTTTGCTTCTGTACATTCAATAACCTTGATTGAGATATAGTGCAAATAATCATCACAGCGGCCACCATGAGATTTCTTATTGTGGCAATTCTAACTGTATATCTGTGCAACAGTACCAACGCAGTTGGTCAGAAGGGTAAGCGGAGAGAGTATGCTTCTCAAAGTTCAGGGCAATTTCAAGAATCGGGGACAGTTGAGATGAAATCACCTAATCTGAATGACGAGGAGTTTCACTCTAGCCATATGCCCGATTATTTGAAGTGTGACTCCTGCAGAGCAATTTCTTATCAGGTAGGTTGAATACACTGTATGATTGCTGGCTGCTCTTTGGAATTTGTGCCTCTTCACTTAGAGACTTACTCAGTGTTCTTTTATTTTCTGGAACGCCAGCCTTTTATCTGAGACTATATATCATTGTTTTCTTCATAACACTTAATTCAACCAAGTTCACAAAATAGCTATACAGTCAATTTCTGTCAATTCAAAATTGTTTTCAGTACAAATACTAAAGTTTATATTAAATTGGAAAGCGCAGAAAAGATTTACAAGTACGTTACCAGGATTGGAGGGTTTGAGTTGTGCAGAGAGGCTAGATAGGCTGTGACTTTTTTTTCCTGGAGCGTGGGAGATAGAGGGGTGACCTTATAAAGGTTTATGAAATCATGAGAGGCATAGATAAGGTGAATAGCAAAGGTCTTTTCCCTAGGGTAGGGAAGTTCAAAACTAGAGGGCATAATTTTAAGGTGAGAGGGAAAAGATTTAAAAGGGATCGAGGGGTAACTTTTTCACACAGAGGGTGGTGCATGTATAGAATGAACTGCTAGAGGTAGTGGTAGATATGGGTACAGTTACAACATTTAAAAGACATTTGGACAGGTACATGAATAGAACAGGTTTTGAGAGATATGGGCCAAATGCAGACAGTGGGACTAGTTAATTTAGTTTGGGAATCTTGGTCGTCATAGATGAGTTGGACTGAAGGTTCTGTTTCCGTGCTATATGACAAAACTTTAATAACAAATTATATTTATGTTTTAAAACAAATACAAAATGCCTACAATATAATGGTGCGTACACTTTAAAACCGAAAGAACTGCGGATGCTGTAAATCAGGAACGAAAACAGAAGTTGCTGGAAAAGCTCAGCACATCTGGCAGCATTTGTGAAGAAAAAAATCAGGGTTAACATTTCGGATTCGGTGACCCTTCCTCAGACCCAAAACGTTAACTCTGATTTTTTCTTCACAGATGCTGCCAGACCTGCTGAGCTTTTCCAGTAACTTCTGTTTTTGTTCCTACACTTTAAAAGTTTGTCTTCGACTATGTGTAAATTTGTGACATCCTGAAAGACTCTATGTAAATTTAAATTATTTTTAGATAGCTTCGCAGTAGGGAGTAGAGTGTAGTCATATCTATCTGTACTGGTTGAGTGGACCAGGAAATAGTATTTCCTTGTGTATTATATGAGTTTTGACAATCAGATCTGTCAAACAGTTAAATTTTATTTTATTGTCGGTTGTCTGACTAAGTTTTAAAGATTTCTAGAAATGAAACTGGCAAATTTGTTTTGAGTGCTGTACCATTCAGCGTAAAGAGTTGTGGGTGATTCAATGGCAGAGATAATGTGGGGCTGTCCCACAGCAGTACATGCAAACATATTTGAATTTGTTAAAAAAACTTCATGAATAATGTTAGATGTTCATTACAGTCAACATGTAATTGCTGTGTGACATCTTTCTACATAATTACTTACTAATTACTAGTCACTATTAAATTAATTTATAGAACAAATGTATTTCTGCTGGCGTGATATTTGAATACATTCTAAAAAGCAGTGCTGATAGAGGAAGCCAGATCTTTCGCAGGTGCTTTTTGTTTCAATATAGAACATTAGAACAAAACAAACAAGTTCCTTCCTCTTTTTATCCTACTGGCAATTGAAGATTATCTGAACTCAAGTTACTTTATTCCATAAGCTCACTCAAAGTTGAGAATAACATGATGGTTATCATTGGAGTTTGGAACTGCAAAAAATACTTTTAATGAAGAGACTTAGGTTCAGAATGGGGGTTCACTATTCCAATATGGTACATTGTGCAGATGCAGAAGAAAAGTATGATGATTATCAAAAAAACAGACATTTTTCTCTTTTAAACACTGACAATTGTTATTGACTCTGTGCTGGAAAGATGCAGGAATATCTTTCGAAGTGGGAATCAAAAATCTCTGCAGTGAAAGAAGGGAAAGCAGAGTTGAATGAATCCGATTACACCGATGCTTTGGAGAAATGCTGCTCCCAGAGTTGGGAAAAGTGAGTTTCTGACAGTTGATCTTTTACACAATCCCAGATAGTTCCCTTCCTTACCTGTCCTGGACAATGATGTGACTGGCATAAAAAATGAATAGTCATGTATGAAAATACTTTTGAACCGGGATTATGTAACATAACTCAGCAATTATGAATGATTTCTTCATCAATAATAATCTGTATTTTTATGTTAATGCAGCTACTTTGGAGTGAGTTATTGCAGACATTTAAGTGACTATATAGTAAGGGACTAAGAGCTCAACAACAGCTTGTAATTATATAGCAGCTTGAATGCAATGAAACATCCCAAGTTGCTTCACAGGAGTGTTATAATGCAAAATTTGATGTTGAATCACATAAGAAGCTGCACATTTGTTCAAAGCAATTTAAGGAGATTTTTAAAGGGGAAGAAAAAGTTAGAGAAGTGTAGGAAAGGAATTCCAGAGCTTAAGGTCTGGTCAAGTGAATTACATGTTGACTGTAATGAAATTCAAAATATTAGAGGTGGAATAACACAGAGATCTTAAAAGGTTTTTGGATTTGTGAAGATTATATAGATACTGAGATAATGAACAATTATATAACAAGATCTGACTGAAAAGTTCAACTGATTATGGTTCAGATCAGCGGGTTTTAAAAACATCTGATAGAACAAGGTTAGATGTTACCCACAACCACATAACTGATTGTTTCTAAAAATTATTTGTCTGTAAGAGTTCTGAATTGTCTTTATTCAGATTTTAATGTCTTGTCAAGAAATAATTTTAATGAATGATTGTTGTATGATTTATTTATTGTCACATACATCCTGAAGATACAGTGAAAAGTGTTTGTTTGCCACAATCTGGTGCCATTTTGATAAAGATAAAAAGAAATTACTTAAATAAGAGTTCATCTTCTATTCAAATTGGGGTCTCAAGCACGGCTTCAGGGCTTGTGCAAGGTCTTTGCAAGTTATTCCAGGCTTCAAAGAGTCCAGGAAACTATATGAATAGGTTACAGTTATTTTTTAATGTCTATTAAGGTTACTTGCCCCATATCTGAAAAATTTTTCTAGAATTTTGTGTGGAGTTTGCACATTCTCCCCATATTTGCGTGGGTTTCCTCCGGGTGCTCCGGTTTCCTCCCACAGTCTAAAGATGTGCAGGCTAAGTGGATTGGCCATTGCTAAATTGCCCATAGAGTTCAGGGATGTGTAGATTAGGTGGGCTGTAGGGGAAAGGGTCTGGGTGCGATGCTCTGAGGATCGGTGTGGACTTGTTGGGCCAAAACGCCTGTTTCCATGCTGTAGGGATTCTATGAATTATCTACAGCATGGAACAATGGTAATTATTTTCAAATTTTGATACAAGTTGTAATTATTGAACACTTAAACAGTTTTCTCAGCAGAATGGGCTAGTTTCCCAAAGCCCGAAGTACACTATGATAATTGGCAAGGATAGTTCAATGTTGACGTTTGATGACTGTAGAGCATCGAGAATAAATAACACTTTCTATTGGCTCTGTAATGGCAGAACAGAGACACATGTGGTCAAAAGCAAGATCAGACAGTATTCCCAGATTAGTACATCAGTGAATGAGCTTCTTCTTATTCATTATACTTTTCATCTATCATCACTTAATCCAGTGCTCATTTCTTCTCAATCAAGCCTGTCACAGTCCAGCTTCTCCCTAACATATTGAAGAATAGTCATTTGAGGTACCATAGGATACTGTCATACCCAAATTCTGTAAGTTGGTATTTCAAAAGAGGAGAAGAAAATGGGCAATCTTTATTTTACAAGTTCTGTTGTATATTAATGACATTTTTAGTACTTAGATATATCTTGGAACACATACAAAGTGTGCATTTATAGATGTTTCTCGTGCTGTTGTGTCTGTCATTAAATCAGGTATTCGGTTGAGTACATTTGTCAAGATTTCAATGTTTCTCCAAAAGACTTGCACCACATTATTGGATTTAGATTTTGTTGGTACTGCATTATAATTAAGAGCATATCTCATTGTTAATTGACATAGAGCCCTGTGCAAGTTATATATTTTTTTCCATTGATGCTTTGCAGGCATGGTGTAATAGAGGTAAATGGTGTTAAACGTCTGTCAGGCCCTGGACTGGAGACTGAAGATTTTACGGGAGTGATGGTGATGAGTGGACCATGGCCAGGACGGTAAAAATATTACAAAAACTGAAATTTGAGTAACTAAAGTGTAGTAGCCATTATGTTCCATAGTATACAGCACATTTGTCGCCCCTTCACTTAAGAGATTTTGAGGTGTAATATATTTATATTTTGATAAATGTAGTTGATATGTTGAAGTATTACAGGGGAATGTTTTCTGTATTGCTTCACAATTAGACAATTTTATCCGTGTAATTTCAACACAGTGAATTTCCAGAAATAATAGAAAGGATGTGGTAGTAATTCAGTTAAAGATGTCACCTATTTTGATATGTCTCACTCACACAATGACAGATTTGTATTCTTAAGGGGACTTTCAGTTGTCTAGCTGACACCATCAAAAGCTTCATCATGAAGATTGCTTTACTGATACAATCGTGTGTGAAGGATCGCTTGCATTTATGCAACACATTTTTACGTTGCTTAGAAATGTTTCAAAATGCTCATAAATACTGTACATCAACAGTACTGACATAATGTAAAACAGGAAATCATTTTGTGCACAGCAAAGAAAGAAAATCTTGCATTTATATCGTACTTTTCAAGACCATCACACAACTCAAGGCACTTACGGCTAATGAAATGTAATGGCTGATTTAGGAAATGCAGCAGCCAATTTATGCACCACAAGCTCCATAAACAGCTTTATAATAATTATCAGATAATCTGTTTGTAGGCTGTTAATCAAGGGATCAAGGGATAAATATTGGCCAGCACCCAGCCACGATAACTCTGCTCTTATTTGAAATAATTCCATGGGATAGTTTACATTCATAGGACCACAGAATGCTATGACACTCTGAAAGACTAGGCAGGGCCTGTTTGATGTCTCATCCAGAAGCTGGTATCTCTAAATCCAGAATTGCAGTACTCTATAGTATTGTCTAATCAACCTGTTCAGAGATGTCATGACACACCTCTGAAGTGGGTGGGTCATGAACCTAGGTCTCCTGGCTCAGACATAGGGATGCTATCACTGCCACAAGAGCTCATTAGTACAGCATGGAGAGTCAATGTTGAATTTTGTGATCACATTACCGACAGGGAGTTGAAGCCACAACTTTCTAATTCAGAAGTGTTCGGAATTCCATTAATTGAACCACAACTGGCAAGATTTTACACACAACTATGTGTTAAATTACCTGATCAGTGTGCTACAAATTGAGCTAGGAAGGATCAAATAATAATCCTCCTAAATGTCTTTCTGGCTGAAGGACAGGATTTGCAGACTTGTGAGCAGGTTGTCTACTCAGTAATTCAAATTGGAAAAAAATTGTGGTATTGGGATAATTAAACAAATGAATACAGAAAAGGTAATTTAGAAAAAAAGTCAAAGAATTATATTGATAACTTGTAATGCAGATTCTCAGGTATAAATAAAGTTGAAACAGCAAGATAGAGATTAGAAACCCATAGTTTCTTCTGTTCACAAATGTAATTTGGAAACATGCAGCAGCCTATGAGTATTTGAAAGACAGTACAATGTTTGACATTTTCTCTTTCAAATACTGACAAATTTATTGTGTCTTTCCAATAATTATCTGTTCCTTTAGATATCCTCCATTTACTTGTTATGTTTCAATTTTTTTTATTGTATTTCTCTTGTTTGGATCATTAATACATCTGTCTAACTCCTACAGGTTGTTCAAAATGTGCCAGGCTTACCTCGGTGAGTTTACAGAAGAGGACATTTACAGGGAATTCAGGAACAATCGAGACTATTTAGAAGATTTTCTCTGTTTTGGTAAAAATGGAGCTTGCACCAAGCAGAAAAATTTCCAAACAGCATTAAAGGATGAAATATAATCATTCTTTGTTGGCTGTTCAAGTGACAAGTGCACAGGTGGAATTTGGGTGATGGTGTGACTGGGTGTTAGAGATGGGGATGGAATCAGTGGATTTCTTTTTATTCATTCAGGCCCATACCCAAATTTCTGATATTTAATCTTGTCATGAAATACTATATAATAGATTAATTAATTCATCTAAATGTTATTTAAAATGCTGTTAGATAACCTTATAAATTGCTGATGTTCCAACATATTCTTCCATGTAAATACTTAAGCCCAGAAACCTATTGAATCCAATAGTATGTAACCCCCACTACTTAAAAAGTTCACATTTAACTGGCAACTCTTTAAACTAACCAAAAAGCAAAAGCCTTTAATTATTTGAATTAATGTTAAGTTTAAAGTTGTCATTTTGTTTCTTTAGTGCCCCATTTGTTACAGGTGGAGACAACTTGAGGCCAATGTTTTGTTGGAAAATGAAGTAATGATTAATGTGAATTTTCAGATTGTGCTTCAAACCTCCTATGATAAATTGTTCTCTTTTCCAATGTCCCTATGTGCAGGCAATGTTAAAGCTGAAAATATGTTTGAACAACTGCAACTGACATAATATCTGCGGTACTTTTGAATCTAGGAAGAATTACTGAATTGTAATTTTTGGTAATTCACACCACCAACGGGAATATTCAACACTTACATTCAGTACTCTGGCAGTTATTTGCACACATCAGGAAGATGATGTTCAGAAAAATGTGCCTGTTCTAAATAACTTAGACTGAATCTGAATTTATAAGTAAGCAAATGAGTTGTCAGTGGAGGTCTGGAGAACCATCAGAATTGGTAATCATTTATAGATGAAAATATTTTTAAATTGAATTTAATTTTTTGAAAATAGTTCTCTCTCCTTATTCTGTATTCTCAAATACTGTGACCCATTTATTGGTATGATTTCTTGCCCGAGTTGCCATTCTTCACAGGGAAGCCAAGACAGTGAATACCAGCAGATTGTAGCCTGGTGGCAGGGGAGATGTCGGGCTGGGGTGGGGGTGACGGTGGAGATGTCGGGCTGGGGTTGGGGAGGGTACAGCATGGAAACATTATAGCTAGACACGCTATTATCTTGACCTATGAGCCATATATACATCCTTGATCAAATGTCACAAATGAAGAACTTCAACTGATTTTCCTCATCCAGGACCACCAAATGGGAACACCTCTACAGTCACCTTAGTTGGAATCAGTGAAGAACAGTTACATTGTCTGGGTTACATTATCTGGTTTTCTGGTGTACTCTGTCTGGTTATACTTCACTTTCACTAACTTAACCATTGAGGAAAAGTAGAGATATTTTATAACCTGGATTTATTTTTATATGTACAGTGCCAAAGTCAGGTCAAGATAGCGATGGTAATTATTATAAGTTCTATTTAAAACCATGTTTGAGACCGGACTTTTCACAGTTCACTGAATACTCTTTTACTGACTTATAGTTGGTATTATTCTGTATGCATTTGAAATTTGAAATTTATATTCAAATACCATTGATACAAATATAAAAGATTCCCAAGAAAAGTACTGCAGACACGTTTCTGGCATTTATTCTGTTCATTCTAAAGTTTAGTGGTATGGTTGAGAAAAATAAAACGTTTGCATTTTTAAAAAGCATGTGTTCTTTTTATATTTAATTCCTTCAGAGATTTGTAGTTACTAATTTTAAATTAATAAATTAAATTCCCCTAGTGTGCAGATTAGGTGTGTTTGCGATGGGAAATGCAGGGTTCAGGGAATAAGGTAGGGTGTTGAGTCTGGGTGGGATGCTCTTCAATGTGGACTCAATGAGCTAAATGGCCTGCTTCCATACTGTAGGGATTCTGCTGGGGTGGCACAGTGGTTAGCATTACTACCTTAATGCACCAGGGACCTGGGTTCAATTTTAGCCTTGGGCAACTGTCTGTGTGGAGTTTGCACATTTTCCCTGTGTCTGCGTGGGTTTCCTCCGGGTGCTCCAGTTTCTTCCCACAGTCCAAAGATGTGCAGGTTAGGTGGATTGGTTATGCTAAATAGCCCATAGTGTCTAGGGTGGTAAATGAAGGGACCTGTGCAATTTACTTGGAAAAGCCATTTTTCAATTAGTTAGAGCCATGAATTTGTCTGTTGTTATGACAATTATATTTTCTCTGTCTGCTGAATATAATGTTTCCAGCTAGGGCACTGTCCATACATACCAGCCATTCTAAGTACATTGCCTTACTCAAGTGCTTATTCTTCTTGACTGAGTCTGGGTTAGGTGTCATGAAATGTCAGCATGGTCATTATGTTACTTAGGACTGAGTTACTGATCTGAGAATACAAGTTGAAATCCTACCGTATCAACTAGAGTGTTTATATTCAGTTAATTAGGTATGTCTGTAATAAAGGGATAGTATAATAGTGGGGAGTATCTAATTATTGGATTGTTTAACAAAAATCTGGTCCACAAACGTCCTTTAGAGAAGGAATTCATTTGCTCTTATCTGGTCTGGTCTACATGTGACAGCATACCCACAGCAATGTGATTGAGTGGTGGATGGAGTTTATTTTAGATAAATGTGAGGTGCTGCATTTTGGAAAGGCAAGTCAGGGCAGGACTTATACAATTAATGGTAAGGTCCTGGGGAGTGTTGGTAACAAAGAGACCTTGTTGTGCGGGCTTATAGTTCCTTGAAAGTGGAATTGCAGGTAAACAGGATGCTGAAGAAGGCATTTGGTATGCTTGCCTTCATTGGTCAGTACATTGAGTATAGGAGTTGGGAGGTCATGTTGTGGCTGTACAGGTCATTGGTTAGGCCGCTTTTGGAATTCTGCATTCATTTCTAGTGTCCCTGCTGTAGGAAGGGTATTGTGAAACTTGAAAATGTTCAGAAAAGATTTACAAGGATGTTGCCAGGGTTCGAGGGTTTGTGCTATAGGGAGAAGCTGAATATGCTGGGGCTATTTTTTCCTGTAGCGTTGGAGGCTGAGGGGTGACCTTATCGAAGTTATTAATGTCATGAGGGGCATGGATAGGGTGAATACCCAAGGTCTTTTCCCCAGGGTAGGTACATCCAAAACTAGAGGGCATAGGTTTAAGGTGAGAGGGAAAAGATTTAAAAGGGACCTAAGGAGCAAACATTTCATGCAGAGGGTGATGAGTGTATGGAATGAGCTGCCAGAGGAAGTGGTGGAGGCTGGTACAATTACTATGTTGAAAAGGCATCTGGATGGGTACATGAGTAGGAACGGTTTAGAAGGATTTGGACCAATTGCCGGTAAATGGGACTAAATTAATTTAGGGTGTCTGGTCGGTATGAACTAGTTGGACCATAGGGTATGTTTCCATGCTGTACATCTCTCTGACTCTTCACTGCCCTCTATACTGGCTGAGCGATACAGGCAGTTGTCAAGAAGATTGCTCACCACTGCTGTATAATGGGTAGTTGGCAGCAAATACTGTCATTGGCAGTGGCATCTCATTCCTGGAATGAATTTTTTAATAAAGCATGGATAAGGAATTCAATATGGTAAAGGCTTTGTGCCTGGCCTGACCTTTCCTAGCATCTGCAACTCAGAACTACTTAGCAGCAATCAAAACAAGACAGACTGATCTTTTTATCTCCATCCTAAACCATGTACGTGTTGGCTAATTGCAATTGTCTCCTCTAACACTGCGCATAGAAATCAATTTTACAGCATACAAGCATTCTAGCATTGTGAACAGGTTCCATTCTGGGGTCTACTTTCAAGTCAATTTGTACACAAGTCAGAAGACAATGCTGGACAATGTAAAGCAGCTGTTCATAAATACAGGAAACATTCGTACATCGGGTCTTTAAAATGACCCCTATAAGGGATCATGTTCATAAGTTTGACCATTCATTAGTTGGATGTTTGTAAATGGCGACACCCTGTATATGGATGGGGGCTTGCTTGATAGTTGCGTGTGCCCAAACAAGTATAAATGGGCTCAGTGCTTCTGACTTAGAGTTTTACAAATTGCTCTTTTCCTTTCTTTGTTTGGTAAGCTCTAAAAAGGGGCTCACATACTTTTGTTCCATTTTTTGCTAGGACCTCTAACACAAGACATTAACCTGTTTTTCTTTACTGGAGGTTATGAGATTTGAGGTATATTTCTGCAGCCCTTTTCTTGTTTTTGTTATCACCACAGCTTTGAACTTCCCTGGAATTACTTTAGATATAAAAGCAACAAACTTACAGTTAGAATGTAACTGTTCTAGAACTAGACGACTTAATACAGCAATATGTTACTCAAGAGTGGTTAGATTATTTTCCAGTTATTTAAAATCTGAAGATCAATGTAACCTTATTTCTCTGCCAATGGTTTTCCCCTGAACTGATAAAATCATGAAACGTTAATTTTATTCAAACTGTTGTGGATTTAGCTACATAAATGGTTCTCAATTCCCCAATGGGTTTCTACTATCAACAGTCTAGTATTCTTTAATTAGAGATAGTAAGAACTGCCGATGTTAGAGTCAGAGATAACACAGTGTGGAACTGGACGGTCCCGATCTGAAACGTCAACTTTCCTACTCTGATGCTGCCTGGCCTGCTGTGTTCCTCTAGCTCCACACTGTAGTACTTTTTAATGATCTTTTCCTGTCCCAACACCCACTGCGATAGTTTTAGATTTACATAAACTGTATACCAAGTCTTAACATCTCTTAATCTTGTACAAATAAACATTGAGACGTTGAAAAAAGAGATCACAGAAAGAACAACATCTTGTAACCGCAAGAAATGTCAATCAAGCATATTCAACAAGTCACTTCACTTGTCAAAACATAGCCTGTGTTGAGCTAAAGCATCTGTTAATCCTGACTCTCAATCAAGCATGTATAATGAGGATAGGTAGAGACCTGTAGAAACACGCAAAACAGATAGCTAGTGTTCTCTGCCATGAGCTTTGGAATGATTCATGGGCTTGATAAAAGATAAAAAGGTCAATGTTTTTAAAGTGCTTGAAGGTTCTCCTTAAAGCTGCTTCTACCACACATCCTACCATCACTAATACCAGAGTATGGTGATAGAAGTCACCATGACGATTGGTACTGAAATTCCTCATGCTATCCAACAGCATTGAGAATTTTGACAAGAATTGCATTTACTTGCACAAAACTCTCCGTGGTGGATTTAAATTCCCAATAATGCTGTGTGCCCATTGCCGTCCTTGCTTCCATCTCAGCTTGCTGGTGACTTCATATAGGTTTTGCAAAGCAACCTGTGCAATTTTTCCCCAAGCACAGCTGCAGTGAAGCTAGAAAATCCTGAAGTACCTCTCTCATCTCTAACTGCCAGACAAACTCAGATAAGCATTTATGCCATGGTATTACTCTGTTTTTGAAGTCAACAAGATAAGGATTTAATACATTATCCACACCCAATGTAAACTCAAGAGCAAACACAAAGTCCCTATTATATGATCAGTTGGGTATTTTCCATAATGACTAACATTTTACAATTTCAACTAGCCTTGTAGCTATTGTGAAACTGTAAGCCTCTCCCATTTACTTGCATAGTCCATTAACAATCAAACAACATAAAGGGCTGTATTGACTCTAATATATGTTCCAAAAAAACATATATTGGACTAACTGACCTTGGATTCTGTGGTTTTCGTCTCTCAGCCAATTACTTATGTTTGAAGGATAGTCACTGGTTATGTGGGCAAATGGTAGCCAATTTTCATGTAAGGACTCCCCCAAAAAATAGAAAAATGACTTGAAGTACAAAGACGTACTTTAGAATGCACAAAGCCATTCGAGGCAGCCATAGTTCAGAGGGAATGGTAAGTACAAGGATTTTGATATGAGCACTAATGTTGGAGCCATTAAATATCAAAGCAGGGAGTTGGTTTAACTAATAAAAATTATAAAGTCACTTATTTTGATATCTTTCTGGCACCTTATATTTCAATCTCCCTTTTCTCTCTGAAATCATTGCATATGTTATTACCTCATAATCCATGCTTATCTCTTCTAGAACTTCATGTTTGTGTCCTTCTAATTAATTCCATCCTTTCTGCAGTACCGAAATGGCTCTTATCAAAGTAACAAATATCATTCTGTGTGACAGTGTCAAAGATAAACTATTTCTTCTCATCCTCCTTGACTTGTATGCAACCTTTGACACTATTGGTCACATCATCCTCTTCACTGGCATCCCCTTGATGGCACTGCGCTTCCTTGTTTAATTCTTACCTATCTAATAATAGCCATCCAGATCATCACTTTCTTTACTCTTGAAAAGGATACGGGTGTGACTGGCCAGGCTAGCATTTGTTTCCAATCTTAAATTATTCTTCAACTGAGTGGCTTGCTAGGCAGTTTCACAGAGCAGTCAAGAGTTGACCACATTCTGGTTGCATCCACTTGGAATGGTTTCCCTACCAGCTCCCATGCTGCAGGTTGCACTCAATTCCTGAGGACTTGCTAATGTATTATAGAATATCAAAAAGAGACCAACAGCTGTTATGGGAAATTAGTGGCAAATTTATTTAACATCTTTGGGCAGGGAATATTTGAAATTGAAAGAAAAATGAATGATATGTGTAAATGAAGAAAGAATAATTTGAAGCAACCAACATTAATTTAAAGCACACAAGAACACCTATACGCCAAGGAACAAAAGTAGGTCATTTCTCCCATTAAGCTTGTGCCCTCATTAAATGAGATCCTGGCTGATGTCTGACCTAATTCATGCCTGCCTCATTGTCTTTGTCCTATCTTTCTTAACACATTCGGCTAACAAAACAAAAACTTAGCATGGATATTGCTTGAAAAAAAGATATTTTATCAACTCTTTTCATCTTGCGCTCATCAGGGCAATTTGCAAGGATACCAATTCAAAGGGAAAACCAATATTTTGCTTCATGACATAAGAGATTTGATTGGTTGGCAAGTGGGCTGTGATGGTACAGGCGTTGCCATGGATTAATAATAATTGCTAGTTAACTGCCAACCTTTGCTTACATATTAAACCAGTCAGATAGTCTCTAATCTACCAATTGTGGTTTCATTATCAACAATTGATCAAACATTGCTGTTTGTGGGAGAGAGTTCTAATTTTTTTTTATTCATACATGGAATGAGGGTGTCGCTGGCTAGGCAGTGTTTATTGTGCATCCCTAACTGCTCAGAATCAACCACGTTGCTGTTGTAGGTCTGGAGTCACATGTATGTCAGACTCTGTTTCCTTCCCTAAAGGGCATTAGTGAACCAGATGGGTTTTTCCGATAAATGATTCATGGTCATCATTAGATTCTTAATTTCAGATTATTTTTATTGAATTCAAATTCCACCATCTGCCATGGCGGGATTCAAACCCAGGTCCCCAGACCATTATCTGGGTCTCTGGATTAACAGTCAGGCAATAAGACCACTAGGCCATCACCTCCCCTTGAGAATTATATCCTCGTTTCACTACTATAAGATCAGTCACTATTTTTTAAGACAATGCCTCTGAGACTTTCCAACCAGAAAATATTGTTTATCTACCCATCTTAGATGTTCCCTTTAATATCTTTAAAAAGAGTCATTAATTTTTTTCTATTAACTTTCTCAATTGCAGCCATTACAATCTTAGTTGAGTTACAATGTAACCTTTGGAATACAAATATCATTTCTGTTAAATTGTTCTACACTCCTTCCAAGGGCAGCATATTCTCCCTAGGGTGTAGTGCCCAGAATTGTTCCCATTGATTCCAGGTCTGATCTGATAAGGGTTTTGTAAAATTGCAGCACTCCTTTTACTTTCTATGTTATATTCCTCTAGATCTAAACTCTCTCCCACAAACAGCAATGTTTGATCAATTGTTGATAATGAAACCACAATTGGTAGATTAGAGACAATCTGACTGGTTTAACATGTAAGCAAAGGTTGGCAGTTAACTAGCAATTATTATTAATCCATGGCATGACACTAGGTTATAGTTGAACAACTTTGTTTGAAATCACAAGCTTTTGAAGCGCTGCCCTAATGTTAGGTCACCACCTGTCGAAGGGGCAGCATTCAAAAAGCTTGCAATTCCAAATAAACCTGTTGGACTATAACTAGGTGTTGTGTGATTTTTGACCTTGTCCACCCCAGTCCGACACTGGTACCTCCACATTATCTAAATATAAAAAGCAGTACTCCCACAGACTTTTCTGTACCTCTTCATGACATTGTAATGACCTATGCTTCTGGATCTTGAAATTTCTTTGGACTCCAACTCTTCACCATTTATAAAGTCGTTTAAAGTTTTCCTATCTTTTTAGGTTAATCCTTTTAGGTTCCCTACTCCAAAGTGAATGATTTCATATTTGCTCACATTAAAACCATTTTGAGGAGGTTTTTTTCCCTTCATTTAATATGAATATCTCTCTGCTGTTTTATCCTCGACCTGAAGACTCGATAAACCAGAAATGCTTGAGTAGGTAAATAGATCCGTGAGTGAGGAGAATCTGTTGCATTTCCATAAGGCCTTTGGTTAGAATCCATACTCAGGAGACAATGGAGAAGACTGGATTGAGGACTACCATGAAATTTCTATACATAACACTTAAATATAATTCTGAGGACCAAAGAAAGCTGCAAGGTTTATTGAATGGCTTCAAAAAATATCAGAAACTGAACTAAAAGATTGGTAAACCAGATGGGGTTTATGATAACTGAACTGTTTACTTAATATTTTTCACAATTAAATTCAGTTTCATAAATAGTCACAATGATATTTAAACTCAACCACTGGGTGCTTTTCCAAAAGTATGACCATGAGGATTACTGCACCTTCAACTTGTTTCTCTGGGGCTGACATCACCACCTGTGCAGCTCTCTACATCTGTACACATGTTTCTATCTCTGTACAGCTATAGAAGTGTGTTTCCTTTGTTTCATCCTGACTCTACAACTCCTTCTTTGCATTAGTGTCTCTCTATCTCTTTCATACATTCTGTTGAACACAGTAAAACATCAAGGCATTTCACAGTCCAATTATCAAACAAACTGATCCATGTAAAGAGATAAGATTTGGGACCGGATGCTTAGTCAAAGAGTTAGGTCTTAAAAGATGTGAGAGAGGCAGAGAGGTGTAGGGAAGCAATTCCAGAGCTCAGGACCCAAGCAGTTGAAAGAGCAGCTAACAATTGTATACTGGCATTAGTTGGGGTTGGGCAAGAGGCCAGATTTGGAAGAGTACTGAGATTATATCTTGGAGCATTTTAGGGTTGGATGAAGAGGTCTTGTGTTGCAGTACATAGAGTCCCTGCATCTGAGTTTAGGTCCCATTCCATGGCCAAGGAAAGTATTAACTTGTAAATCCTTTCAACATATGCCAATGGCAGGCAGTAGGATGGGAGAAGTTTCTGCTTAGCTATGTAAGTAAGTTAGTGTCTCTACTATCGCCATCCATAGCTGCAGGCTACAACATGCAGGTAAAAGTACATGTTGCTGCAGCAACTATATCCTTAGCACTGGGGATTTGAGGTGGTAGAGCAATTGGCTGAGTTGGCCAGATGGCCGGGTTTGATAAGATTGGTACCAACTCTGAAAGATCTGATCCTAGTCCTGGTGGGGGAGAATTGGTTCTTGTCTTCTTGTTCTTCCTGTAGTGGAGACCACAATGGTTTGGGCTGCCTTTGTTCAGAGGACTGAAGATGGGCTGGATGGTGTTATGCAGTTAGGAAGTGGCAAGGACATGGAGGGCTTGAAATGCAAGATTGAAAATTTTAAATGAGGATGCTGCTGGATCAGGTGCCAGGTAAGTATATTGTGTGCTAGGTGAATGGAACCTGATTTGAGGTGGGATATAGGTAACAGCTAATGGTAGTTCTGTGGTGAACTTTTACAGGCTCTGCTGGGATGGGCATGGTAAAATGCAGATGACCCATATCAGGATGCAGTTCTGCCATGGTGGAGGTTTCTCAGTGGGTGGAGAAACAACAGCTCAACTGTCTGCTGACCAGAAATAGACAGCCAACTGATCTAATTAAAGGCCCAATTGTCAACAATTTTAATTGCCCCTTCACCTACCTTCTCCACATGAGAAGGCCACCAGATGCCTGGAGTTTGCTTCCTGGGTGAGTGGTGTGTACTGGAGGCTCCAAAACCTGAGGAGGTGGCTTTGGGAATCTCCTACTTCTTCCCTCCAGAAACCAGCAAACTTAATTGTTATCCTGAGAGATAGTAAGAACTGCCGATGCTGGAGTCAGAGATAACACATGTGGAGCTGGAGGAAACCAGAAGGTCAGGCAGCATCAGAGGAGCAGGAAAGTTGAAGTTTTGGGTCGGGACCCTTCTGACTTTCCTGCTCCTCTGATGCTGCCTGGCCTGCTGTGTTCCTCCAGCTCCGCACTTAATTGTTATCCTGCTCTGTAAGGGCCACTGAAGGCGAACAGTCTCCCTTGTTATCCTGGCCGCTCAGCAAAGGTCAGCTGTCTTGGTGGCTGAGGTTTCTGAACTACAGACCCTCTAAATGGATCAGCAGTATTGGGTGCCCCCTTGCAATGTAAGATGTCAGTGTTCAAATAGGATGACATCACCGGGGAGACTGTGGCTGTGTTTCCACTGCCTACTATTGCAGGCTAAGGCCCTTCATATAGTTCCTCATCCGTTCTTGGAAAAGTCCCTGCTCTGGTATCTGAGGTATCGATCTGCTGACATTAAGTTAAAAACCTTCCTCAAAAAACACAAATGGGAACTTGAAAGTGAAAAAAAAAACTTGCAATGTGTCCAGTATGAAAACAGATACAGAAACAAGTTGAATTTGCTTTCCAGAGCTAACTGAAGCTACCCCAGAAAGATGAAGTAGGTGTAGGCCAGGCTGACTCAGAACACGATTACATACACTTTTACTAATTTTGTCTCAGAATTTACAAAGTAATTTTGTCAGAGGTCTCCTTAATATTGTCAGCCTAGAAAAATGAATGAGTTTAAAACTAAACAATTCCGGTAAATTTTCCCTCTTTTATCCAACATTGCGCTGACTCTTGACTTCACCCAAGGGAATCGAATACGGTAATTACATATAAAGTGGGTATTTCCCTCCATCTCACCGTCTCTTCTAAATTATATAAGAGTAGCCAGAAATAAGAGACACAGTTTTCCCCTGTGCACAACTCTTAAGTCTCTGTGAAGTCCAAAACTTAAATCCTAACCCCACATCTCTTTGAGCCCCTTTTAACATTCTGCACAAGACGCAAGATGTTCATTCTCCATCTCACCTCCATGCTCTTTCTATCTGTTGCAAACCTATCCTGCCAAACACTTTGATCTGTGCATACTACCAACATGATTGTACTTTCTTCAAAAAGTATAAACCTTAGAAAATGTTATTTTCATTTGTTCATTTTTGGGACATAGGCATCACTAGCAAGACCAATATTTATCATGGGCCTTTAAGTAGGGAGTCCTGAGAAGCAGACGGGCACTATAGAACACTGGTTATTTATAAATTCCTTCAAAGGTTTAGCAATGGAGCAAGAATATGAAATTTTAATTGTAATTTTTTTTATTACCTACAACAGAACTAAGAGTCACTAGACTCAAAACTCTGTTTTGTCTCCATATATGCTGCCAGACCTGCTGAGTTTCTCCAGCAATTTCTATTTTTTGTTTAAAACAAAGTACAGGTTACTTTAGAGAAGAGACGATGAAATAGAAATTGGAAAATAATGTGTGCAATTTAAGACAGTGAATCATAGTGAAGCAACATAGGAACGTTTTGAAAGCGTAATGATGATTTCAAATAAATTGCATCATGGTTTGAAATATTTAGCAAACAACATTCCTGCACATTTGTCGCAAATTTCACCCTGGCAACCACATAAATTCAGCTAGAATTTATTTCTCATTCTGCAAAATTTCTACATAAATACAACATTCGATTTTGAGTGAAACTTTAGTAGAATCCTTACAGTGTGGAAACAGACCATTCGTCTCAAGGCGTCCACACCAACCTTCTGAAAGGTATTACACTCAGAGTCACCCCCCTGTCTATCCCTGTAACTCTGCATTTCTCACAGCTAATCCACCTAATCTAGGCACCCCTGGGCACTATGGACAATTTAGCATGGCCAATCCACCCAACCTGTATATCTTTGGACTGTGGGAGGAAACCCTCGCAGACACGGGAGGAGAATGTGCAAACTTCACACAGACAGTTGCCCGAAGCTGGAATGGAACGTGGGTCCCTAGCGCTATGAGGCAGCATTGCTAACCAGTGAGTCAGCATGCTGCCCTAAATTTGTTATTTCATTATATTGTAATTAATTAATTTTAATTATATTTCACACAATAAATTACAATCTTGAAATCTAGTGTAGACTGACATTCCAGTCCCCGATTATTGATGGGTTCCATGATGTGGAGGTGCCGGTGTTGGACGGGGATGAACAAAGTCGATTCCTAATAAATCTGTTGATGGGTTGCGTTCTGGAGTCCGTTCTCAAGTCGATTTTGCACATAATTCAAAAACACAATGCAGGACAATGTGAAGGAGCTGTTTAGAAGTACTGGAAACGTTCCTATGTCAGGTCTTTAAAAACTTAAACCATGTATGGGATCACGTTCGTAAACAGATCATAAGTTATACGTTCCTAACTCGGGGACCTCGTGCATTATCGGGGGGAAAGTGCTATTTTTCAGACGAACCCTAAAACTGAGGCTGCGACTGCTTTCTCAGGCGGGTGTAAAAGATCCCAATGGTACTACCTCCAAGAAGAAATGGGTAGCTCATTCTTCCCGAGCCGCACTGGACATTACTTATCCCTAACCCAGACCATCTGGTCATTTATCACATGGCTACCCATGGGATCTTGCCGTGCATAACAGGTATGTTACCTTTGCCTTCATTACGCGATTGACTGCACTTCAGAACAACACTCACTGGTCGTGATTCGACCTGGGGAGCCCCGGCGTTAAAGAAACGCAGGTCATTTTAATTGAATCAGAGATAGTAGGAACTGCAGATGCTGGAGAATCCGAGACAACAAGGTGCAGGGCTGGATGAACACAGCAGGCCAAGCAGCATCTTGGCCTGCTGTGTTCATCCAGCCCTGCAACTTGTTGTCGCAGGTCATTTTAAAATTCCTTCACCAGTTTAGCATCGGAACGAGAATCTGATCTACAATGGACTGGCGGCAGAAAAAGAAGCGATCGATATTGCTACAAATCTAAAGGAATTCTGATACACAACAAGCCAATTGAATAGAGGCGAACGGGAGCTGTTATAATTGAGACGCTGACATTTCTGCTGTTCTTATACAAACGCTTTAAAATTGAAAGGATCAGTGAGCTACTGGCAATGGGAATAAAGGCAAGATATTCAATGGAGATTTTCAGAAGTTGGTTCTATTGTACGAGATGTCAAATATTTACTTTCAGTCATTAAATAGAAGCGAACATTCTCTCCCACTGCTTTCCGCGTATGTTTTGGCAGTGAGCTCGCTCCAGGGAGAGTGGAAAGGAAATTCCCTTTTCGTGAAATGTTTCTCAGGCGGGAAATTCGCAGGCGGAAGCTGACGTCGGTGACTCCGTCCTACGCCTATACCTGCTCCAAATGAGCGCTCAGTAGTCAGTGCAACTGGGGATAAGTGTGTAAGAAGGTGGTCGCAGCGAATAGCAATGGAAATGGGGACCACATATTTCTTGTTGCTAATGCTCAGCCTGTACGGTAGGTCTATTGTGCTCGACACGCAGATCTTTACTTACTACAGAGATAGTAGGAACAAAACAAAGTTAATCTTTTCATTTTATGTTTACAGTTACAGCTGTGCAGTCCTGGCGATTAGTGCTTGTTGAGCGTGTTGGGGTGGAATATATCCAGTAGATAAACTGGGTGCGTTAAGTTTTAGGGTCTTGTCCTGTTATAGAAAGAGTTGCATTTGTACAGCACCTTTGGCGGCCACAGGCTGACCCAAGCTGCTTTACAGTACGGTACTTTTCAACAGTAGTCACTCTTATAATGCGGAAAGAATAGAAGCCAGTCCGCACGCATTGAGATTCTATAAACTGCAAAGTGGCAATTGCCACAGGTTTAATATTTTTTCAGTTAGGTTAGTTGAGGTATTTTTATTTTGTCGACCTTTTCACACGTGTTTGACTTAACTCCAGGAAAGATGGGACTCAAACAGTACCGCCGGAGGATCCATCCCCAACCCCACCCGCACACACCCCCACCCCCACACACCCCAACCCACACACACCCACACACACACGCCCACCCCCCTCCCCCTCATGGATAATTGCCTGTAAAGGACAGCATAAACAAGTCCAAACAAAATTGTGCAACAGCTTTTCCTGTTTATGTAAATATGATGAATTCAATTCAAGCCTGCTCCAGTTAACGGACGGGATAGGATTTTGAGGCGAAGCCGCTTGGAATGTAATTCTGGTGTTTATTATCTCACTGCACTTATTTTACTTGCATTGTTAGAAGCAGATGCATCAAAGACGGTGCATTGAGTTGTCTACCGTTATTGACGATTTAGAAACCCGAATTATTCATTGTATGTTCCTGATTCCCCAGCTCTTCAATGTAACAAAGAGCCGGGCAGATTCCAAAGTCGGGCTGTGAAATGTTATTTAATTTCAACTGGGATCGCAGTTGACTCTTGGGGTTAAGAAAAGAATAATTTCAGATGAAAACCGAAAGAACTGCGGATGCTGTAAATCAGGAACAAAAACAAAATTGCTGGAAAAGCTCAGCAGGTCTGGCAGCATCTGTGAAGGAAAAAACAGAGTTAA
>NC_063363.1:5567503-5589522 GCF_021869965.1 Rhincodon typus
GATGCTGCCAGACCTGCTGAGCTTTTCCAGCAACTTTGTTTTTGTTCGTGAATAATTTCAGATGTTTTGATTGCATTCTGGTGTTGAGTTGAATTTTCCTCTGATGGCTTGAATCTGGTTATGACCGTTACATTTGGTTGTGTTGGGTTGTACGCGGTTAATTTGGGTTGGATTTCATTGTTATTGTTTGGATCTGCGTATAATAAAACACAAAAAATACCGCGGGTGCTGAATTTCTGAAACAAAAACAGAAATTGCTGGAGAAATTCAGCAGGTCTGGCGACATCTGTGGCGAGAAAGCAGAGTTAACGTTTCGAGTTCAGTGACCCGTCAAGTTATGTTGGGTTTACTTTGTTCGCTCTGGTAACTGATGGAATCTCCTGAACCAAGCAGTTTCTCAGCCACTTGCTGAGCCGGTTGCATTCAAGCCGGTTAGATATTAAACCGATAAACACTCCACTGGCAAAAGCCCATGTCCTGTTCTGCAGAAGGGTCATTAGATTTGAAACATTAACTCCGCTTCTTTCTCCACAGATGCCGCCAGACCGTTTGAGTTTCTCCAGTAATTTCTGCTTTTGTTTATTTTAAAGCCCGCAATTGAAACGTTTAATAACTTATCTGGGTAGTTAGCTGAAGGTACCAATAGGATGAGGTACATCCCCTAACTTTTGTCAATTTTCAATTCCCAATATAAAAACAGAAAGTGCTGGAGAAACACCATAGATCTGCGTTACCCGTCAAAAGAGGAACAGCGTTAACGGTTTAAGTCTGATATGATTCTTCAGAACTGACTTCAGAACTCAGTTCCGAAGAAGTCACATGGACACATCGTTAGCTATTTTTTCTCTCCATAGACGCTGCCAGATCTGTGGAGTTTCTTCAGCACTTTGCGTCCGGTGTCCTTTTAATTCAGTTTCTAGTAACTCATGTTCGTATCATTCTTGTTCATTTTTCCCGCCTCCTCTTATTTGTCCTGACTCACAATTTGACATGAACTGCCTCCAGCACCTAATGCTAGTGGTCATTATGTGACCCTTAAAAGTGAGGTGAGCAACTTATTAAACTGTGGAAATATCATGATCAAGCATAATCCTCATCTGTAAACATGTACACCTCTAACATGTGTTACTGAATAGCAATGACCAGCAGGAACAACCTCCACCCCCTCCCCCAATCTCCAATCACTGCCTTCATCTCAAACTTCAGAGATTCTCAAAAGGATTGAAGTTCCCCAATTACTCTTTGGACTGAGGTCAGTTAAAGTAAACCTCAGCAGTTCTCAAATCTTTTGGGACTCTCTGCCCATGTTCCTGGGACTTTTGATGACCATACAATTCATAGCCAGTAAGAGGACAATAGCCACTTAACTAAAGGTTTGCAGAAGGGGATGGAATTTTTTTCTTAATTGTTCCTGGGATGAGGGTGATTCCATCTGCCCTTAGTTGCCGCTTTTAATGCAAACATAACTGGTCAGGGCCGAAAAGGATGGCAGGAATCTGTGAGCAAGTTGAACTTGGTTGAGCATGAGCAGTTGAGGCAAACAGATACATTTGATGGAAAACAGGATCAGTGTGTGAAGGATAAAGGAGTAGAAGGATATTGTGATGTGATCTGATGAAGTAAGGTGGGAGAAGGGTTGGGAAGAGGATTAACATTGGCAGAGATGTTTTGGCAGTGTAATTAGATTCTGTGCTATGAAGTCTGTATTATTCAATTTAAACTCTGTCACATCAACCAATAGGCTCTCATATTCTACTTTACCACACTGGGGCCCCCAGGCGTCCTGAAACATATTGGTTTCAGTGGCACAAACCAGAATAGAGAGAAGTCAATTCCATTTATATCCAATGTCCGTCCAATCACTCTCTCTTGAAGCAGGGCCACCTTACACCAGGGATCGATGCAAGGATTTTACACATTGACCTCGCTAGTTAAGCCATAGTGGAATTTACTTTCATTTGTGTGCAACAATTCTCTTACTTGACTCCTACTTGATCAGGAAAGAGGGCTCAAACTTTTTACTTTCTGATCAGTGTAGCCTTGTAGTGCATAAACTTCCTCTGTGTGAGTGGGGGTCAATTTGTTTTGAATTTTGCCGCAGCTTGAATTTTGGCGTGGCTCTACCATGCATTAGCAAGCCTTACACAGAATGGTTATGTTATACACATCAGAATATGTTTTCCTGGAGAGCTGACATGAATCTATAGATCACAATCTGATACCTGAAACCTAATTTACTTGTCTGGGATGCAATTGATGTTGCCCTCTCCTTTCAATCTTCAATGGAAAAATGACACCAAGTAATATGTAGATGCCTGAGATGCCCTGACAAAACAATGATTCATTTGCAGAATGAGCAGGTGTTGTTAGAAACTTGTGTGATCCAACATTTTAAAACATTCTTTACAGGAGCTGATGCTGTTCTACACCCTCCTAGAAATCTTCGTTTCACATCTGTGAATAGCGAAAACATTTTGCATTGGGATCCGCCAGTGGATTATTCTCAAGCTGTTCGCTATGATGTGCAGTACTTTAGGTAAAGAAGCTTCCTTTTACCTCATCACAATTTAAGAGTGAGTGGGAAAATTTCAGGTAGACATTGTCGGGGTGGTGTTGTGTGTTTGTGGGGGTGGGGAGAGTTGTTTGAAATTAGCTGAAGATTTTTTGCTCTTGATCGGTATTCAGTGAATCCTCCTACATGAATATTTGGAGTGAAGCCTATCTCAATGTCCTGAGTAATGTTTACTTTCTACCAATGTCACTGGAAAATCACTGATCCAGTCACTTATGTCCCTTCTGTTTGTGGGGCCAATGGTGTTTCCTGCACTATAATGCCAATCAGGCTTCAATGTACTTTATTGTCTGTGATGAATTTCTCAATACTGTTCTGCAACCATTTATTCCATGGATTAATTGATGGGGAATAATTAATTGTAGTGATGTACTGGAGGTCATCTGTGTTCATGGAACCTGCACTCCAGTGAGAATTTAATGTCTTCAATACAAGTCAATGTTTCACCAGTAAAGGAGACATTGTGAACAGGTTTTATTGAAGATTTTGCACAACAATTCTGTTTCTGTCTCCAGTAAAAATTTCCAATTTTGTATTTGGTGTGACCTTTTAGCATGAGAGCTGGAAAGTACACAGATTTTTTTTAAGGAAACAAATACTGAGAATTTACTCTGGTCATGTGCTTTGCATGTTCTGTAAATTGAAAACAAAAACCGCAGTAACCAAATCCTGAATTTGAATTTGAATTCAGAACCAGTTGCATTTTTTTTGAGATTAGTGCCAGGGTTGAAAATAAAAAATAACTTAAATTTCGAGAACACCTATTATCCCTTAGAATGCCCAAAATTGCCTTCTAGTCAGTGATGTTTTTTGAAAGGTAGTCCCTGTTGTAAAGTAGGAAACACAGCAGCTAGTTTGTGTGCAGCAAACTCCTACAAACTGCAATGAGATGGTTTACAAGACCCTTCCTTCTAGATGATTGAGCTTTCAAAGTCCTTCATAATTTTCAACATTTCCTATTAAACTTTCTGTGTTCTAAGAACAAACCTGGCTTTTCTCCACATAACTGAAGTCCCCATCTCGGGCACAATTCTAGTAAATTTCCTTAGCATGCCCTCTAAGGTCCTGACATCCGTCCTAAGGAATTGTGCACAAATCTGATCATGATATTCCAGCTACAACCTAGTCAATCTTGTAGAAAGATCTAGCAAATCTTCAAAAGGCATACTACTGTGAATACTGTAAATCTGAAAGATAAACAGAAAGTACTGGAAATATGTAAGAGGCATTTTCCGGTCAGCATTTCCAGTATTTTTCTGTTTATATTTTAGCATTGCATTCTTATTTTTGTACATTACTTCTCAAATGTGTAAAGCTAAGGACTTCGTCTGCCCTGCTAACAACCTTTTCAACTAAATGTTGAAAAGAATGAAAGACTTGTTTTTGATCCCTGTCACAAACTCTGTTTCCCACTCCATCATCTCGCTGGGAACTGTCTGGCACTGAACCAGAAAGCTTGCCTCGTGTTATATTAGGTCCCCCAAGTAGAGCTGCTAACCACATTAGAGTGCCATCACCATCTCCACATATCTCCACACTGTAATCTTATCTGACTTCACCCCAGCTCAGCTCCTCTGCTGCTGAAGACCTCATCCATATTTTAGTTACCTTTTGGCTAAGTCAACACACTCCGGACTGGCCTCAAACATTGTACACTGTCTAGACTTGAATTCATCCAAAACTCTGCTTCCCATAGCCTTACACATATAACGTCCTGTTCACCCAACCCCATTGTGCTCACTTTAAGCAACACCTCGATTATAACATTCTGATCTTCATCTCCATGGCCTTACCCCTCACTGTCTCTAATCTTCTCCAGTCCTACAACACTCTATGCTATCTGTACTTTTCCACCATAGGCCTCCTGAGTGTCTGTCTTATTTTAATAATTCAATTTTTGTGCCTGTGCCATTAGCTACCTAGATCCTAAGCTCAGGAATTCCAATCCCAAACCTCACCACCTCATTCTTCTCTCCTCAGTTGTGGAAGGTAATAGCTCTGAAAGGCTTAATATTGGAGACTGCATTTTGGTCCAATCAATCTGAGGAGGTCACACTGTCTTGGGTGGGAAAGAATGGTGCCTAGTTTGAGATACCAATGGAGCCAGATGGGTCATCATTGTTTCCTAATAGCCTCAGTTGTTATGTCTCACAAGGCAATGTAACTTGTATCTATTTTTGTTGTGCAATAAATTACATCTTGTTAGGACAATTGACTCTTCTTGTTAAGATTCATTAGTGGCTCATCCTCTAGCATTATTAGCTCAACAGGCCCTTAGACCCAGTCTGGGAAAGAGGATTGATGGAAGGTCTTTACCTTAGCATGAGCTGGTAGTGGTTGGTATAGCACATACAACCTTCTCATTGAACACACTATTTGAAACTGACCTCAATGATGATGCTTTTGCTTACATGTCCCATACCTCCTTACGTGACAGAGAGTCAAGTTTTGTGTTATAACACACATTGGAATGTTTTCCTGCATTGAAGACACTCCATAAATGCAGGATGTTACTCTTGCCCTGCCACCTTCAAAAATCTGTATATGTTCATTCCCAGATTTTGTTTTCTATTCATTTGTGGGCTGTGGGCATTACTGGCTGGCCAGCATATCTTGCCCATCCCTAGTTGCCCTTGAGAAGGTGGTGGTGAGCTGCCTTCTTTAACCGCTGCAGTCTTCCTGCTGTGGGTTGACCCACAATGCTATTAGGGAGGGAATTCCAGGATTTTGACCCAGCGACAGTGAAAGAATGGCAATATATTTCCAAGTCAGGATGGTGAGTGACTTGGAAATTTCTCTGTTTTTTTGTACTCCCTTTTGAATTAGGTTTATTTTGCCCCTCATCCTTCCGAGCAAAATATATCCCATTTCCATGTGCTTTTCCATTTTCCAGCATGTTGATGACCTCCTGAAGTTTGTTCTTATTATCCTCACTATTTACTGCTTTCCAGTACAGACACAATGGGACAAATGGCCTTTTGTTCTATATTTTTCTGGGATTTCCATGTTTTGCTGTAAAGATTAGAAATATACCTTGTGTAAATTAATACAGCAAACAGGGGCTGGGAATTGTGGGAGCTACAGATGATACAAAGACAATCTGCAACCTCCATATCAAATTTGATGTGTTAAGTTTGTTGAACTGACAGAAACATGAATTTCTTTATCTGGGGACTAACAATGGGGATCACAAAATGATATTAATATTTACTCTCCCACATCAGTGTATCAGAGACCACTTCCTTAATGGCTATTTTCTGTTTGTATTAGCCTTCAATGGTACTGTATTCTATCTCCAAAATGTTGTAATTTTGGGAAGTCGTTTGAACCAAACTGTAGAAATGCTTAAGGCCTTTCCACAGTGATGACCAGCTCCTGTGGTTGCAATCATTGACACAGCAAAGCAAAAAAGAGGCAGCTAGCAGAGTACGATTTCAACAGGGTACCTCAACCTACACAGCACCAAAAACCATAACAGGAAAGTTCAAAGGGTCTGGAGGCATTTCTGAACCTGTTCAACGCACTGGAACCTCTGTTACTGAATATTAGTTAAGATATCTCTTTTTTTTTTCTGTAACTTCATAGCTTCATTCAATAATTGTTCATGCCAGGAAATGGCCTGTGACCAATTGTTCATTTGCAACTTGCTGGACTATGCCTGTTCTATGTTGGGGAAGAAAGTTCTTACACAGGTGTAGTTGTCCATCAGGAGAACACACAATTTAATTTGCACATACTACTGGTTTGACAGGGAAACATTGGTTAATCCCTGTTTATAGAGACTTACGATCCACCAAATATTCACACCCTCACCGAGTCCGTTTTTGAGTTTAACATACAGGTTAGGGATTGTTTATCTATCTTCAAAGCACTGTGCGTATACCCGCATCATACTGACTTCAAGAGGGCACCTCAACACCACCTTTCCCAGGACAGTTAGGGATGGGCAATAAATAGCCAATGATGCCCAAACTCCCATGTATGTGGGACATCATGTTGTGGCAGTACAGGACGTTGGTGAGGTCACTTTTGGAGTGCTGTGTATAGTTCTGGTTGCTCTTCTATTGGAAGGATGTTAATAAACTGGAAAGAGTGCAGAGAAGATTTACCAAATGTTCCTGGGGCTGGAGGGTTTATGTTATAATTAGAGGTTGGATAGGCTGGGACTGTTTTTCTCTGGAGCATAGGAGGTTGAGAGGTGACCTTTATAGGGGGTTATAAAATCAAGATAAGGAAAATAGCAAAGGTTTTTTCCCAAGGTAGAGGAGTTCGAAACTTGAGGGCATAGGTTTTAAGGTGAGAGGAGAAAGATTAAAAGGGACCTGAAGGGCTACTTTTTCACACAGAGGGTGGTACGGGTATGGAATAAGATGCCAGAGGGGGCGGTAGGAGCAGGTACAGTTACAACATTGGACAAGAACATGAATATGAAAGGTTTAGAAGGATATAGGCCAAATGCAGACAAATGGGACTAGTTCAGATTGGGATGAGTTGGACCAAAGGGCCTGTTTCCATGCTGTATGACTCCATGTTAATATTGGACCTCTCAATATTATCATGGAACTTTTTCATCCACTTGAGAGGGATAATGGGGCCTCAGTTTGAATCCCCTTTGAAAAGTGCTGTTGTTTGATGCTGTCACACTTCATCCAGCTCAGCAAAACCCCTTCCACCACCAACTCCTCTTATGGCCCATGCTGAGGTATTACCAGGAAGACATGGAGATATGTTCCATCTGCAACTCCTCAGACACTGAAGCAGTCCCTGCCCTCATGCTGCAGGATCTGGACAATATTCTGGTTTGGGCTGATAACCGGCAAGTGCCCTTCATGCCAAACAGATACCAGAGATTGACCATCTCCAATGAGAACCCATCTCCCCACCACCACCACCATCATCATGGGAGTGACCACTGAGAAATCCCCTGGAACATGATTCAACCAGTGTGACAAACCAAAATAGGAAAGTAAAGAACTGGTCATTTCTGGAAATGTTGGCCTCTTGTTAACAACATGCAGAAGCTGAACTGTCTCCTCATTAACTCACAGGTACGGTTGGAATGTGACATATATACCAGTGAACCATTGCACAGGAATTCCCCACCATCACTGTGATCTTACACAGGAGACCTGGGATTTTAACATGCAGATTATTGCCAGGATTAGGAGCTTTATTGGCAACATAACCTCGGACTGGGAAAGGTCGGATATGTTTAAACCCCTGGATTCCAGTAAGTAGTTCTTGCACAAAATACAATATAACACCAACTTGTTCTATTGTTCTGGATGGTTAAGTAACAGACTTCAATTTAAGGTGGCAATGCTTGAACTTTGAGGGCTTAATTTTAAGCCGTTTCCTTTATTGGTTATTTATTTTCTAAATCAATTTTAGAAAACTGAATGTGTTCGCCACTGAGCTGAGCACAGCCCCTGACAAAATAAAAGTCTTTTGGTTTTATTTGACCTTCAAGGTGCTCATGCTGGGCCGATGATGCTGAGGTCAAAGGTTTCCTCACCTGGAACTCGAGATCAGAGCAAGAACTTTGACTCACATTTTTTTCCTGACTAGCACATGAGGTAGTTTTAGCTCAAGTTATCAGTGCAGATTATAGGAACATTGGAACAGAAGTAGACCATTCAGCCCCTCAAAACTGTTCCATCATTCAACAAGATCATGGCTGATCTGTGGTCTAGCTCCATGTTCCTGCCTCTGGCCCATATCCCTAACTACCTTTGCCTAACAAAGCCTTCCACAAACAGTACCTTTGTGAAAGAGAGTTCTTAACCTCAACCATCCTTTGTGTGTAGAAGTGCTTCCTAAGGAGACCTAAGACCTTGAGATCTCCTTATCTAAGGAAGTGTGTACATACCTGGGAAGGGCTGCAGTATTGGTTTTTAGATTGATTTCTCGAATGAGCGGTTGAGTACAAACTCTTTGGAGTTTAGAGAAATGAGAGGTGATCCTATTGAAACATAACATTTTGAGGTGATGTGACAGAATAAGACACTGAGAGTCTATACCTAGGGGTCACAGTCTCAGATTAAGGGGCTGGCTATGTAAGCTGGAACTGAGAAATTTCTTCACTCAAGAGATGAATCTTCAATCATCTGGTATATTCAAGGCTGATATTGATAGACTTTGGATTCAAAGAAAATTGGGGAATATTGATTTGGCCTGGAATTGGTGTTGAAGACCAAAATCAGCTTCAGTCTCATTGAAGGGGGAATAGTTTAAGGGATTAAATAGCTTGAGACTTCCGATGTTCTTCTTGAGCTAGTTTCTACCAGTCTTTAAACTATAGACAGGAATTTGGAAATTTATCCACATTCACTGCCCACTCACTTTCAGACAGATACACATTTTCTCTCTATCTCTCTCTCTCAGTCTCACATACACACACACCTTCTTACTTACTCCTGATGCACTCACACTCACTGACACACCGACGCGGACAATCACATTCACAGGATACACACACGTGCACACACAACCTCACACACATTCACACTTGCAGGTGCATGTTTTCTCACAATTGCACTTATTGCCACGTTGTCACTCACACATTCGTTAACTGGCTAGTTACACAACATTCACACTGTCATCGACACATCTACACACTGGTGCTTCCTGACACACTCATTTTCATTTTGGTTGTAGATTTATATTTAATTTTGAATTTCTTTTGCTTTTAGCCTCTTTTGGTTTGGCATCCTTCGATGTTCAAGCTGAACACGACATAATTAGAGTCAATATATCTGCACCCACTTTGCATTGGGGAGGAAGAACGCGATCAATGGAGGAGCTGTTTAACAACTCTTTGATGTACATCGTTCTTATCCGTGTGAACAACACTGACAAGGTAATAACCTCACTGAGTCCTTCCAGTTACAACTCCCTACTATGCAGGGCTGTTCTTTTTAATAAAACTGAGCTTTTGCATTTTCCAAACTAGACTTTAATATTATTTCCTCACCCTGTTCCAATTTGCAACTCTCTCTCACCACCACCTCCCCATTCTTTCTCAAGGGGGATGGGTGCTGAACTAGCCATGACATTGGGTATTGAGCAGTGCAGAGCAGTTCCAAATGAGCCTGATACGGTTCTATCCAGGCCTCACTCACACAGGTTCTTGAAGGAGTCACTAGACTCAGTCCAGCTTTAGCTGCACATTGTCATCCTTACATTTTGCTCAAGGGCGGCTAGGTTTGAGCATTAAATGCTGGCCAGCCAGCGATGTCGACATCCCACAAGTGAATAAGAATTTAAAAAAAACAGGACAATGAGGCCAGATATGCCTCTACTTGTGTGGAGCACAGGTCCTCAGAGCCTGGGTTCTGGGAGCTTACATTTGCTTATAGCAACTTGGATTCTTTATAGCTTCCAGAATAGACTGACATGTCCTCAACTGTTTCACATAAACAGAATCTGACACCAAGCCATGTGAGGAGATGTTAGGACAGATGACTGACTGCTTAGTTGAAGAAGCAGTTTTAGCAAACATCCTTTAAAGGGCGAGGGTGAGATCAAGAGGTTTAAGGAGGGGATTTGAGTGTTTAGGGTTGTACAGGTGAGGGAGTAACTGGCAGAAGTATATTGTACAAGGCGCATGTACTGGAAACCTGAACTGGAGAACACAGGGATTATAGACAGTTATAGGATTTTGATTATTCCTCCACCCAACTTGCAACGATGAGTCCTGCTCCCATCTCCTCATTTGGGAACAGACATGAATGTAGAGATGTGGTGTACCGCCCCCAATGGGAAAACCATCTCTCTATTCCCCCACACTCCATGATTGAGCTGTAATGGTGGGTTGGGGACCTCGTGGTGGAGGATATATTTGATGGAGTTGGGGACTCAACAGTCTCAGACCCCATCCTGGTAACAGATGATGCTGTCACTGGCAATCCGGGCACCTTTGGATGTAATGCTGACTGAAAGAAACCTGGAAGTTGTTAGACAAAGATTAAAAGTCTAGTTCTGCAGTCTATCCTGGCAGTCATGTGATACAGCAAAAGTGGATTGTTAGCCAGTCAGTCTCAGATCTGTGGTGAGGAAGAGGCCACTGCGGGGGAGAACTTTGGGAACAACAAATCCAAAGTCAGCTGGTGCTTCTGCTTCTCATGGCATCACAGATTAACATCCATTTCCTGAATGTGATCAGTGCTGGCCCAATGATTCCAGCATGATCAATCAGGTGCTGAATCTGATCTGTTCCCTACACAAAGAATTGCTACCCAAACTGTTGTCATATTTGGCTTGCATGCCAGTCTCTGCCACCCTGGAACCTTTAACAATTCTATAGAATGTTTGTTGGTTTTCAACTTTCTAAAACTGTGTGAATCCTATGAGAATTGGGGTGGCACTTGTTACGTCTTGGCTGATTTCTATAAAGAGTTCCCTCTTGTGTTCCAACAGTCTGAAGAATTTAGGAGCTCAGGAGAATTGAACACAACTGTGGTGCAGCCAGGAGAAACCTACTGCATCAGAGTGAAAGCAATACTGACTATGGACACAAGGGATGGGAACTTCACAGAGGAGAAATGTATAACAATCCAAATCCTAGATCCAGGTAAAGTAGTTCATCGATGTGCCATCAATTCACAAGTTTTATCATTGCCACTATTTGCAATTTCTCCTATCAGTGCTGGTCAAAGTGATCAAATCCATATTGTTAAGATCCAGTGAATTTCACCCCGAGCTCAACTCTTTAATTTACTTCATTGACTCTTTCCAGTTCTCCTGTTTGGTGTGGCACAGTGATTCAGTGGTTAGCACTGCTGCCTCACAGTGCCTGAGACCCGGGTTCAATTCCAGCCTCAGGCGACGGTGTGCAGTTTACGTGTTCTCCCTGTGTCTGCCTGCGTTTCCTGCCACAGTCCAAAGATGGGCAGATTAGCTGGATTGGTCATGGTAAATTGTCCATAGTGTGCAGGCTAGGTAGGTTATCCATGGGAAATGTGTTGTCACTGGGACAGAATGGAATACTGGGTCTGGATGGGATGCTCTCCAGAGGGACGACATGGACTTGATGGGCCGAAAAGCCTCTTTCCCTACTGTAGGGATTCTATAATTCTGTCTGTTAGTTGCATTTCTCAAAATGGATCTGTGTATGTGTTTTTGTGCGTGTAAGCATGAGTATATGTGAGTGTGTATTGTGTCTGTGTGAGCATAAGTATATGTGAGTGTGTATTGTATGTGTCAGCATGATCATATATGTGTGTGTGCATGTGTATTGTGTGTGTGTATGTGCTGAGTTCCACAGGTTGAAATATGAGGAGAAATTATATATGACAAAACCGTTCCCTGGAATGTAGAATTTTAGGGGGTGATTTTATTATTAATTCAGTTTTGTTTTAATGATGTTGATACAAATTTAGTACACGGGCAGAGAGAAACCATCTCTTGACAAAAATAAAAATTGCTGGAAAGTCTCAGCAGGTCTGACAGCATCTGTGGAGAGAAATCCCAGTTAACGTTTCGGGTCAAGTAACCCTTCCTCACAATTGGCCTGAGGGAGGATCACTCGACCCGAAATGTTAACTCTGATTTCTCTCCACAGAAGCTGCCAGACCAGCTGCCAGCAATGCTATTTTTGTCTCTGATTTATAACATCTGCAGTTCTTTCAGACTTTTTTTAAGAAACCATGTCATGATGGACTGATGGGCTGGCCACAAAATCTTAAATTCAGCATATCTAGGAGAGAAACTAGGGAACTACAAAAGGCAGTAGATATGTGGAACTCTCTTCCACAAAAAAAATCCCCTCAGTTAATACTTTATGTTGATAGGCTCTTGCCAGAAGAGGGTACAAAGGGATGTGGAGTCATGGTAGGCCAGCCATAATCTCATTGGGTCTGAATTGCTTGGGTCTGTATAGCCTCCTCCTGTTCCTTATTACATCTGATTGAGCTCATCATTACTTTCTGCCTATTTCTTCTACTAATGAGAAGTCATTTTCTTTTTATAGCATTGAAGACTATGCCCAATATCATCTTTGGTGTCATCAGTGCTGTCTTCATACTGTTTACACTCTCCTTTTGCCTGGGAATGTACTGCTGGCATTATTTAAAGAAGAAAACCACATTCCCAACTGTACTGGTAAGTTCCATTTGTCGCTCACTGAAAGTTCAGGAAGCTTTGTTGGCTGATGCAATTCACGTTTAGAGAATGGGGTTTCCATCTGAATTCCTCCTCCCCATGTCTCACCCTTACCATGTGCCAAAGCCACATCGAGCTAGACTTTCAACGAGCCCAGTGGGACAACTTGGCACCACTTCTCCCTGACCCCACTCCATACCAGCCTTGTCTGCTGCTGACCACTCCTACGTTGAAATATCGGTCCAAACTTGCCCTGACCCCGAGCCCTGCCTTCTCTGGAAGCATTCAGGTTCTCTTAATCCTGTTTAGGATCCCTTATATCCTCATATATGTAAACTGCCATCCTGACTGGGTGAGGGCTCTATGTAACTCCAAGCACACATCAAAGCGGGTGACTCCCACATTCTCTGCACAATGACCTGGAAAGATGCTCACTTGTACAAATCTGCTATTTTACAAAAAAAAAATGTTGTTGTGAGCTTGGCCCTGTTGAGCTTGAGCCACCAAGAAAAGATGACGTTTCTTTGGAAAAAGAAATGACCAATTGATCAAATTCTGGTTATGGTACCCCCTCAGGCCGACAATAATAAAGGCCAATATTTTCTTTACAAAGCCCTCATGTTGTCTGTGGAGGCATAGACAACTTTGAGTGAGGCCCAATGTTCAATTTCAGGTCTTCGAACAGGAATGCACAGGTCTTTCCTGTGGTACAGGTCTAGAAACGATTTCCATAGCTCCTTCCCACCTCCCTTGGCCTCTTACACTGGAGTTAAACTGACCCCTTCTCCCTCTGCTGCTGGTAACGTGGGAGGTGAATTGTTTTGTTTGTTCCTTGTAAACGTCTGCTGATAAGTGATTTTGTTTCCTCTCTCAGAAATCTCTTGACAAGAACAAGAAATCTCTGAGCATTATGGATTACCTGAGTCTGATAGATGATGTGGTTGTGCAGCAAATGCCTGCTGACTGTACTCTCCTCAGCTCCTGTAAGATTCAGGAGCAGGACGATCTGTGGCCAGAACTGAAAATCAAGGAAGCGTCTTCAGTGGACAGTGGGATTGACATTGGGGGTAACTCATCGGATCAGATGACTGGATTCTGTGAACCACTGAACCCCTACATGCAGCAAACCCCTGAGACAAGTAGCCAGAGGAATATCGGTGCAAAGGACACTCAGGATGACTCTCAGCCCAAAGAATCATGTTTAATAAATGTCCCTGAAGCAATGGACATACCTACTACTGGGACAAGAACCATCAGTCCATCAGGCTATCAAAAACAAACACCTAAGACCGATGCAGTCTCTGTGCAGGATGAATGCAATGTTGAAACTCAGACCGTCCAGGACATCGGTCTTTCCTTCATTTCTACATCAGACATTGGCATGACAGAAAGCTTTTCAAGACGATTTCTTAGCTTAGATGATGTATTGTTAATGGACAATGGACAATAAGAAAGAGCTTTTCAGTTCAAAACTTCTTAACAGCTCTATTTTGTAAATTATTTATTTATTAAAACATTTTCAGTTTGAACTTATTTTTTGATCTTTCAGTGTGGTGGGATATGTTGATAAAGTAATTAGTGAAGCATTAGGTGGTCTTGTACTTTATAAGTAGAGGTGAGTTCAAAAACACTGAAAAGTGATGCTACAATTTTATAAAGCTCTAGTTAGACTTAATTAGTGTATTAGGTCCAGTTCTGGTCACTACACTTCAGAAAAGATGTGAGGGTCCTTGTAAGGGTGTGGAAATTTACCATAATGGTTCAAAAGATGACAGAATCAAGCTACAAGGATAGCTTGGAGAAGCTGGGATTGTTCTGTTTGGACCAAAGGAGACTTCAGGGGAACTAAAACAAAGACCTGCAGTTGCTGGAGATCTGAAACAAACATAAACAGAAATTGCAGGAGAAACACATCAAATCTGGTCGCATCTGTGCAGAGAAAACAGAGTTAGTGTTTTGAGTCCTCTGATCATCTGAAAAAGAGTCACTAGCCTTAACGTTAACTCTGTTTTTTCTTCATAGATGCTGCCAGACTTGCTGAGTTTCCCCAGCAATTTCCAAGATTTGAGGGGAGACTTGATGGTGGTGTACAAGATTATGCCAGGTTCAGATGGTTAGGCAAAAAGAAAGTACCTGTTAGCTGACAGGACAAGGATTAAGGGTCACAGATTTGAGGACTGTACATGAGATACAAGGAAGATGTGAGGAAGAATGTTTTTACAATGGAGTGGTGATGACCCAAAACTCACTACCCAGGAGGATGATGGATGTGAAGATGATCGATAATTTCTAAAAGAAGTTGTGTGGAGACTTGAGGAAAATAAACTTCCAGGATCTTGATGTTTGAACAGGAGAATATTACTGACTAGATTGTGCGACAGAGACCTGAACTGAGTGATGGGCCAAATGGCCACCTTCTGGGCTGTAAGTGATCTTATGGCTTTTCACCTCATGGGTTTTGCCATTAAGTTAGGAGTAAGTCTCTGTGCTTCATAAAGAGGCAGGTTTTCACCAACTCTAGGATTTATCTGCCAGCATTTTATTTCGCAAAGCAACATTTATTGAATCAAAATCTCACTCAATTGAGATGGAGAAAGATCCCAGTATTTGAGAAATCCGGGGCTGCAACCAACAACAAATCATTACAGAGGCAAAATTGGCTGCAAACCTTAAAACCAACGAGACTTGGGGACTTTTTTTCTCAATTCTAGATTCTGTATCTTCACTGTCTCTAAAACCTGTCTCCCTGTGAGAGAAAGAGTAATTCTTGTGTTCATGGTTTTGGCATCATGTCTGCACTTTTATTCTCTATTCACTCCAGTTACAGTGTTGCTGTTAGAACGGTAGTCCTTGTCCACTAACCTTATTATTTACACACTTTCACATTCAGTCTCCTGCACGGGTTCAAATGAGTTTACATTTTAATTTCACAATGTACATGAAAATTGATCAAATCAACAAATGAGACTTAGCCTCTTCACACCATTGCAACAACTAAAGAAAAGGCAATATTCATCACAGAATTTCTTATAATTCAATGGGTTCTTTTGTCTAAATGCACATATCGAGGCAAAGCTGTTCATGTCTGGAGAAGGAGTACTTTTCCATTCTAACAACCAGTGGAAGCATCAAACACTCCCGGGACAGAGACAGCACGGGGTTAGATGCAGTGGAAAGCTCCCTCTATATTGTCCCCATCAAACACCCCCACAACAGGGACAGCACAGGTTTAGATAGAGTAAAACTCTCTCTACTGTTGCATCAAACACTTCTCAAGTTGTACTCTTTAAAAGACTTCTTGCTTATTATTTCGGAGAGGAGCAGATGAATTCTCAATAAAAATCTATGTTCTGAGGAAGGGTCACCGGACCCGAAATGTTAACTCTGTTTTCTCCTTCACAGCTGTTGCCAGACCTGCTGAGCTTTTCCAACAACTTTGTTTTTGTGGCAGATGAATTCTCCCTGCTTTCCTCATCAATATTTATATCCTAACCAAAATGGTTTTTAAAATTGGAATACTTAGTCTATATTGCCTGGTTGTTTGTGCTGTGTGTCAGTTGCTGCATGTTTCCTGCAATAGTACCCACAGCTCAAAGCGTGTGTCATTAACTGCGATGAAATATTTTGGGATATCTTAAGGACTTGAGTAACCCTGAACAAATGTCACTAAAACAAAATGTTTGACTATTAACTCATCGTTTTTTGTGGGATTTTCCTCTGTACAAATTGGCTGCGGGGTTTTTTTTTAAAACATTTCAACAGTGACTACAATTTGAAAAACCATGCCTTTGGCTGTAAAATGCTTTGTGACATCTAGAGGTTGCAAAAGGCACTAAATAAATTCAAATGGAATACAAAAGTGTTCTTCTATAGTTAGCTGAGTCATTTCCACTTCCTCTCTCGATGGTCTTGTTATTGGGTTATTGCACATTTATGGACCAGATGTACGCGCACCCAGTCTATTGCTAAACAATTCTCAAGCAACAAGAGCTCAGATTTCACAGGGAGCTATCAGTAAGTTTACTTCCCCCATTCCAAGGCCCAGCACCAAAGAAAAAGCAAGTATAAGGTTTTAAGAGATAGTAGGAACTGCAGATGCTGGAGAATCTGAGATAACAAGGTATAGAGCTGGATAAACACAGCAGGCCAAGCAGCATCAGAGGAGCAGGAAAGCTGACATTTCGGGCCTAGACCCTTCTTCAGAAAATGTATAAGGTTCAGTATCAGGTTTTATTTGTTTCTTCACAAGGTCCCTGAAAATAATGAGGTCACACCTCTTTCGCAGCCTCTTTAATATTGCTCATCAACAGCAGGGTACAAATCCTTATCTCGAGTCCTCATGTTCTGATAGTGGAACTCATGGTTTGAGCTTAGATTTCCCCTAGTCTTCATCATCCCACTGATGGAAAATGGCGGATCAAACTCCAGCTGGATAGATTTCAGGTCTCTGCGGAAGAATCCAGGAGTTAAGATCTGACACTTTGCTGTACCATCACCACCCCCATCCCCGTCACCTCCATATCTGTGCAACCAGCCTGCTGACCATCTGTCTGTACACCCCGCACCACCAATCACCACCTCCTAACTCCTACCGAGGAACGCTCCTGCTGCTCTGTACCTTACTAGGGTTTGGTCACCCATACGCTAGAAGCTTTACCACTACTTTGTCCCAGTGTCCATCTCTGTGTGGGATCTCAATGAGCCTTTTAGCAAAGAGACGGGGAGAGGATTCAACTGAGCTCGACCCTGTCCTCCCCCAACATGACTTCTCCAGACAGCAGGTCAGAGAAGGTTTACCGGACTAAAACTGGATTGCCTCATGAGGAAAGGCCAGACAGGCTAAGGCCTGTATCCTCTGGAGTTTAGACCAGTTTTGACTTAATTAAAATATATATGATTCTGAGGGGACTTGACCAAGTACATATTGAAAGGGTGATTTATCTTGTGGGAGAACCTGGAGCTATGAGTAATAGTTTAAAAATAAGCGGGGGGGGCACACATTTAAGATAAAGATAAGGAAATGTTTTTATTCCCTCAGAGGCTTGTGAATCTTTGGAATTCCCTTCCTCAAAAGGGTGTGTATGTGGAACCTTTTAAATATATTTAAGGCAGAGGTAGCTAGATTCTTGATGACTAACGGGATGAAGATTATCGGGGATATACAGGAACATTGAGTTGAGGTTAAAAATCAGATCAGCCATGATCTTATTGAATGGTGGAGCAGGTTTGAAGGGCTGAATGGTCTGCTCTTGTTCCTTGGTCATATGTTCATTAGTGGATAATTCCCAGTAACTCCCCATAGCACAGTACCATAAAATACATTGCCTGATATGAGAGAACCTGGGTCCTAACCTGGGCATTACTTAACTGTGGAGCCTGGTACAGAGTTAAGATATCTGATCTATTCGATCCGATGTCACGACTGCAGAATATTGCTCAACATCCCTGTAATAAACCTTTTGTATCAAACGTCCTGTTCTCATTTCCAAGGGTGGGGCCAAGGCATCCCATTGGATTGGTTCACCCTCGTGGCCAAAGTTCACCAGTGGTTTGCCATTATCTTCTGCAGGATACTGGCCAGAAAACTTTCCCAACCTTACTGCCTGCCAACAGGCTCATTAGAGGGAGTTTTAGGCTGACAAGCATGTCACAACCCTCCCTTCCATGGCCGATAAGTCTTGATGTGGGACTTGAACCCTGAACCTCTAGTCTACACATATGGACATTATCCTGCCCTGATCCATTTCTGAAGAAGGGTCTAGGCCCGAAATGTCAGCTTTCCTGCTCCTCTGATGCTGCTTGGCCTGCTGTGTTCATCCAGCTCTACACCTTGTTATCTCTGATCCACAGACTCTTCTGTCAACAGCATCACCAAGTACACACGTGGGCCACATGTTATATTCGAGAGGTGATAAATAAGCAAACAACCTTTCAAGGTTAATATTGGACATTTTCCAAATTGCAGCAGGAAATTTTTGAGCATTTTCTAATTTGCACAGTGACTTTGCACACAGCAGTTCAGCTCTGACTGACCTCAAACCATTTTTACACAAAATCTCAACGCTTATTTCTAACAATGAGCCTCGAGATCTGCTGTAGAAGCAGAATTATGGTCAGGACATTTGTTGACACACTGTCAATTTGCTGCTGATTATACAATGTCTAGTTTTGAATGTTGGATGCTTAGACAGCTGGGTTTTGAGTGTTAGTAGAAATTATTTGCCTTCAAGTGTCTTACTCTGGATCCATGACCAAAATCAACACAAGGGGCATAAGGAGCAGGAACGAAAACAGAAGTTGCTGGGAAAGCTCAGCAGGTCTGGCAGCATCTGTGAAGAAAAAATCAGAGTTAACGTTTCGGATCCGGTGACCTTTCCTCAGAACGGACCTGAAATCTTATCTCTGATTTTTCTTCACAGATGCTGCCAGACCTGCTGAGCCTTTCCAGCAATTTCTGTTTTTGTTTCTGATTTACAGCATCCGCAGTTCTTTTGGTTTTTATAAGGAGCAGGAATCCTGGGTGAATTTTACCCACGCCCAGCCCACAAGCACCAAGGGGTGTGTAGACCTTCTAACTCACAAACTGTCTGCCAGTCATACCCTTCTCCATTACCCATCCCAGCCATTCTACGTCCCTGCCCACTGCTACCCCCACACACCTCACATAAATAGACCATAGCTCAGAATCGCTACAGCCGAGATTACACCAGATTTATGGCACAGTATCAGGCCATTCGTCCCAACCAGTTCATGCTGGTTGCTCCACTGGGCCCTCCTCCCACCTTTCCTCATCTAAAGGGTAGATTATCAGGGGAGGGAGCAGAGGGGTCTGTGTTCTGTGAGGGAGAGGTTAGGCGGAGGGAGCGAAGGGCTAACCCTGACCCTCATCTACATTGCCCATTATACCCTCCATTCCCTTCTTCCTATTGGCTTGTCTCATTTCCCCTTAAATTCACCTGCACTATTTATTTCAACTAATCCCTATAGAATGTATTTTACACTCTTACCATTCTCTGACTGAAGAAGTTTCTTTTGAATTTCCAATTAGATTTCTTGGGGAACAACTTGTATTGATGTCTCTTCCCCACAAGAGGAAACAGTCTCTCTGTGTCTATTCAATCAAACATTTCATAGAATTATAGAATCACTACCGTGTGAATGCTAGCCCTTCAGCCCATCCAGTCTGCACCAACCATACAAACAGCATCTCATCCAGACCCAATCCCCTTACCCTATCCCTGTAATCCTGCATGTCCCATGGCTAACCCACCTAGCCTACACATCCCTGGACACTTTGGGCAATTTAGAATGGCTAATCCACTCAACTTGCCATATTTGGACTGTGGGAGGAAACCAGAGCACTCAGAGGAAACCCACACAGACACAGGGGTGGAATGTGCAAACTCCACACAGGCAATCGCCCAAGGCTGGAATTGAACCTGGATCCCTGGTGCTGTGAGGTAGTAACGCTAACCACTGAGCCACTGAGCCATCGTTTTAAAGATCTCAGTTAGGTCGCCTCTCAGCGATCAGGGATCAGGGATCCAGCCTGCCAATCTATTTTTGGTACATTGTAGCCCCACGTTCCTGCTCCATATGTCTCAGTAAAGTCGGTATTTTGATGAACAGAGCAGACAGCGAGCAGTTTGTAAACTGTGCAAAGTGATGATCCAGTGAAGATTGTGAACTGTACCTGAGAACATTTTGGCTGAAGGACAGTCTGGGTTCTGTAAGACACAAAAAGGAACAGCATCAACAAATCAGCTCATTGAAGCTATAAGACAGTCCTTAGACTACAGAGTGGGCATAATGCTCACATACACATTTACCCCTCACATGGATATGTAGACCCCGTTACACACACACATTGACACACACACACTCATCCATCACACACACCGACGACCTCACATACACTTATCCCTCACACACAGATACATACCCTACTCCCTCACACCCACATACCCCTTATACACACACACACATAAACACACTCACCCCTCACACCACATCCATCACTCACCACACACACACACACACACTTTTCACAATCACACACTCCACACTCTCACACACACACATGACCCCTCAGACACTGATTTTTGATCACTTTTTTCAGTTTGCCGCTCCCTCTCTGTAGTTCTGATGTTTTCTGAGCTCAGGAGAGTGGCCCAAGGACCCGTTCTGCTACCACACCAGGGCTGACCCAGAGCGTGCCATCACACACTGAGTGTGACTCTCTTCTTGTCTTCCATCCATCCACACCTTTGAGCAGAGAGCTTTAGAGGAATGGGACTTCCCTCTGTGCAGTTCCCTGATATTGTAAAGCTAAATGTGCCAGCTCAGCAAAATCACTCCTAATCAAGGATTGAAACCCTCCTGGTCTCTATGGATATTTTTGATCACTTTCAGATTCCCTGTGGCTATCCTATTATTTTATTGGGATCCCTCACATAGTGCAGTTACAATATTGCTCAGTCTCTGATTGGAGATGAATTATTAAAGGTTGCCTTGTCTCCAGACAATCAGAAAAGTGGTGGTTTTTAGCACTAATCCCAAACCCAATTATGATACCTTAAAACTAAGCACCAAGCATTAATGTTAAATTTAATGGATGGAGTTAGGGCTTGGTTTGGATTTTTGGTTAATAGAGTTACGGTTTAGGGTTAGTAGTTTTACTGAATCACCATTCCTAAACTCAACCCTAACACTGAACTTCAATATAGGAGCAAATTATGGCAGATGTTGGAATCTGCATTGAAAACAAAAAATGCTGGAAGTCACAGCAGATCAGGCAGCATCCATGGAGAGAGAGCAAGCTAATGTTTTAAGTCTAGGTGAGCTCTGATGCAGAGTTAGCTTCCTCTATCTCCATGGTTGCTGCCTGACCCCAGTGTGATTTCCAGCAGTTTTTGTTTTCACTCTGAACTTCAACCTTATCCACTAATATCCTAAATTACGTTTTGCAGGTCTAATTATAGGTTAGTGATTCTTTCAATTAGTGAGTCATTGCACCTACTTTGAAAGCAGCGTCCGTGTCTGTAATACTGGACTAAGATCATAGTCAACACGATTCCAGCCAGGACCAGCAAACACAAAGCAATGACAATTGCTCGAACATTTGCACTGTTACCTAGAAATGGAGAGAAATGGGGTCAGCAGGCTCCAAGCTCCAACACTTCACATTTCTCATTGCTGCCTTCACAACCCAGTTTAATTTGAATCAGAGATAGTAGGAACTGCAGATGCTGGAGAATCCGAGACAACAAGGTGCAGGGCTGGATGAACACAGCAGGCCAAGCAGCATCATAGGAGCAGAGAGGCTCAGGCCAAGCAGCATCATAGG
>NC_063363.1:5589922-5611428 GCF_021869965.1 Rhincodon typus
CTCTCTGCTCCTATGATGCTGCTTGGCCTGCTGTGTTCATCCAGCCCTGCACCTTGTTGTCCCAGTTTAATTTGAAGTGTTTTTGCCTGAAATTTGCAATGTACAGAACAGGAAAATAAAGAATTGGTCCATGCTGATGTTTAGCTTCAATATAAGCTTTCTGCTATTCCTTCTTTGTTTCACCCTATCAAAATATCCTTCAATTCCTTTTTCTCAAATGTTTATCGAGCTTTCTCTTAATTACATCTGTACTACTTATTTCATGAGGTAGTGTGTTCCACCATCTAAACATCTCATGGTAAAGAAGATTCTCCTGAATTGCTTATTGGACTAATATTCGCTACATCTCTCCACATGAATGAATTCTGTTTAATTCCCTGTGTAATATATATTCAGGTTTCTTTTCCAACACCCAGAACCATCTCTCGTGTGAATGTGACTGCGATGAGCTTCCCTCTCCTCCACACATTGGAGGGGATGTGACTAGGGCAAGGACAGAAATCACCGGCACCCCCACCCCACCACCACTGGTGTTCCTGGCCCGAACCCCCAATGCTGTGTCTGATCCGAGTACAGCAGACCCTGTAAGAACCATGAGAACAATTCTAGAATCCTGATGGACCCCGAGTGTGACAGGATATTGCCTCACTCTCAGAAATCTTATTTCCTAGGGGTGTGCCCCTCATCCTCAACAGGGATCACAACAATCCCAATTTATTTGCAGTTTTTACTTCTTGTAATTATCCCTCCTACTTTCCTGAAGTTGTTCACAGCCACCTCACTGGGACAACTGTATGAGTGTCTGACACGGAAGGTCAAGTCCAGGGATGTGACCAGATAACCATGGTAGACCCTCCAGAGGCAGTACTGAGTGAGTGCCGCACAGTCAGAGGCACCATCTGTCTGCCATCTCATATCAGATTCAGTGGCACTATTTTTAAAGGACATAATGGAACTTTCCTGCTGTGGATAGGTTCTGGCTAATCGGTTTGCAAGAAAATGGTTTTGAAACCCATCACAGCAGCTGGTGGAACTTCAATGGAATTGATTAGTCTTGAGTATAAAGCTAGTCACAGTGATGGTGACCATAACAACTGTGATCTATTGTAAAAACCCGTATGGTTCATTAGTGCTCTTAAAGGAAGGAAATCTGCTGTCCTACATGTGACTCGAAACCAATAGCAATGCAGTTGACTTTTGGTTGCTCTCTGAAATGGTTGAGCAAGACAGGCAATTCAAAAGCAATTAAGGATGTGCAACAAATGATGACCTTACCAGCAACACCCACATACTATATAGGGAAAAAATGACCACATTGCTGTTTACAAGCTTAATGTACACAAAGTGGCTGCACATGTTTCTCATGAGCATGTGAGAGGTGCTATGGAAATGCAAATTGTTTCTTCTTTTAAAATATTCAAGATGTTGACTAAATTCAATTCAAGGGTTTTCTGGGAATGAGCAGAATTCAAGTGGATCTCTCCTTACTGTCTCCTGGTTCAGTGTTGTTCACAAGTGTAAGCTGATGCTGGATGTGGGGCAGGAATTCACCCGGGACACTAACTGTCGTCTGGTCTTCTTGTGGATTATCTGCAAAACAGGAGAGACAAAGACTAGGCCAGGTCAGTGTACGTGTTGTTCAGTGACTGCAGGAGGGGAGTGGATGTGTGCGAATGGGGAGGCCGTGGTGACATGGTAACGTTACTGTACTGGCGGTCCAGAATCCCAGGTTAATGTTCTGGGGAGCTGGGTTTGAATCCCCCCAAGGCAGACAGTGAAATTTGAATTGCATAAAATCCAGAATAAAAAAGATATCACACAACTACTGCCAATTGTCGTAAAACTTCATTAATGTCCTTTAGGTAAATAACACTGTCGCGCTTACCCAGTATGGCAATGTGTGAGTCTAGACGGTTCGGGCGATATGCAGGTCAGGTGGATTAGCTATAGTATATACAGGGAGTGGGTCTGGATGGGATGCTCTTAAGAGGGTCGGTACAGACTCGATATGCTGAAAGGCCTCTTTCTGTCCTGTAGGCATTCTATGATTCTACACCCACATCAATGTGGTTGATTCTTAACTGTTCCCGGTCTAATTAGGGATGAGCAATAAATGCTGACCTAATCAATGATGCCTACATCCCACAAACAAATGAAAAACAAACCACTGCGTGCTGCAGCCACGAGCACAAATTTGTATGTGCAGTTCCTGACGCATCTCCCCAAAGGTGTCAGCTTTGCCTCAGTGGGGGAGCCTGGTCTTGTCTCTGAATCGGGTTAAGCCCCACTCCCGGATGTAGTCAGGTCAAGTACTTATGGAGTGCTGACCATGTCCACATTGAACTCTAAGACAGATATTATTTACCCAATTCTGAGGAAGGGTCACCGGACCCGAAACGTTAACTCTGTTTGCTCCTTCACAGATGCTGCCAGACCTGCTGAGCTTTTCCAGCTTTTCCTGATTTACAGCATCCGCAGTTCTTTCAGTTTTTATTATTTACCCAATGTGTGTATTCAGGAACCGACACTGAGGCACGCAGGAAAGCTTTGTTCCTATTTATCTGGTGGGTGGTATAGCACAGGATAAAACCAGAGCTGAAAACAATCTGCATCATACAATCAGTAACTAGTCTCAGTGAAACCTTTGACCTGTTCCAAAATTTGTCACATGCATTAAAAATAATAATTGGAGTTAATAGCAAATATTTTAAGGAATTAAAACCAACTCGCAGCAATGAGTAAGTATTGTCATGAAACTCCAGTAAGTCTCACGTTACGAAATCCCGAGAGCAGCTCACTGTTCTGTACACTTCCTGATACTGTGAGAAATTTTCCCCAATCTCAGGGAATCCCTTAAAATAAAACGTCACTAATAGTCTGAAGTTAATTCTCATATCTGAAATGATAATGGGTCCTCTGACCCTGGTTCTTACCCATCTCCTCCCTAGGTCGTACTTGGACAGTGCTGAGCTTGCTGCTGTGAACCATGACTGCCAGCAAAACTGGTTTCTCCTGATTCCTGACAATTCAAGTGTATGAGTGCCTCAAATAACTGAGAGATCACGTAAACTGAAAGAGGAAAGATTAGGGCAGAATTTTAACTGATGTCAAAACTCTCCTCAGCTTCCATCCCACTCTCCCATCTTCCTCTATCCTCCTCTTTCCTCTTTCCCAGACCTTCTCACATCCCTTACAACTCCCCTTCTCCCCTCCTCTCCCCTTCCCTTTTCTCCTTTTCTTCTCTCCTTCCTTTCTCCCCTCCCATCCACTGCTCCCCTCTCCTCTCTTGTTTCCCACTTCTTCATCTTTCTTCCCTGTCTGACCCTCCTCCCTGTGTTGACTGTAACAGGTCACTGTAACCAGTGGACCTCATAGAAAATGAGATAACACAGTGTGGACCTGGAGGAACACAGCAGTCCAGAGAAGCAGGAAAGCTGACGCGTCAGGTCACAACCCTTCTTCAGAAATTACTATCACCAGAGGAGCAGAATTTTCTGAAGAAGGGTCCCCACCTGAGGCGTCAGCTTTCCTGCTCCTCTGATGCTGCCTGACCTGCTGAGTTCCTCCAGCTCCACGCTGTCTTATCTCAGACTCCAGCATTGGCAGTTCTTACTATTTCATAGAAAACGAGTTCCCTGATTGGGGCACTTAATCTGGTTAAATCAGGGAGCCCTGGCTGACAGATATAAACAGTGCCAGAGGTTCTGCTCACTCTGAGAGCTGGCTCCGATGGAGCCGGACCAGTGTCAAGTGCTATGTAAATAAAGGGTAACTTTGGAGATGGGATACTGGCCTCTGTGGAATTATTTCACTCCCCGACTATTCTATCCTGCCGGCTATCCCTCCTTGCCCACTCCTCCTCTCTACCTCTTCTTCTTGCCCCTCCCAACCCATTTCAACTGTATTTAACTTACTGTCAAGTGATTTGAATCTCTCAAGGACCGCGAGGAGTGCTATAAGAATTCAAACCTTTCTTTAAATTGCACCGAGAATAGTATTTGGCCGAGTTGAATGAAACTTACAAAAACTCCCTTTAGGATCGGAAACAGAATCCTTTACACATGGAGTCATCACACAAGATAAACCTCCCGATAACAGTCATAGTGGTCAAACGCCCTGGGAACATTTCAGACATAGTTGGATGCTATATTGGGAGGAGGTTAGTATCACTCTGCGTGTCTGAAATTAAATGAACCTTAACCAGCTTGAATGATTAGAAAAACAGGAACTTCTACCAAAATGTCTCACACAGATATAATACAAATTCCCTGCTTTTGGATTTCAGAGATGAAATATATCAAGTCTAAGTCACTACCCAGGCTTTCAGAAGTTACCCCAGAGAGTGCAGAAGGAGCTGATCAATCCCCTTGGTTTATCCCATGCCCACTCACTGAAGCCAGAGGTTCTATGTTAACCCTTTCAACACAAGTATCCAGTTTTATGCAGCAGGAATGGAATTCATTCATTAAAGTTTAAATGAATCAAATTCATTAAAATGTCCAAGGCCATTCTTTGTATCTGAGCCCTATCCCACACTTGCCCCTGTTGTATTCCAGCTGCACGCCTTACTTCACCCTCCTCCGTATCCTAAAGTCTGTCACTGTATAAATCAAATCAATACAGAGGCCTTGAACATGCAGGTTGCTGGGATCCTGTGGAAGAGTCAATTCCCTGGCTGCAGGCACAAGTGACTTTCCAATCGGGTGAGTTGTATTACTGGGCAGTGTAGCAATCACAATACAAAACATGCTAAGATGCCAGCCCAACCACTCAGGTTGTAAGATCAAAGGGATGTTCCAGAGAAACAGCATTCAGAGGTGACCCCCACTCACCCAATGAGTGCTCAGCACCCTGGGGTGGCATTGATCCATACAGGACTCAGGGACCCAAGCTCTGGCCCTGGTTGTGTTGTCTGCCCAGAAACAAAGTCACTGGAATGACAAGGATGCGACTGCACTTTAAGCTGGGGCAGCAGCTGCAAAGGTGCAGGGAGAACAGCTTGGATCTTTCTGCCAGGATATACATTCCCTGGGTCTATTAATATACAGAATCCCTCGTGGCTTGTATTGAAATGTAAACAGTTTCTGGTCATATTTAGCAAATGTTCCAATCTCGCATTTGAAAGGAGGCATCTAGGGGTGCAACGCTCAAATGAAAAATGTGATATTTTTATTTTGTTTTCTATAATGTCTGAGTTGAACTGTCAATTTAAGTTCTTGGAAATAATTTGTGAATAAAGTATATTTTTACAATCAAAAGGAAACAAAGTTTCTTCCACTTGCCCTTCTCCCACACCCATCTGTTCTTCCTCCTTCCTCCCTCCTCCCCTCCCTTTTTGCCTCCTCTTTCACTCCACCTACCCCTGCCTTTCTAATCCATTATCTAGCTCAAATTCTTCTTTATCTCCTCCCCTTCTCTTCTTGGCAAGTTCTGGAGTACAAGTCTTCAGTACTATTGCCAGAATGTTGTTAGGGCCCGTAGCCTTTGCAGAATCCAATGAATCAAATTGGCTGAAGACTGGCATCTGTGATGCTGGGGACCACTGGAGGAGGCCAAGGTAGATCTTCTATTCAGCACTTCTGACTGAAGATTGCTGTGAATGTTTCAGCCTTATCTTTTGCACTGATGTGCTGGGCTCTTTCATCATTGAGAATGGGGATATTTGTGGATCCTCCTCCTCCAGTGAGATGTTTAATTGTCCACCGCCACTCGTGACTAGATGTGGTAGAACTGCAGAACTTAGATCTGATTCATTGGCTGTGGGTTGCTTAACTATGTCTATCATTTGCTGCTTGACCTGTTTGGTATGCAAGTACTCCTGTTTGGTAGCTTGACCTCATTTGACACCTCATTTTCAGGTATGCCTGGTGCTGCTACTACCATGCCCTTCTGCACTCTCCATTGATACCCTGGCTTGATGGTAGTGGTTGAGTGGGGAAATATGCTGGGCCATGAGGTTGCAGACGGTGTTGGAGTACAATCCTGCTGCTGCTGATGGCCCACAGTGCCTCATGGATGTCCAGTGTTGAGTTGCTAGATTGTTTGAAGCCTGTCCCAGTTAGCACAGTGATAATGCCACATTATGGAGGTTGTTCTGAATGTGAAGGCGGGGCTTCATTTCTACAAGGACTATGCGGTAGTCACGTTGTCTGAGATATTCTTGAGAAATTCTAATAAATTAGGCAGATGCATTTTCCCTTTTGTGCTGACTCTGCTGGATTAAATTATGATTTTCCAAATGTTCTGTTATTTCTTCCTTAATAGTTGATTCTAATACTTTTCCAGCAATTGACATAAGGCTAATCAACCAATAGTTATCCTCCTTTTGCTTCCCTTCCTTTTTGAATAGAAGTTCCACATTGGCTTATTCTCCAGACTTTTGGAAAATTGCAACCAATGCATCCACCATCTGTAGCTTCTTGTTTTAGAATCCTCCTTCTCTCCACACCTATCCTGATGTCCACACACCCACACTTTCTGGCGGGAGCTTAGCGATTAGGAAGACTGTTAGTGATGGCTCATGTCAGAGTCAACAGCAACAATCAGTCCTGCAGCAATGATCTGAGTGAACAGTGGAGGTTGCTGAGGTTTGCTGTTGACAGTGAGATGCCGTAGATACATATTTTAGTCAGCCTGTTCAGATACACATCTGGGGTAGGTGGGACTTTTTTTTTGTCCTTTATTCGTTAATGGAAGGAGGATGCCGCTGGCTAGGCAGCATTTATTGCCCATCCCAGAGTCAACCACATTGCAATGGGTCTGGAGTCACATGTAGGACAGACCAGGTAAGGATGGCAGTTTCCTTCCCTAAAGGACATTAGTGAACCAGATGGGTTTTTTCCCAGCAATCGGCAATGGGTTCATGGTCATCATTAGATTCTTAATTCCAGGTATTTTTATTGCATTTAAATGCCACCATCTGCCATGGCGGGATTCGAACCCAGGTCCCCAGAATGTTATCCAGGTCTCTGGATTAACTGTCCAGTGATAATACCACTAGGCCATTGCCTCCCCTCCTTGAACCCAGGCCTTCTGGCTCAGAGGTAGGGACACTACCACCACACCACAAGGCACAAGTGAGAGGCTGTCAGCTCATGGTATTGTCACCTCCTAATCTTCTTCAGCATCGAAAGGTTAGGGTACAGACACATCAAAGCCCAAGCAATCAATAACCCCTTTCGTTTACTTCTGACCTTCATTGTTTGTCTGATAAAACTTTTAAAGAAAGAAAGGCTTGCAGTTATGTAGCAAAACTAAAGCAAAGAACTGCAGATGCTGGAAATCTGAAAGTACGCGTCCCCTCAGTACCCTACTCAACATTTAGCTCCATCTTGGCTCATCATCAGCAATGCCTTTATCTGCCTCTTATGTATATGTCTCTCTCTCTCTCTCAGCCCTGTCTCTAAGTATAAACAGAGCAGATCATGAGTTGATGAGCATTTAAAATGCCAGGGCATAGTAGGCTATGGACCAAATGCCAGAAATTGGGATTAGTGTAGACTGGTGTTTGTCGGTCACATATACATGATGAACCAAATGGTCTGTTTCTATGCTGTATGACTCTATGACTCTATCTAGTGTTGTTCACAATCACTGGACATCTCAAATTGCTTTACAGCTAAATAAGAACTTCTGTAGTATAGTGACTATTGAAATGTAGGGAACAGATTCAATCCTCCAGTTGTTTATTTGTCTTTCGGTCCTTTCATTGTCCTTTGATTTTTTTTTATCCCTCCATCTCTTTCCCTTATTTAACCTCTCTTTGCTCCTGCTTGTCTTTCATTCTCTCATTTTCTTTCCTAGTCCTCCTCCCTCGCTAACCCTTGCTCTCTCCTGTCTTGATGGTCTGTCTGCCTATTTCTCTCTTCCCCTCCCTCTTTGCTTATCTGTCTCTTTCCAACTTTCACACTTTAATTTCTTGATATTTATGGCTAAGACTGTTGATACCACCCTGAAATAACTGCACAGAGGCTAGTATCCTGTCACCAAGTTACCCTTTATTTACATGTGCACAGTACAAGACACTGATCTAGCTCCCTCAGAGCCAGTTCTCAGAGTGAACAGAACCCCTGACACTCCTGTGCTTATCTGTCAGTGAGGGCTCCCTGATTGGACCAGATTAACAGCCCCAATCAAGGAATTTATATCCTATGAGGTCCACTTGGCTGACCTCGTGACAACCACTACATGCCCAGGGTTACAGCAGTCAGTGTTAGCTGAGTTTTAGAATGGCCAAATTTCACAAAGGGCTCCTCAAACAAACGTTGGGCTCTCTTATACATCCTATGCTGAGGATTTAAACCCTAGCTACCTCTGATGATGCTGTACTGACCCAATCAGTTTTGTAGGGTCTGATGTGGAGCTGCAGCAATGCCCTCTGAAGACACAGTCATGTGCAATATGTAAGAGACAAGTGGGCACATCACCAACCTGGTCATGATGGTGGCAGAGTAGGACGGTCCAGTCAGAGCTCCTCTACTCGCCAGTCTCTTTACCTATTCTCCCCTTTTTTATTCTCTCCTCTTTATGGTTTTCCATTTCTCCCCCTCCCCCCATCTCCCGGAGAGTGGAGTTACGGAGCGAGTGGGCCGAGTTCTCTGGCAGACGGAAGAGAGCACAGGCTGAGCCCCGGGGCGGAACCAGCACAGGCAGCCTGGCCTTGTGCTCAGGGGCCTGCAGGCACGCCCCATGAACCCCAGAGCACCATGAGCAGTGAGCCCCTGGAGCAGTGCAGGGAAGAAGTCCCAAAGCAGCACACAGATGCAGCCCCTGGAGCAGCTCGCAGGGAGCGAGTCCTGGATGGGGTCAATCCTTACCTTAGAACACTAATATTAACCCCTTAATAGTTTCCAATTTGCAACTCTGTAATTAAGTTAATACTTCTATTCCTCTGCTGTATCCAAGAATTGTACATAGGCACTTGGACCTAAGATATCGCCATTAGAAGGCAGACGTTGTAAACGTTTTCACTGTACTCCTACAATGGAGTACGCATGACAAATAAAAGGATAAAAGGAACTTTCTACAACAAGAGGTTTGATTACTCCGAGATCTCTGCACTACAAACCAAATGGGCACTTATGATCCCATGGTTGGTGATTTCCCAGTCGTTTCCAGAAAACTCCCCACTTCTCTCCTGTAAGATACTACTTAAAACCTACCTTTTTGGTCTCCTGTCCTAATACTTCCTTACTGGCTGTTTACTAAAATTGCGTTTGAAGCATCTTGCGATCTGTTATTATGTTAAAGGTACAGGGGGTTCCGCTACAACGCATGTTCCAGCATTGCGAATTGGCTATAACACGACTGACAAATAGGGGAACGCTATTTCTAAAATGCGAACGTGTGTTGGCTATAATATAAGTCGATGAATTCCAACCTTTCTCCATCAACCCATGGGCCAGGGTGCAATAGCAGCTTTTAAAGCTTATTATTTAAGGTGCACATTTAAGAGGCTGTTTGCAGTCACTGAGGGGGATAAGCACAGTGTTCTTCAATTTTGGACGAGCTTTAACATCAAGAATGCAATTGACATTATCGTGGAGGCCTGGGGTGATGTCAGGAAGGGTTGCTTGCATGCAATTTGGTGGGAGCTTCTTCCAGGTTTGTTTCAAGATTTTAAAACCTTTGATCCATCAGAGGAGTTCCCAAAGATCAAAGAACATTGTGTGTTGATCTTGCAAAGCAAGTTGGATTTGAAGAAGTGGAGAGTGAGGATGTTGAAGAGTTGCTTGAGTCCCACTGTGAAGACCTCTCTACAACTGATCGACAACAACTTGTTGCTGAGGGGGAAGTGGAAGCTGGAGATGAAGAAGATGAAGTCCAGGATGCAGCACCACGAGAACTTTCCACCTCTATTTTGTCTTCTATCCTGAGGGAAATTGAGAAACAATTGCAGCTCTTAGAGGACAACGATTACAATGCAGAATGCAGCAGGGTAGCAGTTCATGGAATAAGATTTTATTTGGCACCAACTGAACAGCTTCTTCTTAAAGAAGAAAAAGAGCAAAGCAGCAAAAATTGGATGTCTTTTTTAAAGCAAACCCCAAGAAACAGTCAGAAGACAATGAACCACAGCCATTCACTGCTGGGATCAATTATTTTTCACCCTAACCCTGCAACCACAACTGTGCCTGAAGATGATGATGATGATGATGATGATGATGACCCTCAGCCACTGCATTAACAACAGAACAACATCAAAACCTCCTCCCCCATCAAGTCATCTTGCCAATTTTTCAAGATAAGGTGTTAAATTTACTTTTATTTCATTAGATATGAAATAAACATTGATTCAAACTGTGGTATCCTTTGTGTTAGACTTTTGAGTGATTTTTGACTGATTTTGAGTGATATTTTTTGGTGGTCTACCCCTAACCGTGCTTTTCCATAGGCCCCATTATTTCCATAGCAGGATTTTCTACAACACCACATTGTGCAGGAATGCAACTTTCTACTTATAGCAGGGCCCTTGTAACATACAAGTGCATGTTATTGCTGTTGATAACAAACAACAATATGTAAAACCGAGTAAAATCACCACTGGTCCCCCATGGGTTTTTGTTTTAACTTCCTGATGCTGGTTCTCATTTCTTGTTTGCCTTGAATTCCCCTTTGAGCTGATAAAGGAAGTAAACCAGCAAGTGTCAGTGAAAACTGGGTAATATTGGTTCAGCTGTTTGTTTTACATCATAAAATTGATCACGAGGGATAAGGATCTCAAATGCGCTGCCAGATAATGTAAGAGAACCAAATTCAATAATAGATTTTGAAAGGGAATTCAGTAACTACTTCATGGAGAAATAAATGTCTAGATTTGCGAAAGAGTGGGAGTGGGACAAAGTGGATAGCTATTGATAAGGTCAAATGCAGCCTGAGGGATTGAATGGTCTCCTTCTGCACTGCACTGGTCTTTCTTTCCATCATAGTTTTATGCATAGACCAGCCCCCAAACTTCCTAGAATAATTTGATTTTGTTTTGACTCTCTGTTTTCTTACCCTTAGCTTGTAGACTAAAAGGGATCACAAGCCAACGCTATATCCACATTGGGAAAGACCCAAACATCAGTTCCTTAGACCCTTTGCACATGACCCTTTCTGCCTCAACCTTCTCATGTCTTTGACCAAAGTCTTTCTTGAATGAGTTCAAGGTATGCACTTCTGTAACACCAACACACTTTATGATCTTGGGATGGAAGGTTGGAGCAATTAGTGTTGTCAATACCCCTCTCACTCCCTGGATGACATGTCCATCCTGCCCCTCCTCCAGTGTCAAAATGATGCCACCCACAAACTGGAGGAACATCACCTCATATTCCATTTCGGGGGCTTATAGCCCGATGGCCTCAACATAGAATTCACCAGTTTTAAAATCTCTCCACCCCAGGCCTTCATCCCATGTCCAACCCTCACTCTCATCCCCGCTTCCTTGACCTGACACATCCTGTACATCTTCTCTCCCACCTATCTGCCCCACCCTTCCCGCTGACTAATCTCCACTACTCCCTAACTGCATCCACCTATCACCATTCCACCTACCTTCCCCAAGCCCCACCCCGTCCCTATTTATTTCAGAGCTCCCTTCTCCCTCCCCAGTTCTCATGAAGGGTGTAAACCCGAAAGATTAACTTTCCTGCTCCTCTGGTGCTGCCTGACTTGCTGTGTTCCTCCAGCTGCACACTGTATTGACTGTATCTGTCAGATGATGACTACCCTAATGTTTCCATACATCCTTTTGCAAACTTGCCATTTGTTGCAAATCTCATCAGAGTGAAAAAGTGGAAGAAAACATTCCTTTGAGTTTACTGAAGCAGTGCTGCATTGCTGAAGGTCTTTCAGATGACATGAGACCCTAGAAAAGATCCCAAGATATTGGTTTAAGAAGAGTGGGTGTGTTCTCTCCATTTTCGTAGGCAGTTATCTGTCACTATAAATAGATTATCAGATTATTGTCACTTTTTCATTTCTTTTAGTGAGAGCTTGCTGTGCACATATTTTCTCTTATTATTCAAAGGGATGTGGGTATCACTGGCAATTATTTGTTGCCTGTCTGTAACTACCCTTGAACTGAGTGGTTTGCTGCATCAGACCTAAAGGACTTTACTGAACCGGATAGGTTTTTGCAATGTTCACTGATCATATCATTAGTGCAACTAGTTTTGGGTTCCATATTTTTTCATTAATCACACTTAAATCCCACCAGGTGCAGTAGTTGTAGGTTTTGAATTCATATCCACATAATGTTAGTTTACATAATCTGAATTACTAGTCCAGTGACATTACCACTGACTGTCCCTCTCCCAACATAGTTGCTGTGTTTTTATATTACAACATTCACTACTTCAATAATTTTTCAATATAATCACAGAATCCCTACACTGTGGAAGCAGGCCATTCAGCCCATCAAGTCCACACTAACCCTTTGAAGGGCATCCCACCCAAAGCCACCCTCCTACCCTATCCCTGCACTCCCATGATTAATCCATATAGCCTGCACACTATGGAAATTTAGCAGGCCAATCCACCTTAAGTACACATCTTTGGACTGTAGAAGGAAACTCATTGAGATATGGGGAGAATGTGCAAACTCCACACAGTTGCCCGAGGCTGGAATCAAACCTGGGTTCCTAGTACTGTGAGATAGCATTGCTAACCACTGAGCCACCATATCACCCCCTTTATTAGAGGTCTACAATGCAGTGGCATTGTGAGGCTGTAACAAATACTATATAAATGCATGCTTTTTTTTCAAAAAAATGACATTTTATTTGAACAGTAAGTATTGGACCTAAAATTGGAAGAATTCTCCTGCTTTTAAATTTGTGCCACAGGATTTTTATGGCCACTTTGTGGATCAGATACCTTAATATGTCAGCTGAAAGGAAGTCATTCAGTGTTACAGATTCAGCAATTCAGTCTGTAGAGTGGGGTTTAAACCTACAATCTCCTCGCCATTTACTGAACGAAATCTCACACACGCAATAGCTTTCAGTTAACTACCAAGATTAAAAATTAACCCAATTTCGAAAGTGCTTCCTAGGGAGAGAAATAAGATGCTTGCAATCTGATATTAGATTTTATGACAATGAATTATTTCAGACTTCATGAGTTCAATTGGTTTGACACACACAGTGAAAGCTGCAGTCATCTCTTAAATTCTCTTAAAGTGGCCTGATTGTTAAATGTGAATACTCAGCTGGCAGGATATATTTCAGGACTGAGAGATACCTTCTCAGGGAGTCTGAGACAAAGAGATTGAGGGGAGCTTTGATTGAGGTCTACTAGATTATAGCAGGCTGAGATGCAATTAAGAAAGGCTGTTCCCATTAATAGATTGGACAAAGATCCTTAGACAGCAACTTTCAAACCCATGATCACTTCAATCTCAAAGGTCAAGGGCAGCAGATACATTGGAGCACCACTATCTACAAGTTCTCCTTCAAGCCACTCACCATCCTGACTTGGAAATACAGATTTAAGGTTTGGGTTAGGGGAGTCCGTGAGGATGTGAGGAAGATTTTTAGTTTCACAACAAATGAAAATAAACTCACTACCTATTAGGGTGATGAAACAGATAATAAATGACTTCAGGAAGTAATTGGATGGGCACTTGAAAGAAAGACAGGGCTACATGGATAGCATAGGGGAAATGGAACTGATTAATTGCTTTACAAAGAACTGGCATGGATTTGATGGGCTGAAAGGCTGACTTCTTTCTGTTCATTTATGACTGTGCAATTCACAAAGATTGAGAAACATTCACAAGGACCAATACTGAGATCAATACTGAAGATGGAGAGACTGAGACGGACTTAAAGGCTGATTCTATTATTATCTCAGCTGCTGAATCAAAAGAGGGAAGCAAATTCGTCAGTCTAAAATTAAATATTTCTCAACCATTTGGAAAACCCCCTCTCTTTTTTTAAATCAATTTAAAAAATTATTTCAGATTGTTTCTAGGAATCAACTCTCATTGCCCTATCTGAGTTTCTAATCCACATGATGATTACTTTAATTTTTTTTCATTCAACACTGGCTGGCCAGCATTTATTGCCCATCCCTGATTGCCCTTGAGAAGGTGGTGGTGAGCTGTCGCTGCAGTCCATGTGGTGCAGATTGACTCACAATGCTCATACGGAGGGAATTTCCAGATTTTGATGTAGCAACAGTGAAGGAATAGTAATATTTTTCCACGTGAGGATGGTGAGTGGCTTGGAGGGAAACTTGGAGGTGGTATACCTGCAGGTGCTTGTCTAAGGAGTCTTGGTGAATTTCTGCTGTGCATCTTGTAGCTAGTACACACTGCTGTTCCTGAGCGTTGCTGGTGGAAGGAATGGTTATTTGTAGATGTGATGCCAATCAAACCAACTGCTTTGTCCTCAACAATGTCAAGTTTCTTCAGTGTTGTTGGAACTGAATTAATTCAGGCAAGTGCTGGGTATCCCATCACACTCTTGACTAGTGCCTTGAGAGAGTGGACAGACTTTGGGAAGTCAGGAGGTGAGCTATTTGCTGCAGGAAGACTACCCTCTGTAGCTACAGTACTTGTATCACCACTTCCAGTTCAGTTTCTGGTCAATGGGTATCCCCAGATGTTGATAGTGGGGCTTCAGTGATGGCAATGCCATTGAATGTCAATGGGTGATGTTTAGATTCTGTTGTTGGAAATGGTCATTACCTTGGAATTAAGTAATAATGAATGTTACTTGCTTTGGTGTAGTGCCCTCCACATCATCAAGGCATTCCAACGCACTCAGCAGCCGATTAAGTGCCTTGACACTGTTATGCCTGCAGATTGATGAGTAGTCAATGATACACAACCAGATGTTGCAACCAGCAAGTGAACCAATGACCATTAAATTTGCTGTGGGGGCTACAGTTGCAGCTGGAAAAACCTGACAGTCCTTTGCCAAGGGACTATGGAATCTTTGTACTATGGTAAACAATGAAGCAAGCTGACATGCCAAAGGGACAGGTGAGTAAACACCTAAACCAACATCTAGTGGAAACAATGGCATAGCAATATTGTTACTGGACTGGAACCAAGCGCCTCAGGCTAAGAGGTCTCAGGGACATGAGGTCAATTGCAAATTGGGTTGAATTGGACTTAATTCTTTATAAAAACAAAAATAAAATGCTAGTGCAATATTGACCATGTACTCACCATTGTTGTAAGAAACCATGTGGTTCACAGGTTCTTTAGGGAAGGAAATCAATCATCCCTAACTGGTCTGACTTACATGTGAGTCCAGATCCACACTCTTAACTACCTTGTGGGTAACTAGATATGAATAATAAATGTAGGCCTAGCCAGCAATGCTGACGTCCCTTGAGCAAATAATTGTCTTGCAGGAACTATCCATACTCATGCATCCTGTGCCAAATGCATTATAATTGAGACAGTTCGGATTGACAAATTCTTGACTGGAGCACAAAGCCATTTATCTAATAGGGCACACACCCAGTTTCTGTTTTCAGAGAGTGGTTTACTGCACGTGGACAAAAAAATTATGTCTCAATCATTAATTACTTTTACACAGCCTCACCCCTCATCTGATGATTTGTCATTTCATTATCGAAAGTTTCAGTGACTTGCTGAGGGAAGAAATAAACAAGAGTTGGTAATTCTGCCCCTCAAATGTACTCTCCCAATCAATAACATTACTGTCAATCATCAACCTCGTTCCAGTCTTCTGTCATATCTCTCGATTAATTTAAGTGTCTATGGATCTTATCCTTGAATATACTCAATGAGTGAGCATCCACATCCCTCTGGACAGAGAATTTCAAAGATTTGAATGAAGAGATTTATCTTTACCTCCATCTGAATCATCTGACACCTTTCCTAAACAATAAGCCACCAGTTCTAAATTGAAAACAGTGCTCAGTATTTCATGAAGGACATTGGACAAGACTACTCTCTACTCAGCTTCGAATTGTACTATGGGATCTTCACTATCTCCTCTTTGAGAATGCAGCCCTCCAAACATCAACTTTGTTCTGGTGAGGTTTAAACATATAACTTTTGACCTCCCAGCCTCGGGTCAGTCTAACTAAATCACTGCTTGAATGAATGAGTGAATGAATGAATGGAGGTTTTCCAGCAGAACTTTGATTGATCAGTGCTAAACATATAATGTGAGAGAGAAAGTAACAAACTTGCATTCCATAGAGAACAACCTCAAAAGATTCTAAACTGCTTCATCATAGTTAATTTCTTTGAAAAAAAACACACACTAGTATATAGAAATGTGTCAGTTTCTGCACACAACAATGTTCCATTAACAATGACATAAATAGCTGGATAATCTGTTTTCTTGGCAAATGTATTTGACGTACGCTAGAACAACCTCCCTCCTCTTCAGGTAAAGCCACAGCATCAGAGAGGGTGACAGGCATCAATCTAACCTCTCATTTGAAATAAGGAAACACTGCAGCAGACAAGATGAAGCCACATTCTTAAGACTGAAGCACAATGCTTTTAAAAGAAACAAATCATTTCTGGGACCCCAACCCCTCATAACCGCCACCATAGGGAAAGCCGTGGTGAGCAGCCCCCGTTGAACTGCAGTTCAAGAGGATGGGGTACGCCCATAGTGTCGCCTCGAAGGATGTTTCATTCTTTTGATTGAAAAACAGTGAAGGAACAGTGATTTAGTTCCAATTAGAGCATGTTGACACTGTACCGAAGCTGTCAACTCACAGACGCCACGCTCAACAGAGATTCATCAGGTTACAGCAGCCATCATACCTCCTGTTGTTGACACCACTAACTCATCAAAGAACCAGGTGTCATCTTGCTTTTCTGTATTCTTTATGAGAAAAAGACATGTGTTCACTTCACCTCTGTGTATCTAAAGTGAGAACATTTTGAAATGGCAGCATTGGCAGTAATCAGGCAAGTTTAAGGAGATTGGCAAAAGAACTAAAGGCATTGTGGGGATTTAAAAAAAAACCTAAGAAACTTCTTATAACAGCCTGAAAATTTAATGGAAGCAATTTCTAAAATTGAAACTGGATAAATCTTTGAAAGGAAAGAGAAATTAAGGACTGTAAGAAAACAATAGGGGATTGGGACAAATTGGATAGCCTCATAAAGAACTGGCAAACATGAAACAAAAACAAAGTTGCTGGAAAAGCTCAGCAGGTCTGGCAGCATCTGTGAAGGAGAAAACAGAGTTCACATTTCGGGTCCAGTGACCCTTCCTCAGATCTGATGGTGGCTGGGAAAACATCAGTTTATATGCAGAAAATAGGGAGGTGGGTGGGGTAGGGAGTAAACGATAGGATAGAGCTCAAAGAGAGAGAAAGACAGTTGGACAGACAAAGGAGTTGCTAATGATCAGGCTGGGAGGGTGAATAGTTGTTAATGGGGACTGGTAGTGACTAACAACAGGGGGTGTGTAATGGCAGGCTATGTGATAACAAGGCCTGGTTTGTGGAGTAGGGGGCTGGGACATGGGGACATTAGTTCCTAAAATTATTGAACTCAATATTGAGTCCGGAGAGCTGTAGGGTCCCCAAGAGGAAAATGGAGTGCTGCTCCTCCAGCTTGCATTGGGCTTCACTGGAACACTGTAGCAAGCCGGAGACAGAGATGTCGGCCAGGGAACAGGGTGGTGCATTGAAATGGCAGGCAACAGGTAGTTCAGGGTCTTTTTTGCGAGCAGAATGTAGATGTTCTGCGAAGCGATCGCCAAGTCTACGTTTTGTTTCCCCAATGTAGAGGAGACCACATTATGAGCAGCGAATGCAGTAGACTAGAGTCTGGGAAGTGCAAGTGAAGTATTCCTTCACCTGGAAGGTATGTTTGGGCCCTTGGATACTGGGGAGGGAGGAGGTAAATGGGCAGGTGTTAGACCTTTACCGGTTACAGGGGAAGGTGCTGTAGGGCTGTGGGGAGGTGTTGGGGGTGACGGAAGTGTGGACCAGGGTGTCCCGGAAGGAACGGTCCCTGCGGAAGATGGGCAAGGGAGGGGAGGGGAATATGTGTCTGGTGGTGGCATCTTGCTGGAGGTGGTGGAAATGGCATCTGATGAACTGGTGTTGGAAATGGCAAACATGAAAGCCTGAATGAAATCAGAAATTGCTGTAGAAACTCAGCAGATCTGGCAGCCTCTGTGGAGAGAGAGAAACAGGGTCAAGTCCAGTGACCATTTGTCAGAATTGAAAGCATGTGGGCTGCAGCAGTTCAAGAAGGCAGCTCACCACCATTTTTTCAAAGGCAACTAGGGACAGACAATAAATGCTGACCCAGCCAGCGAAGCCCACATCCCACAAATGAATTTTACAAAGCTGGAAAATGGTGGTATTTAGCAGATGATAGGTTGTGAAGGATAAGGAGGCAGGATTTGGAAGTCGGGTGGAGGGGGGAGGAATGAGTTGAACAGATGGAGGCAGTGCCTATAGCGAGAGCGATTAAAAAGGGAGCAGACAAAGGGATTGCTGGTGATAACGAGGAGAGAGAGAAATGCTTAATAGGTGTTAACAGGAAGTATGAATAGTTGAAAATGGGTTGGCTGCTTTGAGAGGAACCCATTCAGAACAGGGCCTCGGGTGGGGGTTTGTGGGGAGGGCAATGAACATGGATGGAGGTGTTACTGCTCTGAAATTGTTCAACTAATGCTGAGTTCTGAAAGCTGTAAGGTACCTAGGCAGAAGGTAAGGTATTGTTCCTTAAGCTTATTTCAGAGGTAGTAAGAACTGCAGATGCTGGAGAATCTGAGATAACAAGGTGTAGAGCTGGATGAACACAGCAGGCCAAGCAGCATCAGAGAGCAGGAAAGCAGACGTTTCGGGCCTAGACCCTTCTTCAGATTTCTTCAGAAAGCTTGGCCTGCTGTGTTCATCCAGCTCTACACCATGTTATATCTTCCTTAAGCTTGTGTTCAGTTTCACTGGAGCATTGTAACAGCCTGAGACAGAATGTTGGTGTTTGGACACTGTTATGCGATAAAGCGGCAGGCAACTGGAAGCCCAGGGTCATTTTTATGGGCAAAATGTAGGTATTCAGTAATGTGATCACCCAGTCTGCGTAGTCTGAAGAAGGATCCAGACCCGAAACGTCAGCTTTCCTGCTCCTCTGATGCTGCTTGGCCTGCTGTGTTCATCCAGCTCTACACCTTGTTAACCTAGTCTGCATGTTGTCTCCCCAGTATAGAGGAACCATGGGCAGAATGGCCTTCTTCCGTTCTGTCTAATTCTCGCATCTATTGCTTTGTTAGTTGAGCCTCTCTTCCATGAGGATCAGCAATATGATGTAAATTGAATCTAACGTTCTAAAGTATTAGGAAGTCAGTGCTCCATTTTATCTGAGGAAGGTTCTGAGGGAGGGTCACCGGACCCGCAACATTAACTCTGATATTTTCTTCACAGATGGTCCCAGACCTGCTGAGCTTTTCCAGCAACTTCTGCTTTTGCTCCATTTTATCTGCTTGGTTACTACACGATGAAATTTGACAAACTGTATTATATCACACATTTAAATAAGTCAAATATCGCATCACTTTACAAATGTATACCAATCAAAATTTGATACCATGTCACAGGAGGAGATTTCAAAGATCAGACATACAGTAGTTCCTTAGAGAACATTAAGCAGAGGGGGGCAGGGGCGGGGAGCTGAGGCAGTAAATTCCAGAACTGAGGGTCCAGAAAACTGAAAGCATGGTCAACAATGGTAGAGCAACAATTTAAAAAAAAAGGCTGTGGATAAAATCTGCAATTGGAAAGGATTATTATTCCCCAGTTAACATTGTTATTTTTCAACAACACTTCTTTTATTATACTTTCTCTCCAGATCGTGATCTTGCAAAATATATGGAACGGAACAATCAGGAGAAACTAAACAAACACTGACCAAAACATGCCTTATCTTCATCAAAATTGACAGCCCTGTACTAGTGCCCAAACCTGCTTCTTTTCTGTTGCTCCAATTAACTGACATCAGCATTCACAGAATCAGATGGTCTGTCTCTTATTTTCACTAAACACTTTTAGGACAATGAAAGTTCCAAAGAAATGAGGTGGGAGAATCTCTCCTTGCATTTGTGAGCTTCAGCTGAAAAACAAATTCCACACCTTTTGAAAACACAAAAACCTCATTGCATTTTTGCTCATTCATCATTCCTTTATGTTCTTTGTCTGACATTTAAGAAAAAAAGCTACATCAACAACCTACATTCCAAAGAAGATACCTTGACCCAGCACAACATAACACACAATTCATTCATGCTGAAAACAACAAACGCTGGAGATCACAGCGGGTTTAATAAGAGCCATCTAGACTCGAAACATTAGCTTGCTCTCTCTACATGGATGCTGTCTGACCTGCTGTGATTTCCAGCATTTGTTGTTTTCCATACGGATTCCAGCATCTGCAGTAATTTGCTCGTTCATTCATGGTGTGTGGGCAATGGCATGGTAGGTCAGTAGTTAGCACAGCACCAGGGACCTGGATTTGATCTCACTCTTGGGCGACTGTACGTGTGGAGTTTGTACATTCTCCCCATGTTTGTGTGGGTTGCCTCCCACAGTCCAAAGATGTACACGTTAGATGGTCAGCCATACTAACTTGCCCATAGTGTCCAGGGATAGGCAGGCTAGGTGGATTCCAGCAAATCTTTGTTGCCTGTCTCTCGTTGCTCTTGAAATGATTGTTTTTCTAGACCATTTCAGAGTGTAGTTAGGAGTCAAGCACGTTGCTGTTGGTTTGGAGTCACATGTAAGTCAGACTGGCTAAGACATTGACTCAACCATCAGAATTTTATATTAATAGTTGCTAGTTTTGGACTTTACCACAATTTGAAACATTTTCCTCACATTTACCATTTAAAACCTTTTTACAGTTTTCAACCCTCCTCCTTTCTAGAAGAAATGTCCTTATTCTGTTTTCCAAATAGATTTAAATCTCATGGAGTCATACAATCGTACAGCACGGAAACAGCCCCTTCAGTCCATTTCCCTTCCTATTGATGTACTCTTCCAGATGCCTTTTAAATGTTGTAAAATTACCAGCCTCCATCTCTTTCTCTGGCGGCACTTTCTCATGCACGCAAAACTCTCTGCATGAAAAACGTACACCACAAGCCCTTTTTAAATTTTTCAATTTTCACTTTAAACCTATGTCCTCCAGTTTTGAACTTCCCTACCCTGGGAAAAAGACCTTGGCTATTCATCTTATCCATGCCCCTCACGATTTAATAAATCTCTCTTACTTTCTCTGCTGCATCTGTATACTTTGTTACATTAGGTCTAAGTACAATGCAATCAAATCACAACTCTACACAAGTTCCAAACAACTTCTTTACTTTTAAATTCAATCTACAAATGAACCACAGGGTTTTATTTTCTTTCTCATGCTGTTATTGAATCGAGTTAACTAATTAGTTAGATAGTTGATAAAGTAGTTTGTTAATTAATTGACTGAGCACATTCTATTTACGTAGAGTGAACTCCATATTAGGTCAAGCAGCATCGTAGGAGCAGGAAGGCTGATGTTTCGGGGC